>NC_090440.1:1061824878-1062132854 GCF_031143425.1 Pleurodeles waltl | reverse complement strand
GGGCATATTTATACTCCGTTTGCGCCGGAATTGCGTTTTTTTTTTTTACGCAATTCCGACGCAAAACTAACTCCATATTTATACTTTGGCGTTAGACGCGTCTAGCGCCAAAGTCCATGGAGTTAGCGTCATTTTTTTGCGTGGACACCTACTTTGCGTTAATTATATGCAAGGTAGGCGTTCCCGTCTAAAAAATCGACTCCGAGGCATGTGCGTCGGATTTATACTCCCCTTTTGCGCCGTTTTTTAGCGCCTGCAAAAGGCAGGCGTTAAGGGACCTGTGGGCTCTGAAGGAGCCCAGAGGTGCCCTCCCATGCCCCCAGGGACACACCCTGTCACCCTTGCCCACCCCAGGAGGACACCCAAGGCTGGAGGGACCCATCCCAGGGACATTAAGGTAAGTTCAGGTAAGTGTTTTTTTTTAAAAAAAATTGTGGCATAGGGGGGCCTGATTTGTGCCCCCCTACATGCCACTATGCCCAATGACCATGCCCAGGGGACAGAAGTCCCCTGGGCACGGCCATTGGGCAAGGGGGCATGACTCCTGTCTTTGCTAAGACAGGAGTCATTTTTATGGGGGTTGGGAGTGAAAAAAAATGGTGCAAATCGGGTTGAGGCGAAAAAATTGCCTCAACCTGACTTGCCCCATTTCTTGACGCTCAAGCCCCATATCCCCCTACGCCGGCGCTGCCTGGTGTACGTCGTTTTTTTTAACGCACACCAGACAGCGCCGGCGGCTAACGCCGGCTAACGTCATTCAATAAATACGGCGCCCGCATGGTGCTTCAGAATGGCGTTAGCCGGCGCTAATTTTTTTGACGCAAAACTGCGTTAGCGCAGTTTTGCGTCAAAAAGTATAAATATGGGCCCAAGTGACTCCTCAATGTAGTCAGACTGGCTCCTGTTTCTCTCAGAGCCCCCTTCCTCTGTCCATTAATGGTCACCCACCACCTGTACTTCTTAGTGTTATTAGGCACGAGGGTCCTCTGGACCATCTCACTTTCCCCTAATAGGACAAAAGTCATCTCAGCTGGCTCCCACACACCTGAAACTAACTCCTCCCCAACTGCTATACTGGCCAAAACCTGTGACTGAGCAACAGTGGGTGCCGGTGCCCACTTGGGACATTTGGGCTCCTCCCTCATGTGACCCTCCTTATCACATGCAATGCATTTGCAGGGACCCTTCTCATGGTTTCTTTTTCTACAGGGGGCTGGGATTCCTTACCCTGGGAACTAGGGTGGGACCCTTCAGAGAACTCTCCCTGTTTACACCTACGCCCCCACTTCTTCTGATGGGGACCCTGTCCAGCCTTGGTGTGGTCTCCCCATATCTCCTTTGGACCTTGGTGCTCTTCCAATGGTCTGCTTCCTGTGCAAGCTTCCTAGGATCAGTCAGCTTGCTGTCAATCGGGTGCTGGCACAGCTCTGGAAAACAAAGATTATACAAATGCTCCAAAGCAATCAAATTGTACAGCCCCTCAAGGGTTGTTACCTTACTGCCTTTCACCCAACCATCCAGTGACCTGCAAAAAGAATCAACACACTCCAACCATGTTTGGGATTTCTTCTTCTTATAGGACCTAATCTTGTCCTTATACTGCTTGGGGGATGAGACCATACCTTGTGAGTAGGGCATCCTTCTTGATGTAGTAAGTGAGCCCCTGAGAATCCCCTAAGGATGTCAGAGTGTCCATCCCCTCTACCTCAAAGTGCTTCCACAGACCCGCCCCCCATTGAGCTTCAGGGACCAGATTCATATGGATAGCAGACTCATACCCCTTGAACCACAAGAATATGTCATCCTCTCTTTTGTAATCCTTCACAAGGTCCTTAGGAATGTGCACCATCCTCTCAGGCTGCACTGTGATATTGCTGCTATCATCCCTCCTCGACTGGCTCCTCTGATCCAGCTCCCTCAAGCTGAGCTCATGAGCCATTATTATCTTCTTTTCCTCTATGGCCATTATAATTTATTTCATTTCCCTTTGTATCCTAAACTTCTCCAAATCCAACTGGTGAACCCTCTCTGCCTGTCTGTCCTGTAATTCTTCAGGAGTCAGACCCTTGGATGACACACTAATACCTGCCCTGGAGACCCTCTCCCTGGACATAACAGGTCAACCCGCTATGCCATTGTGTATGGATTACACCTCCCCTTCCTCATCCTCCTCCTCCCCCTCTGTGTGCCCCTCAGCTTCCTTGGCTTTCATCCAGGCCCTCAGTGCCTTCTATAGCTCCTCCTTCCTGGTGGAGCCCCTAATGGGAAAAGCAAGGTTTTTACAGAACTCCCTCAACTGAGCCACTGTATAGCTTTCCAGTTTCCCTAAGTCAAAGGCAGCTCCAGCGGATGCATCTCCAGACTCAGACATGATGAAGAATCAACAAAAGTGAAAATTGCAAAGGCAGAAAAACAAGTTCCCAAATGAAGCTCAAAAGTCAATCAAGGGATCAGCAAAAAATATGGAAGTAGAACAAAAAGAGTCAAAAAAGAAAAAGAAAAATCACACAGACAAGTAGTATGTGGTCACGTAATGGTCAGCACTGAAAACAGTAGTGTACACTTAGGGCCTCATTCTGACTTTGGCGGGCGGCAGATGCCGCCCGCCAAAGTCCCGCCGTCAGAATACCGCTGCGCGGTCAAAAGACCGCTGCGGTAATTCTGAGTTTCCCACTGGGCGGGCGGGCGACCGCCAGAAGGCCGCCCGCCCGCCCAGCGGGAAACCCCCTTCCACGAGGATGCCGGCTCCGAATGGTGCCGGCGGAGTGGAAAGGGTGCGACGGGTGCAGTTGCACCCGTCGCGATTTTCAGTGTCTGCTATGCAGACACTGAAAGTCTTCGTGGGGCCCTGTTAGGGGGCCCCTGCAGTGCCCATGCCATTGGCATGGGCACTGCAGGGGCCCCAGGGGCCCCACAACACCCGTTACCGCCAGCCAGGTTCTGGCGGTCAAAACCGCCAGAACCAGGCTGGCGGTAAGGGGGTCGGAATCCCCATGGCGGCGCTGCCTGCAGCGCCGCCATGGAGGATTCCTCAGGCCAGGGTCAGAATTGGCCTGGATGCACCGCCAGCCTGTTGGCGGTGCATCCGCGGTCCCCGGCCCTGGCGGTCCATGACCGCCAGGGTCATAATGACCCCCTTAATCACTATATGGCAAGTACAAATACAAGTCTAATCCCAACCGCTGATCACCAATGTTAGAAATGGGGTCTTTGGTTTGCAGTCAGGTTACCCCCTGTCCAGGCAAGGGCCCTCACTCTTGTGAGGGTAAAGGAGAATCACCCTCCAGTTAACCCCTACCTCACCCCCTTGATAGCTTGGCACGAGCAGGCAGGCTTAACTTCAGAAGCAATGTGTAAAGTATTTGTACCAACACACACAGTAACCCAGTGGAATCACTAACAAATGACAGAAAACAGATTTTGACAAAATAGGTAATATTTATCTAAACAAAACAAGACCAAAATGACAAAAATCTAGCATACACAAGTCATGATATGAATTTTAAAAAGAAGAAGGGCCAGATGTATCAATAAACCATTTTGAGTTTCTCTAATAGCGATTTTTAAGAAATCGCTATTTCTGAATCGCAAAATGGTATGTATCATATTTGCGATTCAGTAATAGCGATTTCTTAAAAATCGCAAATGCTAATACCGAATCGCAAATTGTGATACCGGCCCCATTCACACCTATGGGCTTGTAGGCCCATATTTGCGAATTGTTTGCATTTCCCAAATTGCAAATTCCTAAAAGGAATTTGCAAATTTGGGAAATGCAAAACCCAGTGTGCTGGGGGTCTAAGGCCCCCACTGCTGCACCCCAATAATTTTTTTAAGGAAATGTAAGGCGCACACATGCCAAAACGTTTTTTTGCGTCACATGTCAATTACATTTTTTATTTTTCATGCATTTTTAAAATTTGCACATGCTTACCATCAAGTTCAACTTGGTGTTAATAGCGATTCCTTAATTCGCATTATGGAATTGGTTGTTACATGTGGTCTAGAAATCGCAAATAAGGATTCCTAATTTCCGATTTCTTATTTAGAGAAACGCAATTTGTGATTCTCTAAAAGGGCTCGCAATTTTAAGGAATCGCTATTTTAGCGATTCCTTAAATTTGCGTTGCGAGTGCCTTTCATAAATATTGAAAGGCATTTTTGCATTTGCAAACGGCCATTTGCACTCTTTGCGAATGTAAAAATGGGTCATACATCTGGCCCTTAGAGTCTTAATTCTTAGAAAACAGTGAGAATGCTCTTATAGCACAAAAGTACCTTGGTAGCGTCAAAATAAAGCCGCACGGGAGAGCATGCATGTAAAAAGGTCAGCAATGAGTCGATTTCTCACTTGCAAGCAAGACTGTGCGTCGTACCTCCTCTGGTCGGGTCAGTGTGCGGTGTTTCTTCTCTCAGACAAAAAGCGATGCTTTGATCCCGGACGGGCACCTCCGGTCCGGGCAAGCTTTGTGTTGATTTTTCGCATCCAGTGTTGTTGCATTGAAATCTGGTCCCATGATGTCAAGAAACTGCACTTCGTGTGGGCTTCCATTGTTGACAGCAGCCACTGGAGGTGTTGCACGTCATTTCTCCAGCTGCATTGCATCGATCTACCAGTCAGAATGCAGGTTGAGCATCAATTTTAGCTGCAAGGCCGGCAGTGTGTCGTTTATCAGCCACAAAGCGGGTGGTGCATCGAAAGTTTACACGCACGTCGGTCTTTATGTGGATTTCGGTCCTTTTCCACCAGCTGCACCTTTCAAGGGATCAGAAACAGGTAAAGACACCACTTGGCAGGCAGGACTCTCAGCAGAAAGCCCAGGTGCTGGCAGAGACAAGTCTTTGTTGACCCTTAGACTTCAACAATAAGAGTCAAGCTCAGTTCAAGCCCTTGGATATTCTTTACCAGTTGGAAGTCACACAAAAGTCAGGCTTTGTCCTCTCTCAGGTAGACGCAGCTACTGCAGGCCAACCCAGCAAAGCACAGTCACAGGCAAAGGGGCAGTAATCCTCCTCAGCAAAGGTTCCTCTTGGTTCCAGAAGTAATCTGATTTTCAGGGGTTTTAGGTCCTCCTCTTATACCACTATCTGCCTTTGAAGGACTGTTGTTTTCAAGATCCTGCTTTCACTCAGGCCAGGCCCCAGACACACAAGGGGGTTGAATACTGCATTATGTGAAGGCAGGCACAGCCCTTTCAGGTGTGAGTGACAACACCTCCTCTCCATCCTAGCACAGATGGCTCATCAGAAAATGCATACTATACCCCAGCTCCATTTGTGTCACTGTCTAGTGTGAGGTGCAACCAGCCCAACTGTCAAACTGCCCCATACAGGTAATCCACAAACAGGCAGAGTCACAGAATGGTTTTAGTAAGAAAATGCCTACTTTCTAAAAGTGGCATTTTCAAACACACAATCTAAAAACAAACTTCAGTAAAAGATGTATTTTTAAATTGTGAGTTCAGAAACCCTACACACCATATTTCAATCTGCTCCCAATGGGAATCTGTGCTTTACTTATATTTAAAGGCAGCCCCAATGTTAACCCATGAGAGAGATAGGCCTTGCAACAGTGAAACCTGAATCTGCCAGTATTTTACTGATAGGACATGTGAAACACATCAGTACGTGTCCCATATTTAACATACACTTCACCCAGCTCATGGAGCTACCTAAGGCCTACCTTAGGGGTGCCTGGCATGTATAAAATGGGAAAGTTTAGACCTGGCAAGTGGGTATAGTTGCCAAGTCGATTTGGCAGTTTAAACTGCACACACAGACACTGCAGTGGCAGGTCTGGGGCAAGTTTACAGGGCGAGTAATGTGGGTGGCACAACTAGTGCTGCAGGCCCACTAGTAGCATTTGATTTACAGTCCCTGGTCACCTCTAGTGCACTTTACTAGGGACTTACTAGTAAATCAAATAAGTCAATCAGGGATAAGCCAACTTACACATAGAATTTTACAGGGAACATTCACACTTTAGCCCTGGTCCGCAGTGGTAAAGTATCCAGAGCAAACAAAACAGCAGACACAGAGTCCAGCACACAGAAAAAACCTGGGAAGTAGAGGCAAAAAAGTTAGGGGAGGCCACGCCGACGAGGCCAAGTCTAACATTTGCCAATCAAAATCTTTAGGGGAAACTCTAGTTTTCAGAAATTCAATCAGCTTGTGATAGGTCATCACTTCTACAGATGGTGCACCTGTTACTGAATCTCTGGGCGGCTCACACGTTGGCCAACCAAACCTCCACTTACACTCAACCCAGAAATCTGCCTGAACCACAAGTTCAAAGTGTTCAAATCTTCTTACAAACACTAGGCAAGCTTGATAAACCTTTCTGTTTGCTTGTACCAATTCACTGTTTTTTCCATCAGCTCTGGGTAATCGTTTGTAATTATACTTCTGCTCCACAGGACATGAATGAAATTCTGTCCAGAATTTCTTCTATTGGCATCAGTTTTACAGCTCCCTCAGTCTGTTGTATATCATTGGAGGATGTATTCAGCTTTTTCTTCTGATCTCTTCTCTTTGCCCATATGCCTTCCCATTTATCTAATGATCCCCATGTTTTGAATGCTCTAAATCAACTCCTTAATGTGAATTTGCAATGTCTCTTGAATCTAATTATAATCTGTAACTCTTCTTCAACTGTTTGGATGTATTCATTTTGATTTCATATTTCTCAGCCAAATTAACTCATTCTTATAAACCTGCTCTTCTCAAAGAGTAACATCCTTGCACATGAAGTGCAGTTTGTTTTCATTGTGAGAATCTAATATGTCTAATTCAAGAGTTCCCTCAATCATCTCATTTTATTTCAATTTTAGTTTAGACATGTTTAATGTATTTTCTCCCTCTGGCATGTTTCATGGAAATGACGCTCTGCTCAAATTGTTTAACCATTAAGCCCTTGCAAACTAATGTTATTACCTCGATTTAGGGGCTGTGGATGAATACAGGATGTTCTCATAACCTGTTCCTGAGCTAGTACAGATGAGCCTGTAGAGCATGGGAGACATGTCACATCAATCAGTGGACCCCTCTATCATTTCTCTGTTTAAAGCCAAAAAAGTACTAGGGGGTCATGGCTGGCACAGTAGGGCTCCTGGATAATGATACTGGATTTAGAATCTAGGGGATACTCTTGTTACTATTCTGGATATTCAATGGAAAAACTGGACCTCCAGTTACAGGAACTGTTAATGCTTCTGGTCCTGACAAATTTGTCTCACTTGGCGGGAACATTAATCCTTTACCTTGGCCAGTTCATACTGCACTAAAAGATTGTTTAAACAGATTTGGGGCAACATTATTTGGTGTCATTACTGGGAAATACATAGGCATCGTCTGCCTCTGGTTCACAATCTGTGCAGGTGTCTGTACATTAGGTGTGGACTCAAATTCAGTCATTCATGCATTCTGAAGTGGATGTGCCATGACTGGAACTGAAACTTTCTAAACAAGTGTAAATGTCAGATAAATCACTGATACATGCAACATTAGCAGTAGGTACATTTGGAATCATCTGAACCTGGCTTTGTGCAACTGAAGCTGTGGCAACATTTAGTACTACATTCTGGCTTACTGATGCAACTGCTTTATGCAAAGGGGGACGATTCTGCAACAGCTGAGTTATAAATTCATCATCTGAATCACTCTACCCTTTTTATTTCACCCAATTACTGTTCTGCATCTTCTTCAGACTTCTTTTTGGTTTTAGGTTTAACACGTCTGTCACCTTTCTGGTTAATTGCTGGGAACATCTTCACTGCAGGTAATGTCTCTCCTCTCTACATTCTCTGCTCTGCATTCCGTCTAACTTTGGCTAGTGTCTTTTCTGCTTTCCTCTTTCTCCTTTCAAGTTTCTGAGCCTCTTTTTGTCTTGCAACTAATTCCAAATATAGCAAGTGCTCAAACTGTGCATGTCTAGAAAGGGGCTTTGATTCACACAACATCCCCCTCTAATTCGCCAATATTCTCAAATTTAAAGTTCCATAATATAGAAAAGCTAAAATACCTTCCTTATCAGTTATTTTGCACCATTGATTTACCTAAAGACATGTTGAAACTCCTCTCTCCTCCATTACCTCGAATGCTGATTGGTTTACCCTCCCTAATTTGAAAGAAATTATCCTCTCAAAGCGCACCTTAAAGCTTTGAAAAACGTCATTTTTACACAACTCTAATTCACAAACACAAACTCTCTGAAACAAGAAAACAACTTCAATCCCAGAATTCTTTTCACAGGTTTTACTTAACCTATAGCAGTGCAGTCTTGTCCACCAATCCGTGTGTGGCTTTTCTTACTATCTGACCTATTCCAGCGTGGGCAAAATGACGTCACACTCACTTCACTCAGCAGCTACAACTCACTTCAGAGCCGTCTCATATACCTCTCACGCAAAAACCTAAATGCAAATATTGTGAGCTCAAAAAACAAAATATGTCTGCTCACTATGGGAAGAACTCAAACGCTTTGAAAGCTCTACGGAACTTTCGACTGTGGCCTTTCGCTCAAACAGCTACTCTTCCGGCTATGTCTTTCTCTCTTACACAAGTAATATTTGACCTGCAAACCCAATTGCTACGGATTCTCCCTGTGTACTCAGGATTCACCTAATACCAAACAACAACACACACACTCAAGGGCAAATTGTTGACAGTGCTCAATCGACCAACACCTCACCGCAGACAATAAGTTAACCAAGTGTCTCCATCCACTTGTACAATTCTCCAGATTCTTATGCCTCGCAGGACCCATCAACAACAACAACCACGTGGGCATTTTTTGGCACAAAGTGCAACATTAACTTGGAGGACGCCAACTCCCCACTCTCTTACCTGGAGTATGCATACTCCCTACTCAATTACCTGGACTATGCATACTTCCTATTTACTTCATATATCACCATTCACCGCTCTGTAGCCAAAGCATTGCAAGTGCAAACTGTAGGAAGCTGGCCTGGCTTATAGTGGGTACCTGATGGTACTTACACCTTGTGCCAGGTCCAGTTATCCCTTATTAGTAGATTAGCAGTGTTCTAGCAGCTAAGGCTGATAGAGGTAGCTATAGCAGAGCAGCCTAGGCTGAACTTGGAGACATGCAAAGCTCCTACTATACTACTTATATCATATAGCACTATATCATAAGAATCACAATACTCAGAGTTACTAAAAATAAAAGTACTTTATTTTAGTGACAATGTGCCAAAAATATCTCAGAGGATATACTCCCTTAGGAGGTAAGTAAAATACACAAAATATACACACAAACCAAGATCATGTAAGAAAACAGTTAGAAAAGTAGTACAAACACTGTAGAATACAACAGGATGCAATAGGCCTAGGGGCAACATAAACCATATACTAACAAAGTGGAATGTGAACCACTGAGGGATCCCAGGCCTAGTGTAGTGTGTAGAGGATCGCAGGGAGTGTAAGAAAGCACTGAATATGGATTCCTGGACTTGAGGACCTGCAAAGGAAGGGGACCAAGTCCAAGAGTCACAAAAGTGTCCGGGGGGCAGGAGCCCACTAAATCCCGGATGAAGGTGCAAAATGGCTGCCTCCAGGTAGAAGAAGCTGAAGTATCTGCAACAATGGAAGATGCCAGGAACTTCTCCTTTGCACAGAAGATGTCGCACGGTGTGCTGAAGGATGCAGAGTTGTTTACACGCAGAAAGAACGTAAACAAGCCTTGCTAGCTGCAAAGGTCATGGTTAAAGAAAATGGGTGCTGCCCGGGCCCAGGAAGGACCAGGATATCACCCCTTGGAGGAGGAGACAGAGGGGGCACTCAGCAACACAGAGAGATCATGCAAATGCAGGCAGCACCCGCAGAAGTACCTGAACATGGGTTCAAGAAAACTGAGCATGGCGGTCATCTCAACATTACAAAAGAGGGTCCCACGAAGCCGGTGGTCAACTCAGCGAGTTGAGCAACGCAGGACGGAGTGCTGGGTGCTGGGCTGTGCTATGCGTGAAGATTTTCTTGCAAAAGCACACAGAAGCCCTAGCAGCTGCAGTTCACGCAGTACAAAGCATTACTATCTGGCATGGGTAGGCAAGGACTTACCTCCACCAACTTTGGACAGATGGACCACTGGACAGTCGGGGTCAATTGGATCCAGCTCTTTTGTTCCCATGGACCACGCTCGTTACGATGAGAGGGGACCCACAGGAACAGTGAAGCAGAAGTTTGGTGCCTGCGTTAGCAGGGGGAAGATTCTGTTGACCCACAGGAGATTTCTTCTTGGCTTCCAGTGCAGGGTGAAGGCAGACAGCCCCCAGAGCATGCACCACAAGGAAACAGTCGAGAAAGCTGGCACGATTAGGCACTACAATGTCGCTGGTAGTCTTCTTGCTACTTTGTTGCAGTTTTGCAGGTGTCCTGGAGCAGTCAGCGGTCGATCCTTGGCAGAAGTCAAAGAGGGAGATGCAGAGGGACTCTGGTGAGCTCTTGCATTCGTTATCTGAAGAGAAGACCACAGGAGAGACCCTTAATAGCCCTCAGAGGAGGATTGGCCACCTAGTCAGGTAAGCACCTATCAGGAGGGCTCTCTGACGTCACCTGCTGGCACTGACCACTCAGATGCCTCCATTGTGCTCTCACACCTCTGCATTCAAGATGGCAGAGGTCTGGGACACACTGGAGGAGCTCTGGGCACCACCCCTGGAGTAGTTATGGACAGAAGAGTGGTCACTCCCCTTTCCTTTGTCCAGTTTTGCTCCAGAGCAGGGGCTGGGGGATCCCTGAACTGGTGTAGACTGGCTAATGCACAGAGGGCACCATCTGTGCCCTTCAAAGCATTTCCAGAGGCTGGGGGAGGCTACTCCTCCCCAGCCCTTAACACCTATATCCAAAGGGAGAGGGTGTAACACCCTCTCTCAGAGGAAATTCCTTATTCTGCCTTCCTGGGACTTGGCTGCCCAGACCCCAGGGGGGCAGAAGCCTGTCTATGGGTTGACAGAGGCGGTAGCTGCAGTGAAAACCCCAGAGAGCTAGTTTGGCAGTACCCGGGGTCCATGCTGGAGCCCGGGGGATGCATGGGATTGGCACCCCAATACCAGATTTGGCATGGGGGGACAATTCCATGATCTTAGACATGTTACATGGCCATATTCGGAGTTACCATTGTGAAGCTACATATAGGTATGGACCTATATGTAGTGCACATATGCAATGGTGTCCCTACACTCACAAATTCCGGAGAAATTGCCCTGAACTATGTGGGGGGACCTTGGCTAGTGCCAGGGTGCCCTCACACTTATTAACTTTGCACCTAACCTTCACTAAGTGAGAGTTAGTCATATAGGTGACTTATAAGTTACTTAAGTGCAGTGTAAAATGGCTGTGAAATAACGTGGACGTTATTTCACTCAGGCAGCAGTGGCAGCCCTGTGTAAGAATTGTCTGAGCTCCCTATGGGTGGCAAAAGAAATGCTGCAGCCCATAGGGATCTCCTAGAACCCCAATACCCTGGGTACCTAGGTGCCATATACTAGGGAATTATATGTGTGTTCCAGTGTGCCAATCAGAATTGGTAAAAATGGTCACCAGCCTGCAGTGACTATTTTAAAGACAGAGAGAGAATAAGCACTGAGGTTCTGATTAGCAGAGCCTCAGTGACACAGTTAGGCACCACACAGGGAACACATTCAGGCCACAACTTATGAGCACTGGGGTCCTGGCTAGCAGGATCCCAGTGAGACAGGCAAAAACAAACTGACAAACAAGTAAAAATGGGGGTAGCATGACAGGCAAGATGGTACTTTCCTACACAAACCCAGGACAGTGCAGAACACGAGCTGCACATAGGAATGATCAGAAGTTCAGAATTAGATGGGTTTATTAGTAATGAACCGCGTAACAGAATAGAGTAATTAAAACTAAGACTTTATTTATCAGAAGCCAGGTAAGGTTAATGGGATTCAGAAGAAGCAGAGAGCCACAGGATTTCTTCAGCACATCAGGACCAACTGGAACTAACTCTAACATGAACTCTCACAGTTTCCAAAGCTCCTCACTAATTAAAAGTATGCATGATCCATTCATTTTTCCTTCAGTTGGGCTAACTTCAGGTGTCAGATTCAAGGTCCGATGGAGGTTGATGCCACCATCAAATTTCTAACTATTCCATATTTCTTTGCCTGTCACTCTAGAATGACGCAAGCCGGCGCTATATATATTGATGCAAAACTGCGTTTGAGCAGTTTTGCGTCAAAAAGTATAAATATGGGCCTAACTTTCTAGCTCCTGTGCTCTATTTGGTTTTACTCAGCACTCCATTTACCTCTGGAGAAATACAGAGGAACTTCATACTTTAGTGATTCTTAGCATCCTTTGGTGAGAGCATTATTAGAACACTATATTGAGGACCAAATGTATCAAAAATTCATAAAACACAACTCAGCAAGAGACCTTGCTGTGCTGTGTCAAAGGAAAAGGGCAGGAATGTGCCATACTTACCATTATATGGTGCATTTCTGTCCTTTCCTAGCTCTGGTGCCCTTTTGACTGCCTGGCATCAATGCAGACACCCTTATGTCATGCTGTGAGGGTGCCTATGCAGCATGCAGGATTGTTTTTGTGCAGAAATGGGCAAATTCCTGCACAAAAACAATCCTCAGAGCACACCCAGAAAGAGAACATAATAAGGGTAAATAAAGATATTTCTCCTCATAGTGCCTCTGTGGGGGAGGCATACAATGCTGATGGATTCCAAGGCCTACCATAGTTGGCAAGTCTGGAAATATGTCAGAACCCACGGGTGGATGCATGTGAACACGAATGCCCCCCCCATTGTACTCCTCTCTGCCGCAGATTAAGGGCGTGATTTGCTCTGCTTGCATTACAATAGATTTATCAAGCTGCTCAGGGCCATGCACTGTGCCCTTGTGTGGCTTCATAAATCACATTTAAGTTTTGCATTGCCCTTGCGTCCCTTTGCATGACACAAGTGCAAGGCAAAATCTAGATAAATATGCCCCTGAATGTCTATTGTAATTATAAATATTGCACCTTGTGTGGGAAGCACTGATTCTAATGTAATTTATTTGCAACTAAACAATTAAAAATATTTTCATTACCACATCAAAATATTTTGGCAACACAAGTACCTTGCTTCATGTCAGATAAAGATGGCATGAGCTAAATTATTAGTGCTCTATACAGAAAATTGTAGAACAAATTTAAACTCTTTAATTACTGCTTGAATAATGCTCTACTTCTATTTTTTCTTCTCTAAGCAGCCGTTGGAACAAAAAGGTAGGCTAATTAATAAATTGAAACTAAAGACCAGATTTAAGATGGCCTAGCACCATTCCAATGTCACATTAGCGCGATTTGTTCTATGCTAATGTGGCGCTGGAAGGCTAAAAATGCCATTCCATATTTATAAAGTGGTGGAATGCATGCAGTGCACTACTTTATAACCCCTTGCATCACATTATGCCAGCACCACGCATAATGTATGCAAGGGGGTGTTCCCCCTTAGGGCACCGAAAAAATGGCACAAAGAAGTCGAGAAAATGTATTTGTGTCATTTTGTGCAGGATTTTTAAAGCCTGCCCAGAGCAGGGGTTGAAAGGAGGCTCCCATTAGTTTCAATGGGCCTCTCGGTGCCTTGCAGGATTACTGTCAACATTTTTGACGCTAGTCCTGCCAAGCACCTAACTAGCATTAAAAATCATAATGCTCATTCCCAAGCTACCGCCACGGTGTGCCGTATTTTAAATACGGTGCACACATGGTGATGTTAGGGGGGCACAAAAGGGCACAAGAAAAAGTGGCACTGGACTAGGTGGAGCTCGACTTTTCATAAATCTGCTCGTAAGAATCTGTATTAAACAGTGTTAGAGATGTATTACCACCCTTGAGCTTCCCTTGATTGCATATCTTCACCAGTTATTTTATACTAAGAAAGGCAATTTCTTACATTTCTGCGATTAAAGCCTTTCCATTTCAAATATGAAAACCTAAACTTTTGGCTTCATGGTGGTCCCAATGTAAATTTTATAACATTTTACCATTTGCATGAAATTAATATGGATTGGTTTATGATCCTTACAGTGCATCGTTTAATGTAGAATTGATTTAATAGATCAGGCAAAACTGTTTCAAATCATGGTGATAATTTGGATCCCTCACAGAGAAAACGTGGAATCGGGGCCAATTTGACAACCATGATGCACATGATAGGCTAATAAATTCTTGCATTTGGGAATTATTTAATCTATTGAAACAGGCCTTCGTTAAAAGGTCATCATTGTACTAATTGCTGTTTGAAAAGTAGTTCACAAAATTATATTACTTGGCACGAAAGCCAACATATTCATCATATTTATTATTTATTTGTATGAATGTCTTTGTATGTCATTTAAAAGTGTGAACCGAGCTGGGGAGTCTATGAGAGCCATGAATAGTGTGGGTAGGGGGAAGCGGATAGACTGGGAGATGACTCAAAATGTAAATCAAATTGTTTGGTGTGGGGGATGGAAGAGTACTTATTACTCTGCATGCGTGGTTGGAGAGACGCATTTTCAATATCAGACGAGTTGTTTCCTGAAGAGCTGTGTCTACAGTCTTTTCTCAAGTGCACGATAGATGGGGCATGCCTAATGTCAGGAGGATTATTTTTCTCAAATCTGGTGAGGATCTGAGAAGGCATTCCCTTTTATTTTTATTTTTGGTCATTCTTGACTTCCATTTTATCACTCTGCTTCCTGCTAGAAAGAGCCCTTCTGGCAGAGTTACCCCAAACATGTTGCCTTCCTCTTCTCCTTTTCTGACATAGTGTTTGTTGGCTTCAGGAAACTGAACACTGTGCCACTGCTAACTAGTGTGAAAGTGCATTTACGCTCCTCTCTAGACATAGGCCTTCATTACAACCCTGGTGGTAAATCCCACTTACCGCCGTGCAGAAGACCGCCAACATACCGTTGCGGCCTCGGAATTCCACTACAGGTATTACGACCCACAGCCCGGAATCCGCCACAATACAGACACACACACAAGTCCACCACACCAAAGGTCAGTGATAAACTGGCAATAACAAAACCGACACCGTCACGCCAACAGGAATACGCCCCCACTATCACGACCCACGAATCAACGCAGCAGTCTTTCAACCGCGGTAATCCATTGGCGGTACACACCACTGCGCTCAAAATACACACACATATACAAAACACAACCACAGTGGACAATTGGAAATACACAGAGCTGATACACATACACACACCACACCCACACACTTAATCCAATATAAAGCACACACCCACATCACCCACAAACCCTTACTACCAGAAATTTGAAACCACGCCAGAGAGATACACTACTAAAAACAACACCAGCATCCACAGACACACAACACCATCAGTTACACAACATCCACGCACCTCAAACAACACACACCAACACACACCCTCACACATCACAACAGACACCATCTCACACATCACCCACACCACATCATGGCACCTCAACAACACACCAGGTTCTCTGAGGAGGAGCTCAGTGTCATGGTGGAGGAAATCGTCCGGGTAGAGCCACAGCTATTCGGATCACTGGTGCAGCAGACATCCATTGCAAGGAAGATGCAGCTATGGCGCAGAATCGTCAACAGGGTCAATGCAGTAGAACAGCATCCAAGAACTATGGATGACATCAGAAAGAGGTGGAATGACCTTCGGGGAAAGGTGCGTTCCGTGGTCTCCAGACACCAGATTGCTTTACAGAGGACTGGCGGTGGACCCCCACCTCCTACCCCACAATTAACAACATGGGAGGAACAAGTCTTGGCAAAACTGCATCCTGAGGGCCTCGCAGGAGTAGCAGGAGGACTGGAGTCTGGTAAGGCAAATCTTTAATACTATATCCCCCCACCCTACCTGCATGCCATCACATACTCTCACCCTTACCCTAACACCCATCACCCCAATAACCCACAGACACCCCATCAGCCCAACCCAACCCACACATCCCAAAACCAAGCCCTGCATGTGACACCAATGCCTGGACACCCATCACCCAAGCATGTCCACTACAGAGACTCACTCATGCCCCAAAATCACCAGTCACACAAGGACCAAACCAATAATGCAAAAACTGGAGTACAGGGTCAACCACCCATTGCACACAATGGCGCACACACATATACAATAACTATGCATTTACACCCCAAGAGAACCCCTACCCAACGTCACGGGACAGGAGGTGCCAGACATATCTAGTCCCTCCACAAAAGAGGCCCACAGTGATGACAGCAGCTCTGCACAACTGGATCAAGATGACCAGCCCAGCCCAGCCCATCTGGGACCTCTGGGACAGTCGGTTCCCCTGACACTGTCACAAGCCACCACAGAACCTCCCCCATCAGGAAACACCACCACAGCACCCACCCAGTGGGCCCATCCCGCTGTCCTCAGGACACGTCAATCAGCAGTGTGTCCACCACTACAGGGAACCCAGGCAAACCCACCAACCCAAGAAAATCGGGGACCTGGGGGCAGTGGCAGTGGGCACACGGCTCAGGGGACAGAGACAAAGGATAACAGGGAAGCTGGGAGGACTGCTGTGCGACAAGGGGAGGACAGGCCCAGAGAACCCACTCTCCACGAGGCACTCTCCAACATTCATGGGAGCTTACCATCATTCCCAGGAGACGATGGCAACGGTACTGGCCAAGTTTTAGGAGACCCAGCGGCTGCAGGAGGAACACTACCTGGGGATCAGGGAGGACTAACACCACACTGGTCACCATTGCATGGGTGCTGGCAGACCTCGCCAACACCAGGATGGACACAGTGGCACAACAAGGGGCCCCTGACACTAGCCTGGATGATGAACAGCCGTCCACCTCTGCCGGCGCTAGTGGACAGGAGGCACCGCCACAGGAACAACAGAACACCAGCACCCCACCCCCTGCAGATGGAGAACCACCCCACAAACGGTCCCTGAGATCCAGGAACAAGACAGAGAACATTGCCAAGACCCCAGCCAGGAAATGAGACCCCCCCTGAATGTCACCCTTCTGTCCCACTATGTCACCCTGTCCATCCTTAAACCGCCATTGCTCCACTTCCTATGCCCATTTGGACAATGCACCTGTGAAACAAATAGACTGGACTCTGCCATGGACATTCCTCCACCATCCCCCCAGCCCATATACAAGCCCCTCCACTTATTAGCACAGGAATAAACACACTTCAATCACAAAACAATCTGGAGTCAGTCTGTGCTTTCACAAATGTGTAATTGCAATAACTATGGAATATAGCAATGTCAATTTACTTGTTCACATACCAATGTAACACAGATGTAGGCCTGCAGTAAACATAGCAGAGGGCATAAAGTTGAACCCAAATCTGTGAAATGGAAAGTCAAAGTGACAAGTCAGGGTCCATACACTAAATGAAAATGACACACTTATGCTAGTTCCAACAATAGAATGAGATGTGAGAAGCAGTGGCATTTTCTTACCTGTGTCTCACTGGAAGTATTGCCTGATGATGTTGTTTTGGTTGGCGATATCCTCTTCTTCTCCCTCCTCTTCTTAACTGTCCGCAGACTCCACAGCTGTCTCAAGACCACCATCTGGCCCATCCTCCTGCAGAAAAGGCACCTGGAGTCGCAAAGCCAGGTTTAGCAGCATACAACAGGACACGATTATCTGGCACACCTTCTTCTGTGAGTAGTAGAGGGATGCACCTGTCAGATGGAGGCACCGGAATCTGGCCTTCAGGAGGCCGAAGGTGCATTCGATCACCCTCCTAGTTCGTCCATGTGCCTCATTGTAGCGTTCCTCTGCCCTTGTCCTGGGATTCCTCACTTAGGTCAGTAGCCATGACAGGTTGGGTAACCAGAGTCACCTGCAAATGTCGAGGGACAACTGTTAGACACACACTAACCCTTAAGGACAGATCCATACCCAGAAACCTATGTCAACTGTATTGGGACCTTGCCCTCACCCATTAGCCACACACAGTGCCTCTGGAGTTGCCCCATCACATAAGGGATGCTGCTATTCCTCAAAATTTAAGTGTCATGCACAGAGCCAGGATACTTGGCATTGACATGAGAGATGTACTGGTCTGCCAAACACACCATCTGCACATTCATCGAATGGTAACTCTTCCGGTTTCTGTACACCTGTTCATTTCTGCGGGGGGTACAAATGCCACATGTGTGCCATCAATGGCACCAATGATGTCCAAAGATGTTGGGGATATGTCCCAGGGCATAGAAGTCACCTTTCACTGTGGACAAATCCTCCACTTGAGGAAAAATGATGTAGCTGCGCATGTGTTTCAGCAGGGCAGATAACACTCTGGACAACACGTTTATGAACATTGGCTGGGACATCCCTGATGCCATGGCCACTGTTGTTTGAAAAGACCCACTGGCCAGGAAATGGAATACAGACAGGACCTTCACTAGAGGGGGGATTCCTGTGGGATGGCAGATAGCTGACATCAGGTCTGGCTCCAACTGGGCACACAGTTCCTGGATTGTTGCACGATCAAGTCTGAATGTGACCAGGATGTGCCTCTCTTCCATTGTCGACAGGTCCACCAGGGGTCTGTACACCGGAAGATGCCGCCATCTCATCACCTGCCCCAGTGGATGTGCCCTATGGAGGAGAACAACGAGCAGAGAGTCATCCAACACTGAGATATCACAATGTCTTATTTTCAGAAACATAATTAATCTGCAATGTGCCGGCATCTGTCTATATTCCCGGCCTAGATAGGTGTGACGCAGTTAACATCCATCCCATGTGGCCTCCTGAAATGGCGGCTGCCTGACCTGTAAGGTGGAACAAGGGGATATGAGGTAACTGCGCTGCCGTTCTACACTGTCGCGGTGGGAGGGCGAAGAACGCGGCGCTATTCTGCATTGGTTAACATTGGGCCCTATGGGTCCCAGGAGCCAATAATGATGTACACCGGCAGTGACGGTACGCCCCGCCGCGGACGTGACCGCCATTTTCTGTCTGTTCACTCACTTGATACCTGACCTTCAACAGGAGAGGACCTACACTGCAAGTGCTGCTGTGACCTCAGTCTGGAAGCGATGATGGCTCATGTGTCTGGGGAAAGGGCCACTGCCTTCACTTCCGAGGAGTTGGAAAAACTAGTGGATCGGGTCCTCCCCCAGTACACGCAACTGTACGGTCCGCCAGACAAACAGGTGAGTACACTGTGAGCATGCTGCATGGGCAATGTCTGTTTTGAGTGGTGTGGATGGAAGATACGGGGGAGCTGAGGCCTGCATGTGCAGATGGGGAGTGTATGTGCGTCAGGGCAAGGGTGGGAACAGGGGGCAATGATTATGATGGTCCGGATGGGTAAGTAATTTCCTTTTCCCCCTGTACCATTCCTCTAGGTCAGCGCCCACCAGAAGAAGGGTATTTGGCGTGCACGGCACCCTAATTACCCACCTCCGCTCCACCGGGATCCAAGGCCAGGCCCTGGACTGGATCACCTCCTTCCTCGCAAACCGTCCCCAAAGAGTTTACCTCCCTCTGTTTTGCTCAGAACCCACCAAGATCATCTGCGGCGTACCCCAAGGCTCATCACTCAGCCCGACACTCTTCAATGTCTACATGAGCCCCCTCACCAACATCGTACGCAAGCACGACATCATCATCACCTCCTACGCCGACGACACCCAACTTATACTCTCCCTCACCAAGGACCCCGCCAGCGCCAAAACCAACCTACAAGAGGGTATGAAGGACGTCGCAGATTGGATGAGGCTCAGCCGCCTAAAGCTGAACTATGAAAAAACTGAAGTCCTCATCCTCGGCAACACCCCGTCCGTCTGGGACGACTCCTGGTGGCCCACGGCCCTCGGCACCGCACCGACCCCCACAGACCACGCCCGCAACCTCGGCTTCATCTTGGACCCTCTTCTCACCATGACCAAGCAAGTCAACGCCGTGTCCTCCGCCTGCTTCCTCACCCTCCGCATGCTCTGCAAGATCTTCCGCTGGATCCCCGCCAACACCATAAAAACCGTGACCCACGCCCTCGTCACGAGCCGCCTGGACTACGGCAACACCCTCTACGCCGGGACCACAGCCACACTCCAAAATCGCCTGCAACGCATTCAAAACGCCTCGGCCCGCCTCATCCTCGACATACCCCGCAGCAGCCACATCTCCGCACACCTGAGACACCTGCATTGGCTCACAGTCAGCAAAAGGATCACCTTCCGACTTCTCACCCACGCACACAAAGCCCTCCACGACAAGGGACCGGAATACCTCAACAGACGCCTCAGCTTCTACGTCCCCACCCGCCTCCTACGCTCCTCTGGCCTCGCACTCGCTGCTGTCCCTCGCATCCGCCGCTCCACGGCGGGTGGGAGATCTTTCTCCTTCCTGGCGGCCAAGACCTGGAACTCCCTCCCCACCAGCCTCAGGACCACCCAGGACCACTCCGCTTTCCGGAGACTCCTAAAGACCTGGCTGTTCGAGCAGCGATAACCACCCCTTTTTCCCCTAGCGCCTTGAGACCCGCACGGGTGAGTAGCGCGCTTTATAAATGTTAATTGGAATAATTGTTAATTGGGCTGCGAGGTAGAAAAAGGATCTTCTTTCTGCTGTGCTTTTCTGTATCTTAGGAACAGCTGTGAGGGTGAGCTAGGAAGAACAGAGATGTCTGTTGGGTACGTAGAAGGCAAGGCGGTGGTTGAGGAATGCGGATCCTATGTTGTGTAGTGACTTGTAGGGGTGGATCAGGAGTTTGTATGTGATGCACTTGTTAACTGGGACCCAGTATAGGTTTCTGAGGTAGGAGGAGATGTGGTTGTGTTCGGGGATGTCCAGGATGAGTCTGGCTGCTGCATTCTGGATTCTTTGTTGTTATTTTAGTTTTTTGGTGATGCCAGCATAGAGTGCGTTGCTGTGTTCCAGTTTGCTTGTGACAAGTTCATGGTGACTGTCTTCCTCGTGTCGGAGGGGACCCACTTGAAAATCATTCAAAGGAATCGGAGGGTGTGGAAGCATGACAATGAAACAGCGTTGACTTGGCGGGTCAAAGATAGAGAGGAGTTCAGTATGATGCTCAGATTGCGTACGTAGTCCATGGGAGAGGAAAGTTTCCCAGTGTTCCGAGACCGATTGGCCACCAGGAGTCATTCCAGACGGAAAGGGTGGAGTCAATTACGAGGATTACCATCTTGTCCAAATGGAGATATTCCCATAGTTGGCTGGTTATTAAGCCTTTCTATTAGGTTATTAGGATAAATGATGTGGATGATATTTCTTTGCAAATGGTCTCCATGTAAGTATTATTTTTCTTATGTGATCTAATGTATTAGAGACTCCTTGCTCATTCCTGTTGATTACATTTTGACAAAGAGTAATCTATAGAATTGATCATCAGAAATGGGAGAAGGTAACAATGAAATATCACATTGTGATAATCTAGTGTTGGCTTTATCTACTTTGTTATCTAAAAATGTGAGGGCCATATTTATACTTTTTGACGCACAACTGCGCCAACGCAGTTGTGCGTCAAAAATTTTAACGCCGGCTAACGCCATGCGGGTGCCTTATTTATGGAATGACGTTAGCCGGCGCAGCTGACTGGTGTGCGTCAAAAAAAATGACCCACACCAGGCAGCGCCGGCGTAGGGGCAAATGGAGCTTGGGCGTCAAAAAATGGGGCAAGTCAGGTCTGAGGCAAAATATTGGCCTCAACCCGATTTGCGCCATTTTTTTTAACTCCCAACACCCATTGAAATGACTCCTGTCTTAGCACAGACAGGAGTCATGCCCCCTTGCCCAATGTCCATGCCCAGGGGACCTATGTCCCCTGGGCATGGTCATTGGGTATAATGGCATGTAGGGGGGCACAAATCAGGCCCCCCTATGCCACAAAAAAAATAAAATAAAAATACTTACCTGAACTTACCTTAAGTTCCCTGGGATGGGTCCCTCCATCCTTGGGCGTCCTCCTGGGGTGGGCAAAGGTGGCAGGGGGTGTCCCTGGGGGCATGGGAGGGCACCTCTGGGCTCCTTCCGAGCCCACAGGTCTCTTAACGCCTGCCCTGACCAGGCGTTAAAATATGACGCAAAAGCGGCTGGACGTCATTTTTTTTGACCCGCCCACTCCCGTGCGTCATTTTTGCACGGGAGTTTAAATAAGGCGCACATGCCTTGGAGTCATTTTTTAGACGGGAACGCCTACCTTGCATATCATTAACGCAAGGTAGGTGTCCACGCTAAAAAATGACGCAAACTCCAAGATCTTTGGCTCTAGACGGGTCTAACACCAAAGTATAAATATGGAGTTAGCTTTGCGTCGGATTTGCGTAAAAAAAAATGACGCAATTCCGGCGCAAACAGAGTATAAATATGCCCCTGAGTATTTTTATGGAAATGGAAGAAAAGTCCTTTTTCATGTTGGGCATTTGGTATGTGGTTTTAAATTTCACGTGTGCTAGTTATTTATCATGGGACCAAGACCCATGTGTTTTGAGGCATGTCGTTTTCCCTGCCTCACAGAATAAAAGCACTAAAGCAGCAACTACTAAAAAAAAACACTACCCACTCACTCCCTAATACTTTTTGGGTAATTTCACATCATTTTGCCAAAACTTTGTCTAATTACAGAAAGCAAATTATGCAAATTTCACTCACCTCTACCCTTGTAATCCACAAACCGAAAAATTATGAAAATAAAACAATTAAATAAAAACAATTCAGTCAATAAAACTGTAATATATTTAATGGGAAGCAATGATCAATGTGCATTTTTATATGGCAGTGTAGCTACAGTTCGCCAACAAACAAAGAGTCGTATTTAAAGTTGCGTGCAGGTGAGTTTATTAATACCAAAGGGACCCACGCACATAGCTGCCTCTCCGTCCTGGAATAACGGTCAACTCAAGACCGAGCTGCTCGCACTCCAGAACCAAGAGAAGCAACCAATGGAACAAGGATTCCAGTGGGACCACGCGCGTGGAAAACATACAAAGAAATTAAACAGCACAATACAATAGAGAAAGAAAATTACATATTACAACATCTCCCTCCTTTACAATAAAATAAGCAATAAAACACTAAGACAGAACAAAATCTCAAAATTTAACAGGTAAGTTAACTTGTCTCGAACTTCTAGTTGTAACACATTTAGAATGAGCCTCATCCATGTTTTTGTCACTATCAGCACTTGAACCATTATCAACAGACTGATGATCAGAACTAAAATTCGGAACCTCAGAATCATTCATGTGATCGGAATCTAAATTACTAGATTTCAAAGACCCATCACATGCAAATTCTTCTATCCGTCGACATCATTGACCCCTCATCATGTTTTAAATGAGACATGCTCCTGAAAATCTTGAGTTGCTCCAAATTAATAGGAATTACACAACTCCTGCTCCACCAACCTCGTCCATCTAATAATACAGAAGCTCTGGTAACTTTGAGAACGTTAGATGGAAAATGAAATTTAGATTCTCCTTTTCTTACCCTAAAAGGTTTTTTAAGTAAAACCCAATCATTGACCTTTAAATCAACTGTTTTCGTGGGAAACCTGTGATCAAAATTACATTTCTGCTTAAGTTGTTTATCAAAAACAAAACATCTCATGGTGTTTTTAACCAACAACTGAGATTTTCTGTCAACATCATTCAAGACATGAAGCATCCATCTTGGTACAAGTTTGGTTCTGGGATCCCTTCCCCTTAGTAACTTGAATGGAGAACAGCTTGTAGTTGAATGAGGAGTAGATAGATGTGCCCAAATTTTCTCTTGCAGAAATTCTGCAACATCAACATTTGATGCTAAAGCAGTCTGATTTCCTTCTTTAAGAATCCGATTGACCCTTTCTACTAATCGCCGATGGATTGTGTAGTGCCACTCTGAGGTGTTTGATATCATGTAGAGTCAAGAAATCTGACAAAAAATGTGAACCATTATCAGTAACAATTGTATTGACAGGCCCTTCTGATCTAAATAATTTGCTCAAGAAACTGATAACTACATCAGAATCAGTTTCCGAAGTAAAGGAATAATAAACCCATTTTGAAAAATAATCCACCGCCACCACAAGATATTCCATGTGCCTTGGTAACAAATGAAATGGTCCCGAAAAATCCAATGCAACTTTATCCCAATGTTTCTCCCGCAAAGGAACAGGATATAAAGGCTTAGAGACATTCCTCCAATGTTTATCTGAAACAAAACACTCGGGGCACCTGTTGATAAAAGAAACTACTTGCTTATCTAAGCTAGGCCACCAATATGACATTTTAAGTTTTCTGGAGGTAGCTGAAATACCCAAGTGACCTTTGTGAGCTAGTTTAATAATCTTGTCCCTGATGTTGGTAGGAGGAACAATGAGATCAACCCTCAGGCAAATACCATTCTTACATGTGAGCTCACTTGACACATGATAATAAGCTCTAAGCTCCCCTGACAAACTTCTCTCAGCAGGCCATTTAGGCTTCAAAAATTCTACTACTTTAGACAATGTAGAGTCTGAGGACATAGCAGACACCCATTCTTGCTCAGAAACATGATTGTTAAATACAGCCAAAATGTCCAACAGGGCTACCACACACTCCTTTTCAGCATCAATCTCCACTGAGGCCTCATAGGGTAAAGGCAAACGAGACAAACAATCCGCATGAAAATTCATGCCTCCTTGCACATACTTCAGCACCAGATTGTATTCTTGCAACTTGGATAGAATGCAAACTAAACGTGCAGATGCTTTACCTAGACCATTTCCATCCAACAAATGAACCAAAGGTTTGTGATCAGTGAATACATCACACCTGTTTCCCCAAATATAAGTTCTAAACTTCTGAACTGCCCATACACATGCTAAGGTCTCCCTTTCGATGGTGCTATAATGTTTCTCTGTCTCCGATAACATCCTAGACGCAAAAGCAACAGTGTTTTCACCACCATTCACCCACTGACCAAAAACAGCCCCAATACCAACTAAACTGGCTTCTTCCATGACAAAAGGAATACCTTCAGGGTCAAAGGGTTGTAATGCAGGAGCCTTGATAACTAAATCTTTAATTCTATCAAATGTGGAGTTTGATTCCTCCGTCCATTCAAATTTAGTTCCTTTTTTAAGTAATGATCTAAGAGGTTGTACTTCCATGGCATAATCCCGGGACAAATCTAGCATAGTATTCACAAAGTCCTAGAAAGGATTTTAGCGCATCTTTATCAGAAGGTGGACATGCCCTACTAACAGCATCCACATTGCTAAATTTAGGTCTGATTCCCTCACCAGAAATGACATGACCAAGATATTGCACCCCATTTACAAACAATTTACACTTGCCAGGTTTTACTGTCATACCCTTCTCCCTTAGGATACTCAAAACCTTTTTCTAAACTATTAAATGTTCTTCCTCTGTTACTGTGTGTATCAAAATGTCATCATGATAAGCCAACATCTGAGGTAAGTCAGAAAATAAATCATCCATCAATTTTTGAAAAACGCTTGCTGCTGAAGCAAGGCCAAAAGGTAAGCGTAGATATTTGAATATCCCAAATGGAGTTTTCAAAAGTGGTTACATCTTGAGAAGATTCGCTCAATGGAATTTGGTGGTACGCAGAGTGAAGATCTATGGTAGAAAACACCTTGGAGTTACCCAGACTCGTAATCATTTCTTGTATACGTGGAAGAGGATGACTATCTATCACAATGTTTTGGTTAACAGACCTCAAGTCCACACACAATCTCAATTCGCCATTTTGCTTCTTGGTAATTACAATGGGTGATACCCATTCTGAGGCATCTGCAGGAGCAATTATCCCTTGAGATTGAAGTTTATGTAATAAGGCCTTCAAATCTACTCTTACACTCAAGGGTATGGGTCTTACTTTATGTACAACAGAAGTTGCACCCTTTTTGAGTTTCATGCAATGCTCATATCCTTGCACTCTCCCAATTTGGTCTTGGAAGACTTCTGGAAACAAATCAATTATACTTTGCGTGGTGTCTTTAGAAATGCACACACTGGCTACAGAATCTGATAGAAATAAATTAGGTAATTCCCCTAGAACTACTGGAACATCATGGCCAGGACGCAGTATTATTCCCAAATGTGCTAAATCCTTCCAACCCACAATATTACGCCCTTTGACAGCTACATAAATTTTTGTTACAATAGTTCTGCCAAGACATTGAAGATCTGATACAAAATAACCCAAGAGGTTAATGTCTTGTTCTCCAAACGCCTTGGGAGCAACATCAGGATATTGTAATTCAATGGAACCCTTCCACAACTTAAAGAACGTTTGATCTGCTAAGATAGTGATGGGGGCTCCTGAATCAGCTAGAACAGGAATGGTTTGAAAGCGAATCACTACGTCACACACAGCCCCTTTAATAACTTTCTCAGTTTTCCCGCCCTGACCATCCGAGACATCAATGGTTAATAACATATTCGAAAATTGGTTAGACGTCTGTGAGATTTCATCATCAACGTCAACACTGTTGATTTTGACTTTACTATAAGAGCCTCAGATTGAGGGTTGTGACTGGCAGACTATTTGGAAATGCCCCACTTTCCTACAATTGTTACATTTTTTACCATGTGCCGGACAGAAAGTGTCATTATCAATATGAAATTTTGAGCCACAATGAAAACACTGTTTTGAATATTTAGCCACTTTTATCTTTGGCTGTTTCCTCAGTTTGTTATGAATGGCACAAACAGCTTCATTCTCACTAATAAGATCAACAGTGCTGTTCTGATTAGCTAAAACGTTGGAAGTATTTATGGACCTTTCAATCCCTTTAGCTAAAACCATAACTTCTTCCAAATTTGGGTTACAACATGACATAAGTCTTTCTTGAATCTTTTTGTGAAAGCAATGAAACACAAACTGATCTCGAATATAAACATCAGTATTTGAACCAAATTCACATATAGCTGCTAAAACTCTTACGTTTGCTATATACTCCTCAATTGACTCATCACTCATTTGTTTGCGCATAGCAAAATTAAATCTTTCAAGTAATACATCTGAGTCCCCAGAATAATGCTTTGCCATACGTTCCTTCGCTTCAGTATAGCAGTTCCATAGTACGTCACCTCCACCAGGAGATGAAATAGCTGGTAAGTTGTCAAATATCCTTTGAGCTGCAATTCCTAGATGGTTAAATAATAAAGCTTTCTTCCTATTAGGGGAAAATTCCATAGCATCAATGGCTGCCAGATAGTTTTCAAAAATGTGAATCCATTCACCCCATTTAATGTCAGGTTTACCTGCTTTCTGTAGGAAAACTGGTGGTTGTACAATATTATGATTGGATGCCATGATAAATTTGGGAAAATACACAAAAATATTTTTCTTTGAATGAAGCAGGAATTGACACCAAAGTACAGGTGAATTTCAATGTTTTAATCAACATCTGAAGAGCGACGTAGAAAGTACACACAAAAAAATTGAAGAATCCTTCTTCAAATGACCCTAGCAGGAGAAGCGTAAACAAGGCAACGTCATTGGAGGAAAATGTGTGTATCCGTTGCTAAGGCAACCTAGAAGCGCTGCCACGTAGCGTATGAAGAGCGCGGAGAATCGGAAACCTTCACCAAGGCAACTTTATAAAAAAAAACTCTTCTGCGCAGCGCATGAAGAGTGCGAAGAATCGGAATCCGTTTCCACGGCAACTACAGGCCTAACTGAAGCGTAGCATACAAGGCCAGTCCAATTGAGGCAAAAAAATTAAAAATATGCCCCTCCTACTCACACCTTTCCGTGCAGCCAATCAGCTTACAAATATCTTCTTTCCAGGAAGCGGAACAACGCCAGAACTGAGCACACCAACAAGGAGCAGCTCACCGATGCCAGGAAACGGAACAACGCCAGAACTGACACCAACAAGGAGCAGCTCACCGATGCAGCACCGATGCCAGGAAGCGGAACAACGCCAGAACTGACACCAACAAGGAGCAGCTCACCGATGCAGCTCAACGATGGGTCCCTTCTATGAGGTAGCTCTTGTACCCCACTCCTGGTACCAAATATGTAGCAGGGAGGTTCGCCAACAAACAAAGAGTCGTATTTAAAGTTGCGTGCAGGTGAGTTTATTAATACCAAAGGGACCAACGCACGTAGCTGCCTCTCCGTCCTGGAATAACGGTCAACTCAAGACCGAGCCGCTCGCACTCCAGAACCAAGAGAAGCAACCAATGGAACAAGGATTCCATTTGGGCCACGCACATGGAAAACATACAAAGAAATTAAACAGCACAATACAATAGAGAAAGAAAATTACATATTACAGGCAGCTAGTGATTACTACAGCTACCCAACTTGAGAGTCACTGTTGGATAATGGGCAATCATTTTGTGAGTTAGAGAAAGCCACTAGCAAATCATCTGATTTCTTGAAGTATTTCATCCATTCTAGTTAGAGTTTGGTAGCTCTATGCACATCATAAGAGGAAAACATTCTTTCTGTTGTCTATGATGTGTCCTGAAACAAATCCATACGTAAAAGTGGTTTGTTGAGGTGAAGGTCAGTAGACACTTTCAGTACAAATCATACATTAGGGTGTAATATGACTTAATCTTTTATTAACTGCTAATAGGGTCCTTTAATTATAACTGTTAGCTAAGGTAGGAGCTATAATAGTGTTGTTTTTCAGGAAAGATATCTGAGGCTAGTTTTGTGTATCGGCTCCAAAAGGCTTGTTGGTAGTTGCTTTATCACTCTGTAGATCTTTCATTTTTTGGGCGGATCCTTGATAGGGTAAAGGCTTTGAAAAAAAACCTCTAATCAATTCCTTCTTAATCGTGTGAGTCTAAGAAAGGTGGTGAAGATTTGAAGGTATCTTGGCATGGCTGTGAGATGTACTTTAATGATGGTCCAAAGGAGCTAGTTACAGTAGAGAATATCTGATGAAGATGTACTGAGAGAGGATGCAAGCTTTTTGACAAACACCAAATACAAAACATTTCCAATGGCATGCATGCATCCTATTAGTGGACAATGCTCTGGCCTCCGCAAGAATCTTCATAAAGTCTGCTGGAATGTCTAAAGGGAAGAATTTATTTAATTAATCTGCCAAGCTGACGGTTTTAAAAAGACCTTGATTGCCTGGATTTGACTGTGGCTCCTTGAGATTAAGTTTAATTGCAATTCCAATGGAATTGGTGGTAGTCCCGCTAGGTAAAGGAGGTCGATGAGCCATTGTTTTCTCAGCCAATTTGAAGTGATTAGGATCATCTCACCTGTAAGAAGAATCATCAACAACTCTTTAACTTCAGGAACTTTTCCTACAGACCTGAAAAAGGCATACATACGACCATTATTAAAGAAAACAAATCTAAACCCGCGAGACCCCAACAACTACAGACCTATCACAAATGGACCTTTCCTGGGCAAATTGATAGAAAGAGCAGCATTCGCCCAGATGTCACAATTCATTGAAGACAATTCTATACTTTCAGACTTCCAAACTGGATTCCGTCCAGGAAGAAGCACTGAATCGGCACTCATGGCAATCTGGGACGATCTTAAAAACACAGTTGACCGAAATGGAGTTGCTGCACTACTTCTCTTGGACCTCTCAGCTGCCTTTGATACGGTTGACCATGACACCCTAACTCAAAGACTCCACGAAGCCGGCATACAAGGGATTGCTCTCGACTGGATTACTTCCTATCTCCAAAAAAGAGCAAATATCATCCACTCACCCCCCTTCTCGTCCGAACCCTACCTCACAAAAACAGGGTTCCCCCAAGGGTCAATCATCTCACCTTTGCTTTTTAACATCTACATGATATCTTTACCAGAACTGATCAATGATTTCCATCTCACATGCTACAACTATGCAGATGACACACAAATACTACTTCAATTAGAAGACCCCAAAAACATTGAAAACTCACAAATCTTCAGTTGCCTCAGAGCCGTTGATCAGTGGATGACCTGGAGCCATCTCAAACTAAATACCTCCAAAACTGAAATACTCATATGTGGTGACTGGAAAAATTATGACCCTCTGTGCGTCTGGCCTGACGATCTCGGACCACCTCCTCAATTATCCAAGGAAGTGAAAAACCTAGGAATCACCATGGATTCCAAACTAACTATGAATGCCCAAGTAGACAAATTAGCACGCACAAGCTTCATCACCTTAAAGACTTTACGACGCATTTTCCCCCACCTCGGATTTCCACACAAGGTGCAAGCTACTATCTTACTTGTATTATCCAAACTGGATTATGCCAATAGCCTCTACCATGGATCATCTCTATCTGTTATGAAAAAACTACAACGTATCCAGAATTCCGCAGCCAGGCTACTACTACATATAAAGCTGCAAGTCCACATCTCCCCTGCCTTGAGAGCACTACACTGGTTACCCGTTGCCAGAAGATGCACTTTCAAGCTGCTTTGTATCACCCACAAAGCTATACATGGAACAGGACCACTTTTTATCAGAAAGAAAATTACCAAATACATCCAACAAAGAACCCTCCGCTCAAGACTGGCACCCCGCCTTAGAACACCACCATACAAGAAAAAGACTGTAGGTGGTACATCCTTCTCCGTCCAAGCAGCCAAACTATGGAATTCATTACCCCCAACTATAAGAGCCACAGATAACTTTCTTGTTTTCAGGAAACTACTCAAGAGTTGGCTCTTTCCTTCATAACCACCTTTTTCAAACAACTATGAACTGCATTTGCCTATGTGGATAATTATTTTTTTCAGATTATATGTATATTTCTATTTATTTATAGTTTCTTTGGAAAATATGTATTGCTACTGTCATAACAATAAAATACACACACACTCTTTTAAACCTGTCTGACTAAGTATTTTTTACCCATGATTCTAATTATGTATTGTATGTGCATATGTGTGTATTCATGTGTGTGTGTTTATAAATATATATATATATATGTGTATGTATGTGTATATGTTGTTTCTGTGCCTGGCATGTTTGTGGATCATTGCATGGCTCCTGGTTTTTTCTGGGTTGTTATACTAGATATCTGTGAATCTCTGCTCTCTTTTTATCACACTTATCTACTCATCACTCTTATGTCATGTCTCTATCAAACTATCCTCCATTCTCACTCTGACTCATCCCAAATCCCTTCGACCACTTTCATCTCCTAAATATCTCTGCCTAAGCTCTTCCCTCCACCTCCACATCTAACTCACCAAACCTCACTCTACCTCTGTGACCTCCCACACAACCCTACTAAATTCTCCTGCATTCATCTCACCCTGCTACTATGCTCTACCTAACCCTTCCACATCCTCTTTCCCCTCCGCCCCCCTTTTATTCATCCCAAGCCTTTGGATTGAGTAAATGAAGGATAAACTCCCAATTAACACTTCTGGATTTCTTTCCTCCACCACCCCTCCATTACTCCAGTCAATCTAACTAACAAACTCTCATATCCGCAACTCAAATTAACTCATAATAATACTAAAACTGTACTCATTATTAAATTATACTAATCCATCATTAATTCTTGTTGGGTACCGGAGTAGCGTGCTACTCATCGAAAAGCGCTTCGACGCCTCGTCAGGGGTAGTAAGCGCTATATAAATACGATTACAATTACAATTACAATATGTTTTCAAATTTGCAAAGCCCTTGGGATTAATTGGAGAGGAGGAATGATGTGCTTAAATCTCAGATAACAGAATCAAAAAGCATTCTCTTCTCCCATGACCCTGCCTGTGTATGTCTGCCTGCATAGCACTAGCATTTTTTGTTTCTCCATGTAACAAGAAAGGCCAAATTTGTTTTTCCAATATGTTTAACACTTTCTTCAACATGTATTGTCGTCTGGGAAGCCCTACTGCCTTCAGCAAGATCTAGTGCCATGTGGCCTACTCAGCAGACTCTGGCCCTCAATTTAAGGAACTCTACACTTTGTGCCTCACTGCTTGCTCATGAAAAACATCAGTGTTGATTTTCTATTCAGATCAATACTTCCATCCAGATAAAGATTACTGAGTGGAGTACTTGGGATGACAAAGGCTGTAGATTTTTTTTCTGATAGCCCTCAATTCTAACACATCGGTGTGTATGCTTACTTCCTGACTGGACCACAGCCTTCTGGCTAACATCACTCGAGATGTGCTTCTTATGGCTCCTGTGAGGTGTCTGTGGTTACAAAAAAACCTGTTCAGCTGGACAGAGTGATATGCTCACACCATGTTTTTTGAATGTGGTTCACTGCAAAGAGCATATCTTATACTCATTATCCCCTCCATTTAAACATCAAAGGAACATGATATTTCTGCCTTGTTCATTTCTTGGGCAAAATAGAATGTGTCAGGAATGAGATGATATCAAGCTTAGCAGTTGTTTTAGTAGGCCCACTTTTAAATTTGGTTGGTTTTGAATCTGGCTTGCTAGCATGGCCAGATTCACTTGTCTTTTACATGAAATGCACACCCCGCTTTTGCCCAGGAAAATGCCCAGGCACTAATTCAAGTGTGATGATTGTAAAGATTATTTCTCCTTATTCAATGTAAGCCCCAGTTCTTCTGAATAAATGGTACTAGCCATTAATGTGTTTTCTGTGGCATCCGTGAAAAAATACCCTTGGTGTACAAGCTCAGAACTGATTTCACACCCAATGGAGCACTCTGAATTAATAATGGGGACTTGCCACCTCAAGTCTTAAACATTTTCCAAGTTTGTAATTAATAGAAATGTGAAGGTAGATATCTTGGAAGTCTAGGAATTGATAAATTCCTTTTCTCGTAATAGCTGGAGGGTAATCTCACTGAATCTCAGTTTCTTGAGGAAGACATTAAGTTGATATATTCTCCTGAGTACTCACTTTGATGAACAAAATTCTGGGACAAAAAGCCTACATTGTGATTATGTTATAGTACATGTTCCATAGCTCCTTTCCACAACATGACTATGATTTTCGTATCCAGCAAACATCATTTTGGATGCTGAACTGTGAAACACCAAAACATGGTGTCTTGAATGCTTGAATTAGTATTAGGCAGCAGTATTAATCTTGTGTAGCAGCAATTGTGTAGGACTCTTAAACTCCAGAGTATTCCCAATCTGGATGAGATCTGTTCAATGTGATTTGGACACACAGCTGCACGAAAGCTGAAAGACAAAGTAATTCCACCTACGGGTGAAATCTATGGTAAACAGAAGTAGTGATAGCTGGGGGCAGTCAGCGGTAAAATGTTTCCACTTTGATTTACACTAACTATTCGTCTGCGTTTGGACTGTGGCTTGTTAAACAATGCAGCAATTGTGCTCTATAACATTGCTATTGTCATTGTCAAGGCCCATAATTATATTGGCAGTATTTGTGATAGCTGTGGTTAATAAGTTTGGTACCCTTATTCTGGTAACATTTGAGATCTGTCCAATTTCTACCGCTGGTTACCTGAAAGGGCTGAGGACAACACTGTGGTAGTACACTGATAGATCAAGTTGTATCTATGTCAGTCTGTATGTCTTGGAGGTCATCGTGAAAGTTTTTCTCAAGTAACAATTCCCCATTGAAAGGTATGTCTACCGTGATATTTGGAACCTTCGGTCTAAAGAAAGTTATACTAAGCTAGCTTTTTTTTATAACATAGCAGGTAAAGCAGGTCATCACACTGTTGGATCTTCTAAATAAATCATGCCCATTACTGAATTAATCACAGTATCTCTCCCTCAAGGAGAATTTACTCCCTGCTTCTTTTCTTCTATTGAAAGACCTATGTAAACCGCTATCTTGAATCACATCTGCTGATCGAATCTTGAAGATACCCTCTTCTGTAAAGCATCCTTTCTGTGGCCTTCCTAGTTTGGAGGATCTGTGCATGGCTTGCATTTTTTAACCTTATTTAATCCATCTGCTTCACTACTAAATACACTTTGGGATGTCTAATGAGACATTTTAGGGCATTATCAAATGTTTTGCATTTCTTGTCCAGTCACAGGTTTACTGGGGCTACTGTTCTTGCCAGAGATGGTCCATAATTTGTATTGCTTTGACTGCCTTCTTGGCTACAGTCCCAAAATCATGTAGATAACAATCTGTTTCTTTTCTAGTTGTCAGAAGCTCAGATCTTCTGTGGGCATTTTCGTCAAAGACATGGAATATGGAAATGTTATTTGGTGGTGTGTCTATCGGATATATTACAAATTCTACCACCAGAACAATACAATCATCCAGTTTGCTTCCCTGGTTGAGGATGTCTTGATATTATGCTTGTTGAACACCATCCATCTGCTGGCATCTTCAAATTGACAAGTCTGTAATGGCCCTGGTGCCAAATTTGGCAAAGATGAATCTTGGGACACTAGTGTCACAGGAACTGATGGTGCCATGTCAGCTGGCTATTGCAGCTCTGACTGAAGTTTTGATGCATCCTGTGGCAAAGGAGGGATATTATGATCGACTAACTGGGGCCAGTGCAAAGGCTGGGAAGATGACAGAGTAGGAAAGAACACTTTAAGTTTGACATTTTCTGTTGCAGAATTTAAAGAAAATTAATTGGCACATGCATCATGGGTGGTTACGGTATTTTTCGTCATAATGGTCATAGCATTGATCATGGATAATTCTGAAACTCATGTGGTTGATGGTCTGGAGAGCATTTTGTTGAATAAGCTAACTTTTTATTATGCCCTGGAATTGGATTTCTACTTGGCCTGGTCAAAAGCCCATCCAATAGGGGTAATATGTAGCTCCATCTTAGCTCTGTCTTAGGCAGCATAGGAGGCAGTTGAGTTGGTATTTTGCTTGGAGATATATCTCCTATATAGGATCCCTCATCAACAGAATGTTCAGTGATGGTTCAGTTATCAAAGTTTCTGTCATTGACAGAGCTTTCAATGCATCTGTTATTGATGTTGCAGTCATCAATGGGGCTGTTATTGGTGGGCTGGTCTTTTGTTGTTGATGAGATTGCAATCAACAGGGCTTCAGTTGATGATTGCTTTTTCTTCATTAATGACTGTGTTGTCGATGATGGGTTCTTGGCGGAGATTGATGATAGTGTGAAGGATGTTATTTTAATGACAAGGTCATCAATGGTGCAATTATCAATGATGTCTTTGCATTTGTGCATGAGAAGATGGTGGTAGCATTGACAAGAATGAAGGATTTAGCTTTTTCACTTTTAATTCCTTCTAATTCTAGCTCATAAGCCGTGGAGGTTAATTCAACCATCTCCAATGCCATTTTAGGATGCTTTAAGGTCTCCAGATGGCAATTGTGTGCTTTTGTAAACTGTGCAGGAGAGGCACTTTCGGTAGATTCATCCCCTAAAAAAGGAATATCAACAGCCTTAGATTTCTTAAGTTGCCTTACTAGCCTATAATCATGGTCGATGAGGGTTTTGGGAGAAAATGTCTTGCAGAATTTAGGCTCCTTTAGTGAATTGTCTAAAGGCAGTATATGAACAATAAATATGGATTACTGCTAATGTCCTCGAAAGGGTTATTTTTGAAGAACTTTCCATGTACAAAACTATTTTTATACATCTAATCCAGAAGTAGTGGTGGAAAAGATTTTAAATACACAACCTAAAGAAAGAGAGAGCAAAGCTTTGGGGCATCCTCTCAGCATGGCATGTAGCATTTGATAGCGAAGAGTTTCAAATCACTCTCATCTCACTGACTGAAGTTTGGGTCTTTTCCAATGAGGTGACAGTGTTGAGACTGATGTAAATTCCATCAAACAGGCTATGTTTATAAAAATGTTTTTATAAAGTTACTGTAGAACTCCAAACTTGATGACAAGAAATGATTCAAGCACATGAGTCAATAAAAGACCCAGTGCTGAGGATGAAGGGAGATTTAGTCACTTTGGGCCATATGTATCATTATTCTAAGCTGAGAGTTGCAATTAGATAATCGCTATTTGAATGTATGAAACTCCATGAGTTTCACTTAGCATTTCCTAATGGGTTGAAATTGACCTACCTCATTAATATTAATGAGATTGGTCTCAATTTGCTGCCCATTAGGAAACTGAAAAATCACAGGGGTGGTGGCCTGCTAGACTTAGCAGACTACTATGTCTGTGATTACTTTTAAATAAAGCAATCTTTTTTTAAATGTAGCCCTTTTTTCTTAAAAAACGGGTTGGGTTTAAGAAAGAACAATGAAAAGTTTTCTTTTTGTTTTTAAGAGCAGGCAGTGGTCCATGGGACCAGTGCCTGCTCTTTAAAAATGTTTTCGCTACCATTCACAAAGGAGAAGGGGTCCCATTGAAGTAGGTGGTAAAATGAAAATGGTTTGCCACCGCACTTCAGTCACAAAACATTACTAGAAAACATTGCGAATCGGTATTAAGAAGTGATGCCCTGGACATACCCCTTCTTAATACCAAATTGCTATGTATGCACAATTCCAAATTGTGATTCGGTAACATGTTACTGAATCACAGATTGGAATTCATACATACCAAAATTCATTTTGGGCCGTTTGTAAACGCAAAAATGAATGATACATATGGCCCTTTGTGATTCTGTTTGAGCACACTACGGACAGATGCATTAGTGAAAAGAGTATGGATAGACACCTGAAAGTCCTTGCATGACAGTTGACCATATGCAATGCCTCTAGTCTAATTCTACCATTCTTATAAGAATTCAATTTAAGAAATCACATAATAATTGCATTTTTGTTAGCGTTCTGGTGGGGAAGCAGCTTCTTTCTCTGCTCCCTTCAACTGACCATAGAACCTTGTACAACAACATAGAAAAAGGGGTACAAGATGGAATTTACTACATTGTCCCCAGGAAAGCAACAATAAAGGTGACGCCCAATACTACACACATTTCCCCCTTTAGAAAACAAATAAGAATTTCACTGAAGGATTTCCAACTATATGCAATACACAAATGAATATATATATATATATATATATATATATATATATATATATATATATATATATATATATATATATATATATAATGGCTATATGAAAGTCAGAACAAGAAAAAATCACACATATACAAAATCCTGCAACCTTGTAGGTTTAGAAATAAGTTTAATGATTTGTCCTTTAATTACATGACTTGCACTAGGTGTAGAATGCCCATTCACATCCACAATGCCTTCAAAGTTATTACAAACACAAATCGTGTGTACACACTCTCCAACAAATTTAACCTAGCACTGTCTGAATCACATCTGAAGACCTTACTTACATTTAAATAGTTGCCCTGTGTGCTATTTCTTGCCATCCCTAAGTAATGCAGCATTGCATAATGAGTTTTGATCTTTAGGAGCTGTGAAACTGTAGAGTTTATCACAATTCTCATTCAACCCAGTGAATTTCCAGTCTCTTACACTATACTTGACATCATACTTAGGGGCCGATTTAAGGAAAGTGGCACTGCACCCAGTGCAGCACCACTTTCATTGCTACCCTTAGCGCCCCCTAACGCCTCCATGTGTGCACTGTATCTAAGATATGGCGCACCATGGCACAGGGTAAGGGGCAATAGCGTCAACATTTTTGACACTATTGATGTACTGTTCAGGATTAGCACCATAATTTTGGCACTAACCCTGAATAGTACATAGGGGCCCATTGTAAACAATGGTGTGCCCCCTCTCAACAACTGATCTGAGCAGCCGTTAAAAGTGCTGCTGAAAAAAATGATGCAATGAAAAATCTTGCATTTCTTTGCAGCATTTTTTGGGCTCCCCTAACGGGAACGCCTCCTTTACATACATTATGCATGGTGTATGTATAATGTAGCTCAAAGGGTTAGAAAGTGGTGCAATGCATGCATTGTACCACTTAGTAAATATGACACATGGAAAAGGCAACCTTAGCTCTGCCTTAGTGTTAAGAAAATTACTCTATGGTGGCGTAGGCCCTCTTAAATCTGGGCTGTAGTTTTGTATGGTGAATTCGCATGTGAAATATTCCTCCTGCTCTCTAAGTGACCACTGTTCCTGTATGTATTTTGACCTCCCCCTAAAAGTATATTTCACAAAAGGTGTCCTACCATTCATAAGAAAGAGCTATACCCAGTAACCACACATGGAAATTTCTTTACAACTTGAACACCTCTTTCTCCAAATTCAATGTATTACTTTTCATTAGTAAATTGCATCTTTCATCACCTTAATGACACTTTTCTTAATTGTGGCCTTGTAAACTACTCTATTTCCTTTCAAGTAATATTCCCATTTTGTAGACAATATTGTGTAATCCCTATGGAACTCCCTACTCAAAAACCTGATAATGGGCTAAGTGACTGCTCCCTAAACCACGTCTGCTGCTAGCAATTTCAGGAAAATAATCAATTATCACAATGAAACACTCCAAGTGCCCAATGTGCTCTTAACCGCCTCCATGATGCCATATGAACCTTTTCTCATGGCATACTATTTATTAGTCAAACAAAGAGTCTAAACATGACTTGTGATTTTTCATATTCTACAGAATCTCTCTTTCTTCTTCTGACATCCTTATCTAACTCTGGCCACCAGTACAAATTATTCCATATACTCCAAGTTTTCAATATACCCAAATGTTCTACATGACAAACATCTCTTCAGGAATCTCACAACTTTACCTCATAAACACATCATTATCTCTAGCAAACTAGCTTTGTATTTTCTATAGGTAATTCAACTCCTTGCCAATGTCTTTCTTTATTGGCAACCCTTCCCTGACATACATGCATGTGACCATGTGGGATTGTCTTCTTCTAGTTCACCCTTCAACTCTCCGTCACTAATAATATGTTCTTCTTTCTCTCATAATCTAGCAGCATATAATTTATCTCATTCATATCTTTCCATCTCCTTGACCTGCAGTGTCATGCAGCCAACAAAAAAAATCACAAATTTGTATATTGCTCCTGGCATGTATTGTTCAATATAATTTAATCTAGGTCCTCGTGTGTGCACAAGCCAAATGGTATAAGGCATTGAATAAGCTACTAGTTATAAATACTGGAATACGGGTTGTAATACCAATAGACACACCAACATTTCCCTCTCTATCACTGAATATATTATTCTGAGGATGAACAGGATGCAAAGACAATAACCACCTCCTTAGGATCTGTTTCTATTTGATAAGCACTACTCCTAGACCCTCTCTACTAGAATCAGCCATTACTGTATTTTTACACTTGAGTTTATAGTCTAAAGAGGTGGGCCTCCACCAATTTCCTTCTTACATTTACCAAGAGCATCCTGTCATTCTAATGAACACTCACATTTTGTTTTACTCTTCATTCTCTGATGGCATACGTTTTCTCCTGAGAATTACTCAAAAACTCTGCAAACAATTTTGTTAATCCCAAAAAGGCAATGGCATGGTTCTCTTTGATTTCTTGTCTTGGGATGCAAGTCCTGGCACCATCCAGTGAGACAATTATGTGCTGAAAATCACCAGGTTAACCAATTTTTGTAGAAGATATTGTAGGAAAACTCTTCAACATTTCTTGTCATGTTTTCTTTCCACCACCAACCATTAGTTCAGGTTCTGTCTGGGTTGCTGGGGTTTAAAATGATACCTAATGGAGGAAAGTACCCACTTTTTGCCACAGTTTCTCCCATTTTCTGCCTGATGTTAGTGTGCTTGACTGTGTTCAATGGGATTCTGCTAACCAGGACCCTAGTGATTAGGCTCTCTTTCCTCTAAATGTTGTTGTTGCACACTGGCAACCCAGTATTTCACTCAAAATTGGTATACTGGTGCCCCTTATAAGTCCCTAGTATATGGATCCTAGGTACCCAGGGCATTGGGGTTCCAGGGGCTCCCTATGGGCTGCAGCATTTCTTTTGCCACCCATAGGGAACCCATGCAAAGGCTTCTGCATGACTCCCATTGCAGCCTGCATGAAAAGGTGCATGTACTCTTTCACTGCCGTTTACACTGCACCAGGTTACTTATAAGTCACCCCTATAGCAGGCCCTCCAGCCTTGAGGGCAGGGCGGAGAGTACCTGTGTGTGACCTCCAGGACCATTTTCCCGCACTCCGTGAGTGCAGGGACACCATTTTATGCATGTACTGGACATAGGTCACTACATATGTCCAACTCCATAATGGTAACTCCAAACTTAGGACTTTTTGGTATCAAACATGCTGGAATGATGCCCCAGTGCTTTTGCAAGCATTGGTTGTATGATCCCATGCACTCTGAGGCTCCTTAGAGGATCCCCAGTATTGCCATTCTAACCTTTTGATGTTTTCCAGGCAGCCCCAGTTGCTGCAACTTTTCAGACAGGTTTCTGCCCTCCTGTTGCTTGAGCAGCTCAAGCTCAGGAAGGCAGAGCAAAGGATTTCCTTTGGGAGATGGGTGATACACCATCTACCTTAGGAAATAGGTGTTATAGTCTTGGAAGGGAGAGCCTGCCCAACCAACTGATAATGCCTTGAAGGGCACATTTGATGCCCTCCTTGCATATTCCAGTCTACACTGGTTCAGGGGGACTGGTTCAGGGACCCCCAGCCCCCCAGTCCCTGCTCTGGCACGAAAATGGACAAAGAAAAGGGGACCGCTCCCCTGTCCATCACCACCACAGGGGTGATGCTCAGAGCTCCTCCAGAGGGTCCCTGAGGGTCCCTGGGTTTTGCCATCTTGGATTCCAAGTTGACAGGGATATCTAGGAGAATCTGAGTGGCCAGTGCTAGCAGGTAATGTTAGAGCCCCCCCCCCCCAAAATAGGTGCTTACCTGTTTAGCAGACCAATCCCCCTTTCAGAACTATTTAAGGTCTCTCTCTTGGGTGGTTCCTTAGATTCGGATTGCAAGATTTCAGCAGGAATCCTCTGAATCCTTTACTTCACATTGTCATCAAAGAAACTGCATCTGGACCCTTCAGGTATCTTCAGCTCCTGCCAACAACTGCAACTGTTTCCTGGTTATGCATCCTCAGAGGACAACCTGTCTTCAGCCTGCACCAAAAGAAAGAAGGAATCTCCCTTGGGGTGAAGGAGTCACTCCCCTGCTTCACCTGGCACCTCTCTGCAACGATGACCGGCTGCGTGGGTCCCCCCCTCCTGATGAGTTGCCTGGATCCTGTATCATGGGTGGTGGAGTGAAGTGGTCCCGACGGTCCTGACGTTCTACTGTCCAACTTTGGTGGAGGTAAGAGCTTTCCTCCCAATGCAAGACAGTACCCTGTGCACTGCGTGTTTTGCAGTTGCCAAGGCTTGTTGGCATCCTTCCAAAAATTTCTTTGTTCACCGTGATGCTCTGGCCCCCAGCACTCTATCATGCAATGCCCAGCTTCCTGTGTGGTTCGCCAGTGGCATGGTATCCTTTGTTCTAGTGCTATGTGGGCCTACTTTTGCACCTTCTTTGTCCCGTGCACTGGGACTCTTGTGTCTGCTGCCTGGTCTTCTGTGGGCTCTCTGAGTTGCTGAGAGCCCCCTCTGACTTGCCCTCCTGGATAGAGTCCACCAGGTCCCTCCCGGTCCCAGGCAGCGCCTTTTTCCAGTAACTGCGAGCTTTGCATGTGCCCAGACTTTTTGGGGGAATCCAGTAACGCAAACCAGACTGCAATCTTCCATCCAGCGTGGGACAATGTCTGCACCAACCAGGAACCCGCATCCATCTTCATGAGTACAGTACTGACTGTTGTTCTTCACCGGTGGTTCTTCTTATGCACCTTCATGGGTTAGCAGCTCTTGTTCTCCCTGGACTCTTCTGTGCTTCTTGGACTTGATCCCCTTCTTCCACAGGTCTCCAGATCCAGGAATCCACTGTTGGTGTCTTGCAGTTTCAGCTGGTTCTTGGATTATCTTCTTTACTTATGTGTTCTAGGAAAGTTACTGTGATTTACTCCTGCTTTCCTGGGCTCTGTTACTTACTTTTGGTGTTTTCTAATACTCCCAGTGTCCCGCTACACACTACACTTACCTAGGTGGGAAACCAACATTCACATTCCACTTTTTTAGAATATGGTTTGTGTTCCCCCTAGGTCCATTTCTAACTATTTTGATTTTCATTATTTGCACTGTTTTCTAACTGTTTTTACACCAAATTTTGCATACTAGTGTACATAATTTGTGTTTTACTTACTTCCTAAGGGAGTATAGTCTCTGTGGTATTTTTGGCATTCGTGTCACCAAAATAAAGTACTTTTATTTTTGTAACACTGAGTATTTTCTTTCATGTGTGTAAGTTGTACGTGACTAGTGGTATTGCATGAGCATTGCATGTCTCCTAGATAAGCCTTGGCTGGTCAGCTACAGATACCCCTAGAGAGCCTGTCTTCTAGACACTGTCTACATTTCACTAATAAGGGATGACTGGACCTGGTATGAGGTGTAAGACCATAGTCAGCCACTACAAACCAGGCCAGCCTCCTACACCTAGTGCTTCTTGATATTTCCACCCAAGTACAAGCTGAACCCTTTCCTCAATGTGTAGTTTTCCTTCAGCCTTTCTGTCTTTGAATTCAAACTTCACTCTCCTGAACTCCAATTCATTTGGTTCTACTAGAAAGCTCCCTGGTTTCAGGTTCCTCCAAATATATCCCAACCTATTGACAAACTTAGGCCCAGATTTATGAAAAATGACTCACTACTGCATTAGCTCAGTTATGCATCAAAATTTTTAATGTGAGCTACTGTCGTTCCTTAGTATCATCAGTGCACCATAAGTAAAAAAATAACACAGAATGATGCTAAGGAATTGTTAGCATCAAAAATATGATGCTAATCATTGCAGCATAGTGTAACACAAAATTACGCTGATGCTGCAAAAGTGGCGCTGGACCGTTTTGCTGCACGTTTTTTTAACTCAAAATGGGTTAGAACCATATGTAACAGCATTAGCATTAAAAAAGTGCAAACAAAAAATAAACATTTGAAAGACAAGATGGAGAATGCAGGCCAGGAGAGACCCAAGGAATATCCCAATCAGCCACGTACCAGCAGGGAGGGTCCAGCAATGTCCCAGGAGAAGGAGAAGAGGAAGCGGAAGTGTTGCTTTAGTGCAGAGGAGCATGACATCTTGGTCAGAGAGGTGATGGAGCACCAATACCAGCTCTTCGTCAGCTTCAAATTGCCAATAGGTAGGAGAGAGGCCATGTGGCAGGCAATAGTAGACAAAGTCAACAACTTGGCAGAGATGAGGAGGACTGTTACTGATTGCAAGAAGCACTGGCACAATTGCAAGTGCAGAACTAAGGAGAAACTGGCCAGGAATTGAAAGGCAGCACTGCAGACTACAGGTGGAAGTTCTTCACCACAGGAGGACCTGGATGAGCTGGAAGAGATGGTCGCTGCGGTCATCCTGGAGGAGCTGGTCACTGGATTCAAAGGACAGCGCAGACTACCAAGAATTACCACAAATCCAGGGTAAATTGCAGGGGGAGATTATCTGGAATCTTACAAATGGCAGAGGGGGAGGGACATAGGACACACTCAATGCATGCTTAAAGGGTTGCATGGGGAAACACAGGCCCTGAATCAAAATGCCCCATCGCCACTCAAGCCACACTTGTAGTAATGCTCTGGTTGCACAATGCACTCTGACATATACACAATGTGGACATAAGCCACTTACTATGGCTTTACACCACCATGTAAATATGCAGCACATTGCCTGTAAGGGACATGCAATTAGAGTGGCTGTGCCACCACAACACCCATTGCATATTGTAATTTCCCAAGATCCAACTCAACAAGACAACATGCTTTCCTTCCTCCTTGTGTCATTGCCCTTCTTATGTGGGCAGCATCCTGCAGCACACATTGAAATGCCACTTTGCCATAATAGCTTGTACATGAGACACCTCCCTGCACATAAACAATCTATCCCCTCAATGCAGGCACCCCTTGATCATGGTGCTGCGTTCGTGCAGGGAGAACAAATCTGCCCAAGCACTGGGAAAATTGCAGGGGTGTGCCACATTCCAGTAAACATGGCGCATCCCTGTGCTTCAAAACTAGTGCACTGCTGTGCAACACATATTGCTGCTGAGCTGTGCCACTTGAGAAAAATCAGGCCCTAAGTATGCAACCTGTGGAAGTCAAACTGCACAGTGTGGACCAACAACATCTTTCACACACCTCCATGCGCCATTTGGAAATGTCCACTAAAGTTAACTCATATAACACATGGGGCATGTCTGTGAAAATCATTTGTGCAAATGTGCAAGTAGCTGCAATCTCACCATCTAACAAGACTGAGGCCCTCATTCTGATTTCGGCGGGAACCGCCACTTGGCCGCTCCGCGGTCAAAAGACCGCGGAGGCCATTCTGGCTTTCCCGCTGGGCCGGCGGGCGCCCGCCAAAGGAGCGGCCGCCGGCCCAGCGGGAAAGGCCCTGCAACAATGAAGCCGGCTCCAAATGGAGCCGGCGGAGTTGCAGGGGTGCGACGGGTGCAGATGCACCCCTCGCGATTTTCACCGTCTGCAATGCAGACAGTGAAAATCTTTATGGGGCCCTGTTAGGGGGCCCCTGCACTGCCATGCCAGTGGCATGGGCAGTGCAGGGGCCCCCAGGGGCCTTACGACACACGTTCCCGCCATCCTGTTCCTGGCGGTAAAAACCTGCCAGAAACCGGGTGGTGGGAAGGGGGTCGGAATCTCCAGCACCGCCGCCATGGAGATTCAGCCCATGCAGGGGAAATCCGGCGGGAAACCGCCGGATTCCCTTTTCTGACCGCTGCTTTACCGCCGCGGTCAGAATGGGCTGGGAAGCACTGCCAGCCTGTTGGCGGTGCTTCTGTGGTCCCCGGCCCTGGCGGTCTTGGACCGCCAGGGTCGGAATGACCCCCTGAGTGTGTTGTGTGAATGGTGGTGTACGGCTTAATGGGACATCAACATGTGTAAGAACTGGCACAAGTGGCATCAAAGTTGCACTACTGGCACAATGCTACTAGCCTGTAATGCAACTGTATCATCACACAAAAGCTTCCCATGTGGATCCAAGCTGCAAATTCCCCTTGTGCCACATCACAAAGTCACAAAACGCATGCATTGATCCACATTCTACATACTTCCACCAACATATGACTGTGGCAGATATGCTGTATGCAAGGAAATGTCCCAAATGTAGGGAGGAACAAACTAACAGGGCAAACAATTCATGATGGTTGCACGGTCCCTTCCAATTAGCACATTTGTGGGGCCTGCTACAGGCAGATGAGAATGTAACACAAGGACTGTATGCAATGGACCTACCTGGGCTATGCTGCACTAGTGCCATCATTCATGGTGCCAATGCATTAAAGCACCAAAAAAGGGACAGCACACATTACACTACTGTGGGAATGTCAATCATGGTGACTAGGAAAGCGAATTACGTGCCAGTAAGGTGTTAGTGGCAGTGACAAAGCACCTGCAAGGAAGTAGGTTGTGTGGGATCAAAACGCAAAATACCTTGTAAGGTTGCCCCATGTGTGATTGCACAATGCTACACATAATAAACAACTACAACCTGAGGTCTGTAACATGTCACCAAGCCTCCATTACCAAGCAAATGATGTGCCATGTCAACAGCCACCACAGTCAAAAATTGACATACCACAGTGTCATTGCAGGGGATGAAGCCATACCTCCTGCTGACCTGCCTGACCTGGATTTTACATATGACATGGACCATCAATGAAGAGACTCTCCAGAATGACCTAGGTTCCCTCCGGACACCACCACCTTCAGTTGTAGAGAGGAAACACAGCATTGCAGGATGTCCACATGAACCACCCGGCTATCAACACACAGCACCAGCCAGTCCTGACACAGCCCTAGACCCAGAGGACCCAGACATCACCTTTCAGAGGACAGTGATAGGAGTCTAGCGGGAGCTGACCAAGCAGGTACGGGTGGGGATGGAGACCAAAGCAGGCAGCCTAGAAGAAGTGCAGAGATGCCTCAGTCCAATTAAGGACAACTCATCTGCCATCAAAGGCACTCACTCCCCGTCACATAGACTCAAGCAGTCCCTGAATGACATATCTGTTGACATGAGGCATAGGCTTCAACAATTGTCCTTCCTCACTGAAATCAGCATAACAGACAATAGGCTGGGGGCTACAGAGAATACCCTGGAGTCCATACAGTGGGAAGTGGACTCCCTCAGGGAAAATATGGCTGTCTACCACTGTGATGTTGCTACAGTGTTGAGAAATCAGCAGTTCCTCCTTGCTGCAGTGATGCCTTATGTGTTCCCACAAAGGGCAGCTGCCGGGACCTTTGACTCCACATCCCCTGATGTGTGTGTGACCACCTCAACCTCAACAACAGCACCACCCTTGGCACAGGAGGCACCACAGAAATCGGAGGATGAAGATGTGATTGGAACAACATTCACAAGGAAACCCCCTGGTAGCACCAGTCTGGTCCACATGGAGAGTATCTCCTTCATTCTGTGCTTAAGATCATGCCAGTGCTGTGACCGCAGGCAATGTGCCCTTTTCACTCAACCACTGTTGACTTGTCTGCTATGTACTCTCATTGGCTCAAATCTTACCTATTGGCAATTTGGATACCTCCTCTCCAATGCACACTTCTCCTAATCATGTCTCATGACATGTTCCTCACCCCTGGACTTTGATTGTATAACAGATGGCTCAGGATCTCTTATGGGGTCTATGAACTGGACACTGCATAGCACTGGAAAGTACACTGCACCTGCAAATAAATCACCTTGTTCACATGTAACATTTAAATGTTTACTGTGATCCATCAACTCAGCTAAATATATGCATTATGTGACACTATGTCAATGAGAACAGAGCATTATTACATGTATGCATTCCTGTCAGACATAAAGCCACACACTAGGATCCTAGCATGAAAAAGGTGAATAATGGTGTTGTGGGCTACAACCAACTTAGAGAGTCTTAAATACATGTGTTGAACAGATATCCATGGAAGTTGACATATGGCATGTAAGGGTCTAAACCAAGTATATGGTAATTTACCCAGGTACCAGTACAACTAATATGTGTGGTTCAGAAGAGGTGAATCTAATCATTGAGAAGCAGCTGTCAGTGTGGCAGGATACCGACCCAAATATGGCTGTCATATGTGTCCCACTTTCCACCAATAATACTGCCAGACCCCCGCAATGACAGTTGAAGTTCCATATTTACCTGTCTAAGATACCATATACATACACAACATGAATGGCTAGATCTGTGGATGACAAATGTTTTGAATAAGTGATGTCATTTAGCAGCCAATCAGACAAGTCCTTGGTCATAGGGGATGCACATAGCCATCCATGGAAATAATGACAGAAAGCATACCCTAAGCCATTCTTCCTACTTGGCCAGTGCACACATGAGAACACCCAGACCCTCAATCAACATGGAAAGATAATTGTCTAATACTAATAGGATTTATTAAAAGATATTAATAACATCATATTAAAACCTATGCTATACACTACCCTATACTAAACTAACCTAAACTAACTTAGCTTAACTCATACCTACACCTATCTGTCCTATTCTAAATTAAAAACTTACACATGTACCACCACCCTCTAAGCATTGTCCCCCACCCCTCTAATAAGACAAGACAAGAATAGAACAACATAAACTAAGGCTACACATGTGCTAACCTAACCTATTTCCTAAACAAATTGTTAGAAATGGGGTCTCTGGTTGGCAGTCAGTTTGCACTCTGTCCAAGCAGGGACCCTCAGTCTAGTCAGGGCAATTGAGAAACACATTTAGATAACCCCTGCTTACTCCCTTGGTAGCTTGGCACAAGCCATCAGGCTTATCTCAGAAGCAATGTGTAAAGTATTTGTGCCAACAAACACAGTAATACAGTGAACACACAACAAAATGGACACCACACCAGTTTAGAAAAATAGGTAATATTTATCTCAATCAGAGAAGACCAAAATGACAAAAAAACAACATACACAAGTCAAGATCTGAATTTTCAAAAGAATATGAGTCTTACTCCAAAGAAAACAATGGAAACGTTGATTTTAAACAGGCAAACATGCATCGGAAAAGTCAACAGTGCGTTCATTCCTTACTTGTAGGTTTAGTGATGCATTGTTTTTCTTCCTCGCAAGAGAATGATGCATTATTTCTGGATGGGGTACGGAGGATCCATGCAGATTCACGATGACTTTGATGGCCAGGGACGATGCATGAGAAATCCACTCGCACGGTGTCAGAAAACTGCACTGCATGGGGTTAGCATGTTACTACAGCCGCAAGTGGGTGTTGTGTCGTTTCTCTAGCCGTGATGCACCGATCTCCCAGCTGTGATGCAGGTGGAGCGCCGATTTCAAAAGCAAAGCGAGTGGCGCGTCGTTTATCAGAAAGGTTGCAGATGGTGCATCAGAAATTTCCCTGCATGGCGTTCTGATAACAACACCTTTCAAGGGCCCAGGGACTGAATAGATCACCACTTCGCAGGGCAGAAGTTTCAGCAAAGAGTCTAGGTGCTGGCAGAGGAAGTCTTTGATGGCCCTGAGAATTCAGAACATGATGTAATCTCAGTTCAAGCCCTTGGAGATTCTTCTTTGAGCAGGAATGCACAACAAAGTCCAGCCTTTGTCCCTTTTCACAGGCAGAAGCAGCAACTGCAGGATAGCCCAACAAAGTCACAGGCAGGTGCAGCACTTCTTCTCAGCTCTTCAGCCCTTCTCCTTGGTAGAGGTTCCTCTTGGTTTCAGAAGTGATCTAAAGTATGGGATTCTGGGTCACCTACTTATACCCCTTTCTGCCTTTGAAGTAGTCAAAGGAAAGTCTATGTTGTTCACAGAATCCTGCCTTGCCCAGGCCATGCCCCAGAAACACACTAGGGGGTTGGAGACTGCATTGTGTGAGGGTAGGCACATCCCATTTGGGTGTAATTGAGCACTCCTCCCTCCACTCTAGCTCAGATGGCTCATCAGAATATTCGGGCTGCACCCCAGCTCCCTTTGTGTCACTGTCTACAGGAGGTTCACAAACAGCCCAATTGTCAATCTGCCCCAGACAGGGAATCCACAAATAGGCAGATTCACAGAATGGTTTAAGCAAAAACATGCCCACTTTCTAAAAGTTGCATTTTCAAACAAACAATTTAAAAAACAACTTTACCAAAAGATGTATTTTTAAATTGTGAGTTCTGAGACACCAAACTCCTAATTTCTATCTGCTCTCAAAGGAAATCTACACTTTAAGAATGTTTAAAGGCAGTCACCATGTTAACCTTTGAGAGAGATAAGCCTTGAACAGTGAAAACCAAATTTGGTAGCATTTCACTGTGAACACAGTATATGTCCCACCTTTAACATTCACTGCACCCTGCCCATGGGGCTACCTATGGCTACCTTAGGGGTGCCTTTCATGTATAAAAAGGGATGGTTTGGGCCTGGTAAGTGGGCACACTTGACAGTCGAATTGGCAACTTAAAACTGCACACACAGACACTGCAGTGTCAGGTCTGAGCCATGTTTACAGGGCTACTCATGTGGGTGATACAACACGTGCTGCAGGCCCACTAGTAGCATTTGATTTACTGGCTATGAGCAGGCATTTAAAGTGTGGGAAAAATGGTGCTAGGATATACAAAGTTGTTCCTTGCCCCTTTTATTTTGCCCCCCCTTACAGGGGAAAGCACCCATCCCATACACGATGTGTGGCGCAGCCATCATGTTATGCAAGGCTTAACACAGTGGTGCTATGCATGCATTGCACCACTTTGTTAATATAGTGCTGGGAAAATGGCACTTCAGCCATAGCTTAAAGTCATTTGTGAATTTCACAATGGCAGTGCTAAGGTGGCGCTAGGGGTTACTAAATCTGGTCAAAAACAACCTGTCCTGACCCTTGACAAAACAATGCAAATGGGGTGCTTACCAACTGGTCCACCAATCTGTATTCCCAGGTCATCCAGTAGATCCTTGGTCGTATGCTATCAGGTCAGCCCAATAGTGCTTCAACTGGTGGTCGGGGCTCACTACTCCAAATGGTCTGTACAGGTGGTTGAGCACCTTGCTCCACGGGAGTTTCTGTGCCTCTGTGGGTAGCCCTGGATTGTGTGGCCACCCAAAACTCGGATCATCGTAAGGTAAAGCTGCACTAACCAAAAGAACCCTCCCAGTTCACCAGCTACCATCTTGGATGCCCTTCCTTTCCCAGACATTATGCAGTATGTGCTAACTGCAAATGTAACAACCCACAAAACAAATTTAACAAACTACCCACCTAACCCCAATTACCCCAACAAACTATGCTACCCCTGGACAAACACCGCACATTACAATCACAAATAAAGGACTAAAACACTACAAAAGACTGTAGAAAAAGACAAAAAGCACAACCGCAATAGGAGACAGCACACAACTCTACAACAACAATCCTCCACTAGCACCAGCTCCACAAACCCCCACATAGTCACAGACAAAAAGACTGTGAAATGAAAGTGAATGCACTGTGCCATGTATGCAGCCAGGAAGTCTTGTTTCATCACTTCCTCAGCCTGTGCATCACATTTTCTGATGTGCGTCATTTTTTGATGCATGGTGGTCATGCTTCGATTCTTCCCCTTTGAGGCTGACAAGGCCTCAAGACTTGTGTTTGATGTGCAGGGGCCAGGCATAATTTTTTCCTTAGCAAAGTTAAAAGTATTGGCGTTTGTATCTTTTCCATGAAACCTGACAAGGCCTGTGGACTTGAGATTGATGCGCAGGGGCCAGGCGTAATATTTTTGGCATAGCGGAGTGTTGAATATAGCCGTTTGCGTCAAAATATTTGACACATAACGGGAATGCGTGGATTCTGTTGGAAAGGCTCCCAGATTCACATACTATGTCACAGGGGCTATGCATGTGTGTAGTAAGTATGGTATGGCTACCTGTGTGTGCATGTTCATACAGATCTTAACAGTAACATCTTTTTTTTTTTTTTACCTTGGTGTTTGTATTTGTGTGTGTGATGCATGCGATCACTGATATCGTTTGCATATGTGCATGTATTGCTAGACTTTGTACACATACATATTACCACGTGTACTAGGAGTGTAAATATGTGATCTAACACTTATATGTGGGTCTACCACATTGTAATGTCTGATTTCCAAATGTGCAAATAACTACAACTCAGTAAATATGATGCGCTGTGTCCAATACATGGTAATGCATGTGATACCCATGACAAATCGTACTCTGAGGATAGAGTGGACAATGTCTGGCTTGATTTCATGTAACACCTGCTAATATGAGTGCACGTGTGTCGACACTGATGTGTGTTGTTAGGTTCAGGCATCATGATGCTCTGCTACACATGTGACATATATATGCAAGAGATGGTGTACTCACATGTGTTAATGAAGGTTGGTATGTGCTGTGTGGGTTTGGTAGACATGTGTAGTGTCATATGTGCAAAATGTACCACAGCGGTGTGTTCATGGGATATAAAACCTCACATATCCTTCCTGCATGGGCACATGTTGGAATATGTTAAATGGCTATGTAGTAATCTCATTCCCATCTATGTTTCTGTATGTTGGAAAACATCTGATTGTCAATTAAGTCTGTCAATGATTATGTGATACAAATGCATTTTCATTAGTGGAAAGTTGACTTTTGTGCAGACTCCAACACACAATACCAGGCCTGCGCCATTTAAATGGTACATGTGTGGTGAGATATCAGACATATATGTGCATGCCACAAACTAGGTACTTACAATCAACTACACCATGTTTGTTATGACTGTCACATACAATGGCATACAGCTGTGTAGCAGTGTTGCTGTCAGGCAATGATGGAAGCCTAGTGATCATTTGTACTGTGTGACTATTTATGCCCACACAGACACATTGTTGCATGTTTTGTCACAGCCTTACAGTGCTCCACTCTGCCCAGGCCACTGTGCACATGTATCAGGCCCCTGACTGTGTCAAGACTCAATGTAGCCTCAGCATTAGAGTTAGGGGGTGTTGGGCAGAGATCTAGCCTCTTCATGATAGCTCTTCAGCAGAGCAATGAGCAGTCCTCCACAGACTGACAAATGTACATTTGTTATCAAATGGCCTGGGATTTTCATTTTCCTTTGGGGTACTTGATGTCAGGCTAGCTCTATAATGTACAGAGGAATGGCTACTTGTCTGTGCAGAACATGTCTCAACATTTGGCATGGTCTGACAGACATGGTAATACATTCTTAGTAATTTCCATTTGCAGCTTGGTTAGGGCCTGTATCTCTAGCGTAACCTGTACCGTTTTGTACGACCCAGGGGATAGATGATGTCACCTGTCACGGCCTTCTGTCACAATAGTATGCGATGGACAACTACAATATTATTGTAGTAAACATGAGTGGGTTATGTACTGACCTAGCAATCCTCTCTGAACAGATGTTGGGTGATCACATGGTGACATTGTTGTGTTGCGCAGTCAGTCTTGGTCTATGTGTGTACCTTCTCCATCATTTACATCATATCGTGTTTGGAATAGATTAGGTCCTACGTTGCTGGCATTCTTTAGGCTGCTTACCCTTTGTACACAACTTCTACTGCAACATTATCTGGTCATACATGGACAGGATGCAATGTGTGGCTTATGTAAGTTGGAGATGTACATATCTTCTACTACTGTCGACATGGTGGTTTCCCTCTGATTTCCAGGCTTTGTGAGATTACTTCCTTGCATATATAACAGCACACCTGCCACAGCACTTGTGCAGTCTAAGTGACTGCCCTATGTTACTTCTCCAAGTATCTGTGGGATTCTCTCAGCTGTCCTTCCACATCTTTTGGTGTACATGGCTTTGCACTAAATTCAGCATTCCACAACTTATGCCACTATCACCATGAGTGTATTTTGTTAGTGAGTGACATCATCTCAGTGCTGTATTATTTTTTGGTCACATGCAATATGTCTGTCTCCTTCTTTAGACATACATTTTAGGATGGGTCTGTGACTTGTTTGGACATTGCTAGACATACATGCACATCCCGCACGTGAGTGGCATGTTGGAGACCTAGAGATTTGGGGAATTTCATCACTGTTGGTAACCTTCTCTTGGTTAGGCATGTGAATGTCAATTAGAGGGGTGCTTTCATATATGGTGTGTGATGGTATCATACAGACTATATTGGGTAACCTTGCTGCCACATGTCAACCATTGTAGGTAATTGCAAAACCTTTCCTACTTAGGCCATACACTGTACAACAGTCTTCACCAGTATATCTGGTTTAGCTGCATGCATCTGTCAAGACAGCAGATTTGTGTGAAAAGTATGTTAGAATGTACATAGGGAGTGGAAGAGACTTTGCCTACATTAATTTGGTGGTGCATTCTCCTAATATATAGTTAACTCCTGGCTATGACCCATGTGTATGGAGAGTGGATCAGCACCAATTGCTGCTTCACTTGTCTAGCAACCCTTAGCGCATGCCACAGCCAACATGTGTGTGCTATATATGGGGTACAGCACACCATGTGGCAGGATTGGGCCCAATAGCGGTGCCAGAATGTAACACCATTGATATACAGTGCTGACTTAGGCTCAAACTTTGGTTCCTAACCCTGAACAATCAATGAAGGTCCATTGATATCAATAGTCTCTCCTTTTGTCACACATGCTCAGTGCTGCTGTACCAGCTATCCGCCTGAGATGTGACACAGATCAGTTCCTATTTTTCTAATGCATCATTTGGAAACAGCCCCTACTATATGTACGCCCACCCTTGCATACATCATGCCAGGTGTGGGGATGATGTGTAGAAAGGGGTAGGAATTTGCACAATGGTCACTTAATGCTACATATGTTTTGTGGTTTGTGCATGTTTTGTAGTATGATTCCACTGGTTTGTGTTGTTGGACATTACCCAGGGACCTGGTGATTGTCAAATTAATCCAAACTGACAATTCAACCATGCCAAATGTGTTGTGTTGTCCATACCACGTTCGTGCACCACAGTAGTGTCGTTTGTATTGACATCATGGTAGCCCCCCAAAGCCAAACTCAGGCATCCATGTTACCATGTGGCACTACGCATACAGTGCAACACTTTGTGACCCTTTGTGGCAGATGATGGCTGTGCCAGCCATCATGTGTACAAGGGTGTGATTCACATACTTGGAGGAGCAGCAAAATAGGTGCAGTGGAATCTCCAAGGTTCCTATACATGATTGCTTACAGACACTTTCAGCACATGCACAGTGCAGGTGTTGGAAGGGGGCACACCTTATTTTTTCATGGGTCCATATGTACAGTGCATGTAAGGTCAGGTATGTTCTCAATACTCCTAAAGTTTTCTACTATGGCATCCATTATATTCACAGGATTGCACCTACTGTGCGCCATGGTAGCCCGTTTCTTGCATATGGTGCACACATGATGGCGTTACGGGGTGCTAAGGGATGCATGTGAAGTGGCAGTGGACTAGGTGCAGCACTACTTCTCATTTATCTGTCCCATGGTCTTTCATGGCTGGTGATGTTGTATTCCTATGTGTGCGGCACAATTGCAGACAGGTGAAGGTGCACACTACAGGTATGTCAGGTATGTGTAGGTGATATGTAGTTGTTCATGGCAACACTTGTGTGGCATTTGATATTGGTGCCGCCAGAGGCTTGTACACCATGACAAATGTGTGGTTGTGCCTATGGGTGACTTTCTTTACATTGACATGGCCTATCCCATTCACACAGCTGAGCTATTCATTGTCTGGTGTAATGTGTGTGGGATCTGTATTTAGTTGTCAACCATTGGGCACTTGTAGTGGCTGGGGCCCAGCTTCTGTATTCAAAAGGGACATAGCTCCACCTGTCCCTCACGTTGTGTGCCAGTCAGGTTGTGGCTGCATTATGTACATATGTGTATGTGATGTGTAATGAATGAGGTGTAGTGTGGCATGTGACATATGTGTTGTCTGTACATCTGTGTTCCCCTGCCCATGTGTGTTCAGTGTAGTGTATGTCTTGTTTGTCCTACAAGTTTGGTGTATTGTTTGAGTAGTGGTTGGTATAGTGTCTTAGCTAGGAGTAGGCCATTGCCATATTGCCCATCCTGGAACCGCTTGTTGATGGTGGAATGCCGGAATATGAAGGCATCATGGACGCTGTGGGGATATTTGGCTAGGATGTTTGTGAAGAGCCCACAGTTATCCACAGTGGTCTGCACATTTATGGAATTAGTGTGTTTGTGGTTCCTGTAGAGGTGTTCTGTTGCTGCAGGTGGCACCAGCTGGACATGGGTGCAGCCCATTGTACCCAGCACATGCGGAATCCAGCAAATAGGGAGAAAACTTGCTGAGTCTTCTCCTGCAGTTGCAGGGTGTTGGTGAAGCAGATGTGGTGGAGTGTGAGGTGGCTGATTGCATACTGAAACTTTGGTAGGAATGCCGAGAAGGACAGCTGGGAGATACCAGCCACTTGTGCACCAGTTGTCTGGAACAATCATGCTGCCAGCATATGGAGGACAGTGAGGAGTTTGGTCATGGGTGGTATATTAGTTGGAGTTTCCACTCTTGCAGTGATGTCTGGTGATATGTGGTGCACCAGGCATATAATGGACTCCCGGTTCAGATAGTAGGTTCTGATGACATCTTGTTCCCCGAGCCCAAGGATGGTTGTGCACTATTGGAATATCCTCTCCCGCCTTCTGTGCTGTCTTTGTGGCTGATGTGGTGGTGTTTTGGGTTGCTGTAGTGGTGCTGGAGGGACCTGTTGTCATTGCTTTCATCAGTGGCATGTGCCAAGCTGAAGCACTAACAGTGTTCTCCAGGGAGTTGCCAATGCTCCTTCTGTATATTCTCCCTGAGCAGTTGTGTGTGGGCCTAATTTTAATCGCTGGTCTGATTAGGCATTAACATTTTACTCAAATTGGGCTTTGTGTCATTTTTTTTAGATCAATTCCTTTCCGTGCATCATTTTAACATCTGGCAGTAAACATGCCACTAGAGGGCTAGCATCATTTTTTTAAAAAGGGACACCTACCTTGCATTTCATTGTCGATAAAGGTGGGTTGGTACATCCAAAAAATGATGCTAACTCAGATATTTTGACATTAGATTGGTCTAGGCTCAAAATATAAATGTGGTGGTAGTTTTGTGCCGTTTATGCGTAAAAGAAATTATGCAAAGGTGTTGCAAAGTATTCATAAATATAGGCCTCGTTCTCCAGATCTTTTTATTGCAGTAAAGGCGGGGCCTGAGTCTGCCACTGCGTTCATATTCTTACCATCCTATGTGATCCTGCACAGAGATTTCTTCTAGCCCCAAGTGGAATTTTAATTATACTGGAATAATTCTGCTTAACTAAATTTATGTGTAATGACAAGTACTTAGTTTGGGGAAAATCCTACAGCAAAAGGCACAGAAACAATATGATTGGCATTAATGCAAGCAGCATTTTCCACTGACAGTTCTTTAACAAGGGCAGTCAGCATATATTTCAGGTTGAGTTTTTAACCAAGCAGACAATATGGGTGAGTTTCAAACATGAGCAAAAGCTCTTTTAACATGGGAACCCAAAATCCAACTCAAACATACATTTTCAAGTTGAAATTTTATCCAAGTGGACTTTCAGGTAATTTTGTTAGCATAAAGCACACTTTTTTATTTTTGTTACAGGAGGAAAGTGGTACAGAGATTGAGATGCTTCTGTACATACAGCAGCAACTTCCTGTCCTGAAGACTTCTCTCTCTACTTTTTTTCTGCTGTTGGTCATTTAAAATCTGGACTTTGGTGGGAAGCCATCACTCTCTTTTTGGCTGCAAACTCTGCAACATCCACGCTCTTGGAATTCAATGTATTATTTTGCACAATGTTTGTTGATGGACTAAAGACAAGCACTACTCTTTTTGTTGCTTTTTGTGTTTGTTACTGCATAGCAAAGAGTTTTGGAGCAGAGACACATGTGGGATTAATGTTTTTAAGGCATAATTTTTGCACACGTTGTTATGGTGATAGCTGAGGTGTAGGGTAAAATATATTCATTTTATGTTTTTTCACATGCCCAGTGCTTGTGTGTTTATTTTAAGGCCTTGTGGTTGGCTGTGTGTTTGGCCTTGTAATCATGCCAAATTTGTGGGCATACTTAGAAGCCTCTACCGCCACCAGAGCATCGCTTTTCATGAACGTTTGGTGACGCAATGCCCTGTGCTGTATTTACAAGGTAGCGTTAAGCCACTTTCTGTTGCTTAACACCACCTTGTAATTGCAGCCCCTTCACACTCAGCACTTTGCATGGAAGAGGCATGCAATGTGTGTTGCTGTGGGAGTGCCATAGCAATACCCATTGCATTTTGATGCTGCCCCAGATTTATGAGATTTCGTAAACCTGAGGCAGCACCATAATCTAACGTCATCCCTCGGGTGGCGTTCGGATGGCCAAAAGGGAGGAAATGCTTTAATTTCTCCTCGTTTTTTGCTCTTCTTTGTGTGCTGTATTCTGCAGCACACATAGAAAGAGCAAATCGCCATTTAAGATTGTTATTGTGCAGGAAGGTGGTCCTTCCATCACAAAAACAATATCCCCCTCAACAAAGCCATCCTTGCAATATGGTGCAAGTGTTGTTGTATTGGCACATGGCAGCAAATTTAGCACTGATGCAGGGGGAAACATGGGGTGTGCTGTGTTCTAGTAAATAGAGTGTATCTCTGCATTTTGAAAATGACAGTGTGCGACGCTGCCAAATTTGGCGCAGCAACACATACCATCATTTTCTGTTAAATCTGTCTCCTAGTTTTTTTTTATTTGCATGTGCCTTTTGGTGGCTATTGTTGGCGTGAATCCACCAGTCCAGACCCATTTACCTAGACATGTTTCTTTGTTCTTCCTCATGTGTTTGCCCACAATGTGTGTGCATTTTATGTGTATATGTCTGATGGTTGATTAATGGTTTTTCATCACCATTTGATGGTATTTTTTGTTGCCCTGTACTTTTCGGGTCATATTCAAAGATTATTTTAAGGCTGTTCACTATTTTCCTTTCGCTATGTTGTTTAACCTATTGTTGCTGCTTCACTAGTGGTGTACTAGGTCAATGGAAATGCCAATTCACATTTTGTGTGTATAGTTGTGTGGTCCTTTCCCTTGAATACTGAATGTCCAGCCAGGGTATTGCCTCCATATTCTCTTTTTTCCATGCTTCAGTGTGGCGATGGCCATTTTGTGGATGCAGGGGCATATTTACAATCTTTTGATGCATGCAGCGCCGCAAGCCTTCTTGCTGTGCCCCCCTGTATAAAAAAAAGAACAGGAATGTGCCATATCGACAGGATACTGTAAGTTCCTGTCCTTTTCCCCAGCGCTGGTGCACAATGGGCTACCTATGCAGGCACCATTGCACCATGGTTGAAGGATTAATTGTTTATGTGCAGGAATGGACACCTTCCTGCATAAAACAAATTGCAAGAGGCATTTTCCTCATTCTATGTGTGCTTCAGAATGCGATCTTTCCTTTGAAGACTCAATTACAAGTTCCCTCAAAGTCATAAATGGGAATTTAAAATCCTAAATCTTAAATATTTTACTTTAAACTGACTCAGAAGAGCAGAGCTGATATAATCTTGATCTAGAGAGGCAAAACTAGGTCCATATGTATATGTTTCTTCAGCATTACCAGATAGTTCTGTCTACTAAGTACTGCCCTTCGTAGGGTACATTACTTTAACTTCGCTAACAACTCAAAATCAGGTAAATTGTACATTTCTAATACCTTGTTTGAGGATGTGAGACTTGGATCCAGATCCTTATCAGATGCTTATATGATGCTTTTTTAAGACCCGAGTAAATTAAGGATTTTAAATTGGATGATTCTGCCCCAACACTATCAAATATATATTTCAGAGAGGCACCATAAAGAAGTGATGTTAAGAGATTTTAGGTTCAACTGTAACCTAATGGCACAGTGAAAAATGACTTGCGAACATGCAAAACATTTGGTACACACTGTTTTTAAGTTTTGTCAATAATAGGTATTTATCACAGGTGATGTGTCTAGTAGAAATTGAGTACATTTCATAACTATTATTTTTAGCAACGATTTAACTGCTTTACCGCCAAATAGCTTAGCTCCTCCTCAATGTGTTTGGCTTTAGCACAATGATAAATCTCACTTCCCCAGATTGAGGATTTGTTTATGCTCTGGACTCATGAGAAGCACTTTGCAGAATATTCAATTAGATTCAAAAGACTACACTGCTTATAAGTATTGTATATTGCTTTCATGGGAAAGAAAGGCACCTGGGCTAATGAACACCATATTTGGATATTTCCTTCCAAATTAATTCCGCATTGCAAGATTACCCTCCAATGTATAGCACTTTCAAGCATATCACTTGCTACTGTAAAACACAGATCGAGTGACGAAAGAGATTGTGGATTGAAGTCCTACATTGTCTAAAATTGGCTTGTCTTAAAACAGGCAATTATTGAAATTTCCTCAATGTGGAATAAAATTTGCAAAAGGGGAAAACATGTATTGTTCTTTGTGCATAGAAACAATCACAAGGGCAAACAGGCAACTTCTTAAATTAAGTCCCTAAACTAAGACTCAATTTCATTTCATTTTCTTGTTCAGCAAGTAGATCTCCCTTTCTGTAAAAAAAAAATCTGCATGTCCCATTGACAACAGCCAGGAAAAAGACCAATATCTATCTGGTTTTATGGAAAAGACAACAATTCAAGGTGTGGACTGGGAGAGGTGAGTTGATTAGGAAAATACAGACAAATTACTCAAGTGTCAAACTCTAGGAAGTTGTCTGGACAGGTCACATGATGGACACAGTTATGTTTTTTTATTGTTAGTGATCAGTCAGGTACATGCAGATAGTTGTATGTTTGCCTGGGGTTGGTACGAGATTGGCTCTTAGTTAATGCCACATTACTGAGCCTGCATGTGCTCTTCCATGTGATTCATCATCCCTAAGCTTACCTTTACTTGCTATTATTCTCATTATCTTTTGGCTTTCCACAGACCTTCTCTCCTGCAAGGAGTCACCATGGTGTTGCTGCTCTGCTGGTTACCCCTGAACTTAAGACGGACAATGGCAAAAGAAGGGAGATGTGCCATCCATTTACATAACGTCTCATTTTTTCTCTTATTATAAATATTTTTTTAAGTGTGTGGATGCTCCCTATTTTGCATTTTTCAGCCTTAGCAACAATTAGCTAACTTAAGTCTGGGAACTGCTAAAGGGAAAGACTGTAAGAGATTGTTAACTGAAATCTCATCTTCTCAATGTGCTCATATACTTCATAAATGTTTGTCCATCTCTTAATTTTCCCTATGTCTCCCTTCCCATTTGTTCACAAAATTGCTAACTTTCTTCCCATCAGTTGCATTATCTGTTATGTTGTTAATTTCCAGACATTTGGTGAGCCAATGTGGTTTAAGTGACACCAACTACTACAGGAGGAGGCTAAAAAAATTAGGAATTTGCCCGTGCCACCCTTCCTACTGATGAAAGTTAGGCCATCTGAGTGCAGAGAACAGATTACAACAAAGGTTGGCCAAGGAAAATTATTGTGACTGTTTTCCACAATCAAGGCCCCAATGGAGAAGGAACCTTCTCCTGAGACCCGTGATTTGAGCATGTCATTATGCTTACTTTAGTAAACAACTCTACACTATGGCCTATTTTACAACCGTGGCGGTCGGTGATAAAGCAGCGGTAATACCGCCACCAGGCCGTTGATAACAAAAATTGAATTATGACCACAGCAGAAACCGTTCAGACAGACAGCTACTTTAACACACCGACCGCCATGGTGGTAGCGACAAGCACTGCGGCGGTAACAGCCAACAGTCTGGCGGAAGACAATGTACTGCCCACTGTATTACAACAGGCCTATCTGCCACCCTTTCTGGAGTGGTACCAACAACATCAAAGCACGGCAGAAACAGTACACAGAAGGCAAAGGACTCACCCCTGGAGACACAAGGAAGAACCACGCCACCTTGGAGCCCGAGTTTCAGGTGTTCCCCATGCTCGTTTATCTCCTTCTTCACTACGAACACCAATGCCGGCAAAGACAACCACAGTGAATACTACTGCCTAGCACACAGGGGAGGGGGAGGAAAAAGAGAGTGACACACACACGCAACACTCAACACCCCGACCCCCAACACCATACACATAACTAGATGCAATAACATTACATATTCACCCCGTACCCCTCAGGAATAAAGCAAGGACAAAAATAATTGATTAAAGTGAGTGTAATAAGATAAAAGTGTAGAAAATCATGCTTCAAAATCAAAACAGTATTTACATATATACAAATGGAGGGAAACTTCCCAGTCCACAATGTCCATGGGCCACAGGGCCACATCACATAGGCCAAGGCCCCACTTTACTCCTGCAACAACACGGAGAGAACACCGCAGGGGCATCAGGTCAAAAATACACAGGCACCTCAGGGGGATGGGGAATGGGGGGCACCTCAGCCGGAAGATGTTACAACATCACTAGTCATAGAGGGGGCTAAATGCCCTGTGCTATGTCCTGGGGAATGCAAGACCACAGTCTTTCAAGTGGGTGGTTTGCCCACTTCTTGGTCCTGGGGAGTGCAAAGCTACAGTCTCTCAAGTGGGTGGTTTTCCCACTGCTTGGTCCTGGGGAGTGCAAGGCCACAGTCTCTCAAGTGGATGGTTTGCCTACTGCTTGGTGCTGGGGAGTGCAAGGCCAAAGTCTCTCAAGTGGGTGGTTTTCTCACTGCTTGGTCCTGGGGAGTGCAAAGCCACAGTCTCCAAGTGGGTGGTTTGCCTCCTACTTAGTCCTGGGGAGTGCAAGGCCACAGTCTCTCAAGTGGATGACTTCTCCACTGGTTCCGGAGGGGGCCTTGTGCCCAGTGTGCTTCATCCTGGCAAGGATGGGGTGAGTGGATGGCTTATTCCACTGGTTCTGGAGGGGGCTGGTGTCCGGTGTGCTTCATCCTGGCAAGGATGGGGTGAGTGGATGGCTTCTTCCACTGGTTCTGGAGGGGGCCTGGTGCCCAGTGTGCTTCATCGTTGAAAGGAAGGGGGAGTGGATGGCTTCTTCCACTGGTTCTGGAGGGGGCCTGATGCCCTGTGATGCCGCACTTGGGGAGTGCAAGGTCACAGCCTCTCACCTGGGTGTCACACCCACAGGATTTGCAGGGTCCAGGACACACAACAGTCCTTGGAGGCAGGACTACACACTGCCCGCCAGCGGTGACGGCTGCTCAGTGGTGGCAGTGGCGATGCCAGCAGTGGTGCTGGCATTGGTGGTGGGAGGCTCCAGCCCATCCCCTACAGCCTCGGATGGCTGCCCACTGGGGCTGCTGCTGCTGGCAGTGGTGCTGGCAGTGGTGCTTGTTGTGGTTCTGGTGGCAGTGCTGGTGGCGGTGCTGGTGGCGGTGCTCGTGTCGGTAATGACAGTGGTGGGGGGAGGTTCCAGCCCATCCCCTGCAGCCTCAGACGACTGCCCACTCAGACTGCTGCTGCTGGCAGTGGTTCTGGCAGTGGTGCTGGTGACGGTGCTGGTGGCAGCGCTGGCGTCAGGAATGCCAGTGATGGGGGGAGGCTCCAGCCCTTCCCCTGAAGCCTCGGATGGTTGAACTGCCATAGTTGGTGTTGGGGGCTCAGAAACAGTCCCAGCACCAGGCCTCCTGTCCTTCCTGCCTGCAGGGACAGGCCCCTTGACCTTGCCCTTGGCAGCTGGTGGTGCCTCCTTGCCCTTGGCAACTGGTGGTGGCTCCTTGCCTTTCCCCATGGCAGCTGGTGCAAGCACACTGTCAGTGCTGATGCCTGGTTCCCTGGAGCCTCTCACACTTGCAGTAGCTGCCGACACTACTGTGGCCGAGGACTGGGTGGCTGAGGTGCTCAGCTTGGTTCTGACCACCCTGGCCCGACGTGAAGGTTTGGGGGGAGGGGTAGGGAAGAGGTCAACAGTGGAGAGGATCAGCTTCTTAGGGACACTGGGGCTTGAAGAGGGTGAAGGTTTGGGAGTGGAGGAAGAGGGAGTAATTGTTGGAGGGGTCTGTCTGCAGTGTTTGGGTGCAGGTGCATGGGCTGGATGCTGTTGTGAGGTGGATGGCTGTTGGGTGTATGAGTGCTTTCATTTGTGTACTTTGGGAAGAGGGGGCACAGACACAGTGGGAGAGGACACAGGGGACTTGTGCATGGATGTGGGGGTGGTGTCAGCCAGTGAGGGGTGTGTAGTGATAGGTGTGATGGTGATGGAGGTAGACGATGAGGTTATGGTGCTTGCAGGTGTGAGTGGAGACGCTACTGGGATGGTGGTGGATGAGGAGGAGGAAGGGGGACACGGTGGAGGCAGTGGATGTTGGTGTTGCCTGCATCTGGATAATGGTTGTGTGAGTGCCTGTGGGATGATATGTGGTGCTTGTGTTTGCCTGAGCCACTCCTGTGTGTTGTCTAGGGTGCATGCTGGTCTGAATATGTGCTTGGGATAGGTTGACGTTGAGGGGAATGGAACTGGATAGAAGAAGTTGGAGGGGGGAGGCTAGAGACAGGGACAATGGCTGCCATCAAGGAGGAGTACAAAGCGCACAGATCTCCCTCCTATTTACTCCTTCTGTACATTTGATAATATGATTCAAACCAATATATCAGACTTCAATATTTTATTCCAACAAAGTAGAAATTTCAATATCACAGAATTTCAAAACAAATATAATTAACAGATGTATAAAACACAACACCAGAAAGGATAAGCCAAAAAATAACATTGAAACATCAACACAAACAATGACATACTTATAAACAACCATATATATATATAGACTTCATATAAACAATACCAAATATCTTACTATAATGCACTTCATATATCAAAAGAGAAAAAAGAGGTCAGATAACCAACTCTAAGTTATAAATGTTGCATACATTTCAAAGAAGAACTGAGGTCAGAATGATCCTAGATCTCCAAAACCTTCCAAAAATGTTCAATTATAATGTGTACAAAAATAAATGTCCTGAGTATATGTCTCCGTCATAACACCAGGTTATGGGTAAAAAAGAACAGTCTATATGTGTTAAGCCCCGTTCTTTCTTAGAGTTGGAGTCCACATATCTTTACTTATCCTGGCCATCATTCACCGCTGTCAATGCCATGTACTTAACTTTTGCCATTGCTTTTGCAGTCACCTGCAATTTGCTCTTGCTGTTTCCTTTGCTATTACCGTGATTCACTTTTGCCATTGCCTTTTTTACTGCCGACGCACTTTTCGGTGGGCTTACACCGTCCAATTTAGTCACAATTATGAATGCCACCCTCGTCAGGGCAATATATCGAAAATAGGCACTGCATCCTTCTTTCTGCAATCTGAATATGGATTAAAACATGTGAGTAATTTTGAAAATGTTATCTACTTATGGGGAACTGTAGTAATTTTTCCCATGCTTCGCATGCAAAAAGTGAGTGTGAACCTTCAAACCGTGACCGCAAACACCAAAATAGTGAAAACGCAAAACACCTCATCATGCACTACATGTCTAAGTGGTCTACAGACACATTGAACCACATGCCTCGCTCAAATACAAACCACAAATAACTCAGCTATCATACCTAAAGCTAATTCTGGTATAGATTTGTTTTCAGACAACTGTACAGAAGCAAAACACCAAAATAAACAAAATCAGACGCTGCCAAATAAGCGTCTCGAACATTAAGCCGAATACACTTGCAAAACTGATAACAAGTAATGGTCGACTGCTATCTCAAGAAACCCCAAAGAAACACACTTGTCTGAAACAATAAAGAAACGCATATCAGAAAATCCGTGACTCGAGGTCACACAATCCATGTTTCCCACACAGCAAATGTAAAAGAACTTACTTGAAACTTGTATTGCCCGTCTCATCCTCAAAAATACAAGACCTAATTCTGGCCATTCCTCGTAACATTTGCGGCTGACAAATGCTTCCTTATGAGCAGCCAAACACTTGAGTGCTAAAAAATAATCGACATTGACGAAGGACTACAGATGGTAAAGTGTGCACAGCGCACACAAGCCAACACGGCAGCCATCTTGAAACAATGTTGAAATAATGCAAAATCCTACCAAACCAAAGCCTCCACTAAACCTGATCTTGTACAAATGGTCCCATTATGAAACTAATAATAAAAAATAACAAATTACCCAAACCTAAAAAAAGTTAAATATAACACAACAAACCACCACCCAGAAAAATAAACTGAAGTTACATACAAACTGAAATCACTGCACCATTCTAAGGAGTCCTCCATTACAGTACCTCTCACTCATTCCAACAACTTTGATTATTTTAAATAGCACTGTACCAAGGTAGTTCTTTATTCAATCCTTTCACAAATGTTTCCAAATAAAAAATCCAAAAAACTTCTCTCTTCTTTCTGTCTCTGAGCACACGCCATTTTTTTGAGAGATTGTCTCTAAAATTAACCAATTCAAATCACCTTCACAGTAGTTATGTGTGATCCAATGTGTAACCATGGGGGCATTCAATTTACGTGTTCTCATAGCAGATTTATGTTCGCAAAATCTTATTCAGAATTCCCTTGATGTCTCACCAACATAACCTAAGTCACAAGCACATAAAAACAAATAGACCACATTCTTTGATCAACAAATTTGTAATAGCTGTCAAAGTAATCACTTTTCCTTTGTGAGTCAAACTGTCCGTAACCATGGCCCCATCGCAGGCATGGCAATTGCCACATCTATAATTACCTTTAATAAGGTCCAGCCCTACAACAGATCTTTGTACCAACTCCTTCATACTGCTAACAGCTAACCGGACCAGAATATTTCATAAATTCTTGTTTCTCTTGAAAGCAAAGAGGGGTTTATCCAAAAATATAGAGGCATTGCCAATGTTCAGGATGTTCCACTGAGAGTTTATAATCTGTCTAATCCTATAATTTAAGTTGAAATGATGTATAGCACTTCTCATTCTCTCTTCTTTCCTTTCCTTGGAATAATGATTGGCGATCATAATATTTTGCTCTTTTTAGAGAATCTTTGATCACTTTCTGCGGATATCCTCTCTGGTTCAATTTCTTTGCTAGGATTTCTGCATGCTTCATAAAGTCTTTGAGGCCTATACAGTTTCTTCTAAAGTGCAAAAATTGGCTGAAAGGAATGGCTTGTCTCTGAATCCTAGGATGGAAACTGTCAAAATGTAGAAGAGTGTTTCTAGCTGTGGGTTTCGTAAATAATGACACTATTAGGTGTCTATTACAGTGTTTGATGTAAACATCTAAAAACTCAATTTGATTACAATCCCTCTTCATAGTGAACTTCAAGTTGTTGTCACATACGTTCAGCCATAGGAAAAATTCTTCCAATTTTTGTTCTTCACCTCTCCATATGAAGAAGACATCATCTATATATCTACACCACACATGGATGTTTTTAAAAAAACGTGGCAATCTCATTATATATGTACTTTTTTTCAAAAGCACCCACATACATATTTGGTACACTGGCGAGCCAACAGGGAGCCATCAGGGAGGAGGCCAGAGCCTGGATTGATCTCTGTTGGGCCGCCATGCCAGAGTGAATGCCCTCCAGGAATGCATTTGTTTGTTGCAAATGGCCTGCAAGCCCCTGGATGGCATTCACTATGGTTGACTGCCTAACAGAGATGGATTGCAGGAAGTCAATTGCCTCCTCACTCAGCACTCAAGGTAGCAGGGCTGACTGGGGCAGTGCCTGAGGTGCCTGGGGCAAAGGAGATGCCCACCCTCCTGGGTAAGAGGACATGGGAAACTCACTGAGGGGCTGCTGGCAGGGCGGTGCTGGTACAGGGGTGGAGGCTGTACTTGTACTTGGGGTGGGTACAGAGGTGTCAGCAACCAGCAGGGAGCTTCCATGGGAGGGGGTACCCCTCCTGTCTCCGCCATGATGCTCCCCTCGCCCTCCATCCCGCTGGTGCCCTCACCGTTGGTGGATTCAGCCTCATAGGCCATGTGCCACTGCTACTTCACCAGATGATGCTAATGCACATAAGGACAGGATGCCAAACCAAAAAGGAGGGGAGAGACAAAGGATACACTTGGTCAATGGCTGCCCCAACAACACTGTTGGCGTACACAGCACCTTCACACAGAAAACAGGCTTATGCATTATGCAATGCACTACCAGTCACAATGCTAGTCAGCAGCCCAAGGACAGGAATACCTAACACCAATATCAGCATTCCTGACACCCACGGACCCCTGCCTTTGTAGGAGGTGGTGTTCATCAGCCCCTGCCCAACATGGGACATACCCTGCAATGTTCGGCCTGGCCTAGGGGCACCCACAGACCCACATCCCCCACCTGTAGGCCACCCCACCACGCACAAGTAGTAGATTTGGAAACTGTACTCACTCCTTTGTGGCTGCTGTGATGCCCTCAAGCGCCCATCCAGCTCTAGATAGGCCACCACCAGTATGTGGAACATCAGGGTTAGACGGGCACCCCTTCCTCACTGGGAGGCCACCCCCAGCTGGGCCTCCGCTGTCTTCCATGCCCAGCATCTCAGGTCCTCCCACCGTTTGTGACAGTGGGTGCTCCGCCTGCCATAGACCCCCAGGGTCCTCCATATACCCTTTTTCTGATGGGCGCTGACCTGCAGAAAAATACACATATAAAAAGGTATCATCCATACCGTCCAGCCTGTTACACTCATGTCCCACCATAGCCTCCCATCCTATTACGCACAGACATTGCCCACCATACATGCAGCACGCTGCCCAGGACCTTTCCTCCAACACCCCCTTCCACGAGGCCCTCACACATAGCACTACATTTATTCATGCCTCATGCATCGTGCTCACAGTGTACTCACCTGTTGATCTGGAGGCCCATACAACATTCAGTACTGGTGTAGGACCCCATCCACCAGTCTCTCCAACTCTGCAGCGGTGAAGGCAGGGGCCCTTTCCCCAGTGACTTGAGCCATGGTCAGTTACAGACACAGGTCGCAGCAGCACTTGCAGTGTAGGTCCTCTCCTGTTGAATGTCAGGTAGCAAGTGAGAGAACAGATAGACAATGACAGTCACGTCCACAGCGGTGCGCACCGTCACTGCCGGCGTACTTCACCATTGGCTACTGTAACCCATAGGGCCCAATGACAACCAATAAGGAGTTGCACAGCGGTACTCGACCGCCTCCTGCAACGGCGCACAACATCAGCTGCATTACCTCATTTCCACATGTCCATCCACACAGGACAGGCGGGTGCCATTTCAGGGGGGGCAGGCCATGGCACCTAACTGCGTCACAGTACACAGAGGCACCATTTGGGCCTATACAAAAACATACTGTTATTGTCACAATCCGCAATACAGTATACAGTTTGGAAATGTGGAATACTGACCAGATGCTCACTCTTTTGCCCCCTAGAGTACAACTGCTGCAGATGACTAGGAGATGGAGACATCCCCCGTGTACAGACCTCTGGTGGACTTCGCAACAATGGAGGACAGGCTCATTATCCTCACCTATAGACTGGATAGGGCCACAATCACAGAGCTGTGAACCCAATTGGAGCAAGACCTGATGTCTGCTATCCGTCACCCCACTGGGATCCCCCCTTTTGTGCAAGTCCTGTCTGTGCTCCATTTCTTGGCACCTGGTTCTTTCCAAGTGACAGTGGGCTTGGCAGCAGGAATGTCTCAGCCAATGTTCTCAATAGTGCTGACAAAAGTGTTGTCTGTCCTGATGAAACACATGTGCACCTACATCGTTTTCCCCCAGGTGGAGGATTTGGCCACAGTGAAAGCTGGTTTCTATGCAATGGGACATATTTCCCAACATTATTAGGGCTATTAATGGTACATATATTGCATTTGTCCCCCCCCCGAAGAAATGAACAGGTGTTCAGAAATCGAAAGAGCTTTCACTCCATGAATGTGCAGATAGTGTGCCTGGCGGACCAGTTCATCTCCCATGTCAATGCTAAGTATCCTGGGTCTGTGCATGATGCCTTTATCCTGTGGAATAGCAGCATCCCATATGTGATGACTCAACTCCAGAGGCACCGGGTATGGCTAATAAGTGAGCCAATGGTTCCAACCCAGTATATGTTGGTGTATGGGTATGGTGTTGGCCCTAAGGGTTAGTGTTTGGCTAACAGGTATCCATCAATATTTACAGGTGACTCTGGTTACCCCAGCCACTCATGGCTACTGACCCCAGTTAGGAATCCCAGGACAGGGGCATAGGAACATTACAATGAGGAACATGGGTGAACAAGAAGAATAATCGAGAGGACATTCAGCCTCCTGAAGGCCAGGTTTCATTGCCTCCATCTAACAGATGGTTCCCTGTGCTACTCACCCAAGAAGGTGTGCCAGATTATCGTGGCATGCTGTATGTTGCATAACCTTGCCTTGAGACGCCAGGTGCCTTTTCTGCAGGAGGGTGAGGTTGGAGATGGACGTGTGGCAGCTGTGGACCCTATGGACAGTGACTCACAGGAGGCAGAGGATGAGGATGAGGACAACAGAACATCAATCATACGACAGTACTTTCAGTGAAACATAGGTAAGACACAGTAACTTCACCTTCTGTTGAGAGTTTTGTGTTGGACATTGTATATGGCAGGCTAATTTTTCCACTACTATGGCCACTTACTGTACCCTTTGGCATCTCTATTTTCAGATATCCGTGCCCCACTCTGGCTCCTGGTGTGTTGACTGCTGCCAACTATAGGTCATACCTATATATACATTACTGTACAATTGAATTGCAATGTTTACAGCTTGTGAAACAAATACATATTTCAGTCAATTGACAGACTCAATACTTGTATTTGTTCCAAGGGTGTTTATTTAGGTGCTAATAAGTGGAGGGGGTATTGCAATGGGCTGGGTTGCTGATAGAAGAAAGTCGAGGCTAGAGTCCAGTCTATTGGTATCACAGGTGCATTGTCCAAGGGGGCATAGGAAGTGGAGCAATGCAGTTCAAGGTGGACAGGGTGACAGAGTGGGACACAAGGGTAACATTCAGGAGAGTCTTATGTCCTGGCAGGGGTCTTGGCAATGTTCTCAGGCTTCTGCCTGGATCGCAGGGGCCTTTTACGGGGTGGTTCTCCTTCTGCAGGGGATGGGGTGCTGGTGGCCTGTACTTCCTGTGGGGGGGGCTCCTGTCCACTAGTGGCAGCGGAGAAGGAAGGCTGTTCATAATTTTGGCTAGTGTCAGGGGTCTGGTGGTGTGCCACTGCCTCCCGCATGGTATTGGCCATGTCTGCCAGCACCCCTGCAATGGTGACCAGGGTGTTGTGTCTGTCTTTTAAGTCCTCTCTGATCCCCAGGTACTGTCCCTCCTGCAGCCGCTGGGTCTCCTGCAACTTGTCCAGTATCAGGCCCATCGTCTCCTCGGAATGGTGGTGAGTGCCTCCTGGAGAGTCGGTCCCCTAGGCCTGTCCTCCCCCTGTCTCACAGCAGTCCTCCCAGCTTCCCTGTTGTCCTGTGCCTCTGTCCCCTGAACCGTGTGCCCACTGTCACTGACCCCAGGTCCTTGATCGTCCTGTGTTTGTGGTGTGGCCTTGGGTCCCTGTAGTGGTGGATTGACGTGTCCTGTGGACAGTGGTTTAGGCCCGCTGGGTGGGTGCTGTGGTGGTGTTTCCTGAGGGGGGAGGCTCTGTGGTAGTATGTGACTGTGCCTGGGTTACTGACTATCCGGAGGTCCCTGATGGGCCAGGTTGATCATCCAGATCCAGGTGTCCAGAGCTGCTGTCATCACAGTGGGCCTGTTCTGGAGGGGGACTGGATGTTGCTGGCACCTCCTCTCAGGTGCCTTAGCATGGGGGACCTGGGGGGATGTAGATACAGTGTTATTGTTTCTATGTGTGCCTTCTTGTGCATGGATGTGTTGCCCTCTATGGTTGTTATTGCACTGGCAGCTTAGCCTTGTGTGAGTAGTGATTTGGTGGACAAGGTGATTGTCTCTAGTGTGCATGCTTTAGTGATGTGTGTCCATGCAGGTCTGTGATGGGGGTCCATGCATTGGTGTTACGTGCAGGGCTTGGCATTGGGATGAGTGGGTTGTGAGGGTGGGGTATGTGGTGGTATCCAGGTAGGGGGTTGATAGTGACAGAGAGTTGATTTACCAGAGTCCAGTCCTCCTGCTACTCCTGCCAGGCCCTCAGGATGCATGATTGCCAAGACTTGCTCCTCCCATGTTTTTAGTTGTGGGGGAGGAGCTGGGGATCCACTGCAAGTCCTCTGTACTGCTATCTGATGTCTTGCTGCCATGGAACGCACCTTCCCCCGTAGGACTTTCCACCTCTTCCTGATGTCATCCCTTGTTCTTGGGTGTGGTCCCACGACGTTGACCCTGTCCACGATCCTCCTCCATAGCTCCATCTTCCTTGCTGCACCTGTGATCCGAATAGCTGTGGCTCTACCCGGTTGATTTTGTGCACCATGACCCTTAGCTCCTCCTCTGAGAAACTGGGGTGTCTTTGTGGTGCCACGGGTGTAGTGTGTGTGAGGGTGTGTGGGATGATGTGTTGGGGTGTGTGCTGTAAGGTACGTGGATGGGTGATGGTGTTTTGTGGCTCTGGTTCTGTGGGTGCTCTTGGTCTGTCTCTCTCAGTTGGCAATATTTTTTTTGTCGTAAGGGGTTGTGGGTATTGAGTGTGTGTGTTTTATAGTGTTGTGGGTCTATGGGTGTGGTGTGTGTATGTGTGTCAGGTGTGTGTAGTTTGAATTGTCCAATGTGGTGTTGTTTTGTTACGTGGTGTATATTTTTAGCACGGCGATATGTACTGCCAATGGTTTACCGTGGTTGAATGTCGGTGATTCGCGGGTCATAATGCTGTGGGCATAGTTCTGTTGGTGTAACGGCGTGGGTTTTGGTACCACCAATTTATCACTGACCTTTGGGCTGGCGGACTTGTGTGTGTGTCTGTATAGTGACGGATTGGTATGTGTGTGTCATAATATGGGTAGCTGTAATCCGCCGAGGCGCCGGTATGTTGGCAGCGGTCTGCATGGCGGTAAGCGGGACTTTTCACCAATGTCATAATGAGGGCCTATGTTACAGTTTCCCCATGATAGTCTCTGTCTAGGATTTACCACTCACTTTGTGTTTTCTTTTAGTCTAAGTACCTGTGATGCAGAATGGGAATCCTTTGGCTGGTTTACCAGTCCCATTCATATTAAGAAGAACCTTTTTTCACCTGTAAGGTGTTTACTGTTAGAGTCAATATAGAAGAGCCTTGTGAGATTTCAAATGGCAATGACAACACAAGATACGCAATCCAAAACCACCTAAGGGGTCTGATGAAAAGGTGTTAACCCACTTTATTGGCAAGTGGGAGCCACCGGCACTATGGAGAAATTGGTTAAATGATATACTATGGTCCATTGTTTCAAACATCACCCAGATTTCTAGGAGCACAGAAAGAGCTGGAGACTCCTTTTATGCCAATCAAAACATCCTTGCTTAGATATCTAGGAAAGCTATCATGGTACTATTGTGTGGATTGAAGCATGACTGCAGATCACAATATAAATGGTTTGCCACCAGATGATCAGACTATCTAGCTGATACCCACCTTCTCAAGAATCTACTATAACTCAGCACACCGATTAGTGTTCTTCAGTAGTCACATTCTTTCTGATATAATACTCAGATTGTTCATATTAATGCAGTCTATAATGTATTCAACAGTTCTGTTGTATTAGAACAGGTGACCTTGGTGTGGTTTACGCCATAACTTTTTGTCATTAACCCTCTTGTTTGCTGACTTCACTTTTGCTGGCTTTAGGACTCTGCATACTTTACCACTGCCAACATGTGCTAAAGTGCTTGTGCTCTCTCCTTAAAATATGCTACTGTTTGAAGTGTTGCACAAATACTTTACACATTGCCTCTAAGTTAAACCTGACTGCTCTGTTCCAAGCTATTAGAGGGTTGAGTACAGGTTAATTTAGGGTTGGCTTCTTCCTCACCCTGACAAGGATTGCGGTTGCTGCTTGACCAGGGTCCACACCCCAGTCAACCAGCATCCAGTTTCTTACATGTGCTTTCAGATCCAAATAAATTCATCACTCAAGCAGCTTCCAGTCATACTTTATTTCATTATAAATGTACATCAACCCCATTCAAAAAAATCCTTACTGCCAATGTATAGTTTGATGGAACTTCATCAGGGCTGTTAGAAATTAAAAGCATAGACCATCAACAATATATCAAAAAATTGAACGTACGCAAAAACCCTAGGAGGTGTGTTGAGTTACAGAATGATATAGCCTAGAACACCTAAGCATTAGGGTGAATTTCATATTTTGAGAAGCCATTCTTGTAATAGGGAGTACCAAATTGCAATGTTACTGTGAAATAAATTAGACATGAATAACTGAGGTGTCTACCCTTTCATTCTCTCAGAATGCTTTGTTTGCATTTTTGGCCTTCTCAAAAATCTTCTCTATGCTAGTTTATACTTTCTGAATACAATCTAATGTACAATAAAAAGAAATGCAGTTTGTAAATCTATGGGCTTATTCACAAAGTTAAACATACACATAAATAAATCTTCATGTCTAAATGTACTACTTTGGAGCACCTGTACTACTTTAGGCTATTCACCATTTCCAAGTGTAAAGTTACTCGAAAGTGTAGCCTTACATGTCACCCATTTCTGAAAAAGAAGGTAGAGCAGAAATTCTGGTTGTAAAGTTACTACAGCCCAAAAGGAGCAGTAGTAAGTCAAGTGATATAAATGGCCAACAACTAATCCTGCAACACCCTCCCACAGAAAATAATGAGGTAGAAACTTGAAATAAATCCCATTGGAAATAATGGTACTTTAAGTCACATTATTTAATACAGTGAAGAATATAAATACATTTAACCTAATATTAAACATATTTTGTTTTTGGAACTGTTTGAGGGCCATGTGTTGCTTCTTTTTATCGCATATTTTATTTACTCATAATATATACTATTAAATCTTATATGAAATTCTATTGTCAAAAAATGAGCAAGTGTTCCTTGTAGAGTTTTTAAGTTTTGAACACTCTGATAACAGAGCAAACTCACAGTGGTTATCTGAACACTGAAACAGTTTTGAAACATGTGTTGACCTATGTTCTAAATACTTTTTCTCCAGCAACAAGATTAAAGTCAGTCACATCACTCCACTCACATGGACAGATCACTTCATGCTCCACTTCCACATTACAGGGCCACAAACCACCCCTACAAAGTCTATCAACACCCCAAGCTGCTGCTTGAAGAAAGTTACAAAAATAGAATGGCTCAGTGCCATCCAAATAAACTACTCACACCCCACCAACAACCTCTTTAACAACACAAACATCTAGATGACCACCTGCACCAATACCCTGGTTCCCCTGAAAAACATCAAACCCAAACGTACCAGCAAACAAGTTAGCTGGTACAATGCTGACTTCAGAGAATCCAAGAGAGTTTTCAGACAACTTGAATGAAATGGAGCACCACATGAGGGACCACCGCAAGAAACACCTACAAGGCTGCACTTAGACACTGTTACCTTCAAATAAAACAGAATAAGAAAAAGTCCCTGAACCTGAGAGTTGAATCTATCTCCCATAAATGCAAGGAACGTTTCATTGTTGTCAAGGTTATCACCAATTTAACAGGTGCAACCAATACCATGACTTCTACACAAGAACTCTGCAACAATCCCTCCGACTTCTTTTGGAAAATAAATCACCAAGATCTACAGCAACTTCAAATGCCAGCCACCCCATTGACCTTCCAAGCCTGCTAATCTCCTCAACCAAACACAACCTACTGACAGCATGAAACACTCTATCCATTGAGGACACTACAGCACTTATAAAAACAGTCCACTCAAGGATACCCCAAAACTACTGGCCCCACATATCTCCTACCAGTGAAGCGCCACAATCAGTGTCACTCTCACTTCTAGAATCAACTCTTCCCTCAACACAGCCCCCTTCCAGATACCTGGAAATACGCCAAAGTCACTGCCCTCCTCAAACAGCCCTCAGCTGACCCTGAAGCACTCAGCAACTACCCACTAATCTTGCTGCTCCTCTTCCCAGTCAAAGTCATTGAGAAGAGCATCAAGAGACATCTCTCTTACCACATAGAATGCCACAAACTCCTGGGTGATTCCCAATCAGGAATCCAAAACAAACAAACCACTGAAACAGCCCTCATCGCTGCCACAGCCAACATATCCACTACCCTCGACTGTGGAGAGACCACTACACTCATCCTCCCTGACCTCTCTGCTGCTTTCGACAAAGTCTCCCACCACATACTCATCACCAGACTACACACAGCTGGAAAACAAAGAATACTACTCAAATGAATAGCTTTCTTCTTCTCTGAAAGAACACAAGTCATGCTCATGCTTACACATCAGAACCCAAGGACCTCATCTGCGGAGTACCACAGGGATCATCACTCAGCCCCAGACCTTTCAACATATACATGACTCTTCTAGTTAACTTCATCAGATCCCATGGAATCAACATAATCTTCTATGCTGATAACACCCAGCTATCTTTTTCCCTCTCAGATGACACCGTCACCACCAAGACAAACTTCAAAAAATGTCTGACCAGTGTGGGCAGTTGGATTAAAGAAAACAGCCTCAAGCTCAACACTGACAAAACTGAAGTCCTGATCTTCAGGAATAGAGCTCAACCTGAGATTCCACATGGAAGCCTGCCAAACCTGGACCCAGATACAGACCCACCCTTAACAATCACACTAGGAACCTGGGCCTCATCCTGGACATCAATGTCACCTTGAAGTTCCAGGTAAATGCCATTATCTCATGATGCTTCCCTATCCTCTGCATGTTACATAAAATCTTCAAGTGGTTTCCACTGGACTCCAAAAGTACCATCACGCAGGCACTAATCCCAAGAAAATTGCAAAAGTACAATGCACTGTATGTCGACATCCCAACTTATCCTCTTCATAGGCTTCAAATCATCCAAACAATCACCACCAGATTTGACCTCTTGTGCAGAGCCCTTGCCACAACACTCCTCACAGAGCTCCAATGTGTCCCCATCTAGAAGTGTTGCCTGTTAAAATTTCTCACACATGCATTCAAGCCACTATACAACACAAGACCTGCATAACTCAATCACCGGCTTCACTTTCACTAATCCACCAAATAACTTCACTTAGCATTACTCTCAATAGCACACACAGCGCGTATCCACAGAAACAGATCCAGAGGTTGATCATTTTCCCACCAAGCTTCAAAATCCTAGATGGACCCCCACAAGACATCAGGACCTCCTCCCCACTTCTTGAATTTCACAAGAAGCTGAAGACCTGGCTTTTCAATTAACCTTCTTCAGGACCATTGAGACTGCCTGTACTCAGGCCCAGCCTCATCACACGCCTACTCCCACCTACTCGGCACCGTGCATAAGCTCTTTGACAAAAGCAGCGATTTACAAATCTACCTTACATTACATTACGTTAAGAGAAAATTGTATTTTCTGAATATATAGAAATTATCTCCTTATAAAAAAGAAAGCCTCTGAAAGTTAATCCAGCATCTCAAACACAGTTTTTTTGTTTTTCATGGCTTGTATTTGTTTGCAAACCAAAGCAACTCAAAGCAGTCCACTGTGCTTATCAGAAATCGTGTCTTTGTTTGGCAGTCAGATTACCGCCTGTCCAAGCTAGGACCCTCACTGTATTCAGGGCAAAGGAGAAACACACCCAGTTTACCCCCACTCACCCCCTTGGTAGCTTGGCACGAGCAGACAGGCTTAACTCAAAAGCAATGTGTAAAGTATTTGTTTCAACACACACAGTAATACAGTGAAACACTACAAAATCAACACCACACCAGTTTAGAAAAATAGGCGATATTTATCTAAATCAAACAAAATCAAAATGACAATAATCCAACATACACAAGTCAAACTATAGATTCCTCAGAAGAATAAGAGTCTTATTCCATAGAAAACAATGGAAACAATGAGTTTGCAGAAAGTACCTGGTTAGTGTCAATCATAAAGCTGATTGGCGAGCGTGCATCAGAAAAGGCAGCAATACATTGATTCCTTCCTTATAAGGGAGGTCGTGCATCGTTTCTTCTCTGGTTGGGTTGGTGATGCGTAATTTTTGTCCCTGGCATGAGAGGGATGCACCAATTCCAGACGGGGCACCTCAAATCCACGCAGTCGGGATGACTTTGATGCCCAGGGATGATGTGTGGAAAATCCGGTCACACAGTGTTAGGAAACTGTCCTGCGAGGGGTTTCTGTCTTTATCATCAGCTGCAAGCGGGTGGTGTGCATCGTTTCTCCAGCTGCGATGCGTCGATCTCCCTGCTGTGATATAGGTGGAATGTCGATTTTAGCTGTTTGTGGTACTGTCTAGAGGGGATTCACAAACAGTCCAACTGTCAGCCTAAACCAGACCGAGAATACACAAACATGCAGAGTCACATAATGCTTTAAGCAGGAAAATGTCTACTTTCTAAAAGTGGCATTTTCAAACTGACAATCTAAAAACCAACTTTACCAATAGATGCATTTTTAAATTATGAGTTCAGAGACACCAAACTCCAAATTTCCATCTGCTCCCAAAGTGAACCTGCACTTAAAAGTTATTTAAATGCAGCCCCCATGTTAACCTATGAGAGAGGGAAGTCTTGCAACAGTGGAAACCAAATTTGGCAGTAGTTCACTGTTAGGACATGTATAAAAAACATCAGTACATGTTCCACCTTTAACATACACTGCACCCTGTCCATGCGGCTACCAAGAGCCTACCTTAGGAGGGACTTACATGTGTAAAAAGAGAAGGTTTGGGCTTGGCAAGTGGGTACACTTGCCAGGTCGAATTGGCAGTTTAGAACAGCACACACAGACACTGCAGTGGCAGGTCTGAGCAATGTTTATAAGGCCACTCAGGTGGGTGGCACAACCAGTACTGCAGGCCCATTGATAGCATTTGGTTTACAGGCCCTGGGTACTTCTAGTGTGCTTTACTAGGGACTTACTAATAAATCAAATATGCCAATCATGGATAAACCAATTACACATACATTTTTTTCACAGGGAGCACTTGCACTTTAGCACTGGTCAGCAGTGGTAAAGTGCCCAGAGTACCAAAAACTGCAAAAACAGAGTGCACACACACAAAACCTAGGAAACAGAAGCAAAAAAAGACAGGGGAGACCACACTAAGGATGCCAGGTCTAACAATGTCCAACATATTTTGGTGCAGTGCTCTTAAAAAAATAAAATTGGATCTGCTATTGTTCTTATACCGTCCGTTTACAAAAACAGTTTCAGGCATTTCTTGCGGAAACCATTCTCATACCTTCTGCCTTAAAAAGTGATTTCATATATTTCCTATAGAGTTCCAGCAGCTCGGATATAAACAGAAAATATGTTCTGATGTTGTCTTCTAATTAATACATTCTAAATTAGGGTTACTTTGAATAAGACCCATGAGACATTTTAGTAGGCCTATCAGTTATGTATTCATTCTAAAATAATGTGGGTTTAGAGGTAACTTGGGTTCGCAAATAAAAAGAATGAAAATTTGATAGAAATGTAAAGAGATTCAGAAATTTATGCCTTTTTTGTGAGAATTATACCCACTGTTACACTGTTCCTTTGGTCCCTCTACTCTTATTAGTAACCAAATTGAGTTTGTCTTGCTAATAAATACCTCATCATTGATTTTATGCATAGCTGTAGCTGGAATATTTCACTTTATCTCTCCCATATTTTTTTTAGAAAGCTCTTTTGGCATCTCTTTCCTGACACACCTCCCAAACCTTTGGATTGTTACTGGTGGTTACTGAGTCTGACTGTGCCTTGGGCACTACTAACCAGTCTGCTGTGTAAAATGGTATATGCAAATTAGGCATAATTATATTGGCTCTGACAACCTACAAATAAGTCTCTAGTATATGGTAGGGCATGTAGGTTTAGGGTTCCCAGGATAGATAGAGGGGTCGCTCCCGGGGGGGCAAATAATTATTAGGCCATTTCTGCCCCCCTGGGGGGCAGAAACCACTAGACACCAGGGATTATTATTTATTTTGTGTACTTGCACACAAGCTTGGGCAAGGGCCGCTCCCCAGGGGGGCAAATTGTTTTTAGGCTATTTCTGCCCCCGTGGGGGCACATCGGCCTAAAATTATTAGGCCGATCTGCCCCCCGGGGGGGGGGTGGGGCAGAAAACCACTAGACACCAGGGATAATAGATTTTTCGTTTATTTTTATTTTTTCATGTTTGGGGAGCGACCCCTTGGGCAAGGATCGCTCCGGGGGGGGGCACGTTATTATTAGGCCATTTTTGCCCCCGCTGGGGGCAGATCGGCCTATTTTAGTTAGGCCAATCTGCCCCCAAAGGGGGCAGAAACCTCTAGGCACCATGGATTGGTGTGTGTGTATGTGTGTGTTTTATATTGGGGGGGCAGCCCCTTGGGCAAGGATCACTCCCCATGGGGGCACATTACTGTTGGCCATAACTGCCCTCCTTGGGGGCAGATTGGCCTATTTTTGGAAAGCCCATCTGCCCCCAAGGGGGGCAGAAAGCCCACCCGAGGCCAAGGAAGATTTTTTTTTCAAAATAAGAGGTTGGAGGTATGGCCATACCCCCACCCCAAATAAATGGGGCCAAAGTTGTTCTGCCCACCAGTGAGCAGATTGGGCAATTCCCCCCCATCCACACCCCAGGGGGACAGAAAGTCTACTAGATTCCAGGGAATAAAAACAGTAAAAGAAAATAGTGGGGTGGTGGCTACCAACCAGCATGGGCCTGGTTATGCTCCCAACCGAACTGAAGGGGCTAACAGTCATTCAGCTCTCCCCCGCACACTAAAACATCTTATCCCATGGCAAGCAAGAGGACATTTGATTATTTTTGGTCTTTGTTTTACATTTGGGCCATGAGAGCTTGATAACTCTCAAAATCGTACCACTTGGAATGGTGAGGGCTGCACTTTTTTTTTACTTTGGGAAGCTGAAATGTAGAAAAATCCACAAGACCTAGACACATCTGAAAACTAAATATCTAGTTGATTCCAAGGTGGTGTGCTTCACATGCACCCCACACCATTTCCTTACCCACAATGCCCTGCAAACCTGCAACTTTGCTGGAAAGCACACATTTTTCCCACATTTTTGTAATGGAACCTTCCGGAATCTACAGGAATCCACAAAATTCCTACCACCCAGCATTGTCTCATCCATACAGATAAAATTTCTGCTGCACTTGTCAGCCTTAAAATGTTTTTTTTCAAACTGCCCTTTTGGACCCACGTTGGTTCCCCCTCAATTTCAACGTGTTTTTGGCTCTTTCCTGTCACAAACACTTGGCCCACCCACACAAGTGAGGTACAATTTTTATCGGGAGACTTGGGGGAACACTGGGTGGAAGGAAATTTGTGGCTCCTCGCAGATTCCAGAACTTTCTGTCACCAAAATATGAAGAATAAGGTTTTTTTAGCCAAATTTTGAGGTTTGCAAAGGATTCTGGGTAACAGAACCTGGTGAGAGCCCCACAAGTGACCCCATCTTGGATTCCCCTAGGTCTCTAGTTTTAAAAAATGCACAGGTTTGGTAGGTTTCCCTAGGTGGCGGCTGAGCGAGAGGCCAAAATCCACAGGTAGGCACTTTGCAAAAAACACCTGTTTTCTTTGAGAAAATGTGATGTGTCCACTTTGTGTTTTGGGGCATTTCCTGTCGCGGACACTAGGCCTACCCACACAAGTGAGGTACCATTTTTATCGGGAGACTTGGGGGAAAGCTGGGTGGAAGGAAATTTGTGGCTCCTCTCAGATTTCAGAACTTTCTGTCACCGAAATGTAAGGAAAAAGTATTTGTAGCCACATTTTGAGGTTTGCAAAGGATTCTTGGTAACAGAACCTGGTGCAAGCCCCACAAGTCACCCCATCTTGGATTCCCCTAGGTCTCTAGTTTTTAAAAATGCACAGGTTCTGTAGGTTTCCCTAGGTGGCGGCTGAGCTAGAGGCCAAAATCCACAGGTAGGGACTTTGCAAAAAACACCTCTGTTTTCTTTGAGAAAAAGTGATGTGTCCACTTTGTGTTTTGGGGCATTTCCTGTCGCGGGCACTAGGCCTACCCACACAAGTGAGGTACCATTTTTATCGGGAGACTTGGCGGAACATAGAATAGCTAAACAAGTGTTATTGCCCCTTCTCTTTCTCTACATTTTTTCCTTTCAAATATAAGACAGTGTGTAAAAAAGACGCCTATTTGAGAAATGCCCTGTAATTCACATGCTAGTATGGGCACCCCAGAATACAGAGATGTGCAAATAACTACTGCTCATCAACACCTTATTATATACCCATTTTGGAAATACAAAGGTTTTCTTGATACCTATTTTTGACTCTTTATATTTCAGCAAATGAATTGCGGTATAGAATGAAAACCCACTGCAAGGTGGAGTTCATTTATTGGCTCTGGGTACCTAGGGTTCTTGATGAACCTACAAGCCATTATATCCCCGCAAACAGAAGAGTCCAGCAGACGTAACGGTATATTGCTTTAAAAAATCTGACATTGCAGGAAAAGTTACAGTGTAAAACATAGAGAAAAATGGCTGTTTTTTTCACCTCAATTTCAATATTTTTTTAATTCAGTTGTTATTTTCTGTAGGAAACCTTTGTAGGATGTACACAAATTACCCATTGATGAATTCGGAATTTTGTCTACTTGTTAGATATGTTTCGGTTTCTGGGATCTAGCATTGGTTTCACACCCATTTCTGTCACTGACTGGAAGGAGACTGAAAGCACAACAAATTGTAAAAATGGGGTATGTCCCGGTAAAATGCCAAAATTGTGTTGAAAAATTGGGTTTTCTGATTCGAGTCTGCTTGTTCCTGAATTTGGGAAGCTGGTGATTTTAGCACTGCAGACCCTTTGTTGATGCCAATTTCAGGGGAAAAAACACAAGCCTTCTTCTGCAGCCCTTTTTTCCATTTTTTTTTTTAAAACGACATTTTCACTGTATTTTGGCTAATTTCTTAGTCTCCTTTGTGGGAACCCACAAAGTCTGGGTACCTCTAGAATCCCTAGGATGTTGGAAAAAAAGGACGCATATTTGGCGTGAGTAGCTTATGTGGACAAAAAGTTATGATGGCCCAAGCGCGCCCTGCCCCAAATAGCCAAAAAAAGGCCTGGCACCTGAGGGGGAAAGGGGTTAATGGTACTTATTCTTCCGGAACGGGAGCCTTTCACAAAACAAGCACATTCCATTTTATTTGGAAAAATGCAAAAAAGTGATTTGGGGAGAATTTCTTTAGCGGGCTCATCAATATGGATTAGAACTGAACAGAAATACATGTTCTTTTTGGGTGAGACATTGCCAGACTTAGGAATGCTGACACAACAGTTCCAATATCTGTGTTACATTCCTAGTCCTACTGCTCTTTAAAGTGGAGTCCACCTCTTCCATATACGGGCTTTGGCTCCCTTACCTGTGCAGTCCTGGCAGCCAAACTGTTTATACTGTTTGCGATAGCGATCCACTCGGGTTCTCCCTATGTCCATCACGTTGTGTGTCCTGGTAGAATTCCACCTTTACCACAACAGCCTTCGGATCTGGTACGTCAACTTTCACACTGAAGGAATGATAGTGAAATGCTCAGAAAGGTTAGCACATACCAAATGCATATCCATTCTACCGATGACACCGCATCAGCACAGGTGACTGGTACAATAGAAAAAATGCACTTCCTGCAATCAGCTGCCCTTTTTGATCAGGTGATTTAAAAAAAAAAACGCACAGGCTTCGGCATTCCAGTGCCCCACGATCACTCCAGCAACTCGGGGCATTCGTGCACGGGTGCACAGGCTCGTGGAATCCAAGCATTTATGCAGTGTTGTGAAAAATGAAGCCAATATTCAGTTGTTCCCTCTACTGCGGTTTAACAATTAAATATTGGCATATTTCACGCTTGACATATTTCAAGTAGCACAACGTTAGAAATCTCCCTCTAATGCTGCTCTAAAATATTTTCTTGCAACCGCCTGACTTAGTTTCTTTAATCTTCTATTTACCTCAAATGACACTGGCAAAACACCAATTTAATTCAAATGTGCCCGTGAAACAAGTATAGACAAAGCAAACAGAGCAACAATTAAGATGTGTTCTATTCCTGAAGTAAAGCTAGAAATAAATACAACAGATAGGAACCAATTTCATTTTCATTGCACTAAGGTACATTCATTATTAAACATGTTACTCTTGCTAATTTAATTAAATGCCAGTTGGGAATGTAATTAAAACGCTGAAAACTTATCAAAACACATAGTAACTCTCACTTTTCTTCCTCTGAAGACTTACTAAGATACTTAAATGCAAAGTCAAAACAAAGCGACCATTGCGTATTGTATTGATTCTGATCCTTTGGTTGCAACTTTAGCAAATCAATAGAGAAAGTATAAAATTAATTTATTTGATATTAAACACAAAGAGTTCTCCGACGATGCTTCGTTTTATGCGCTCCTGCCACTCATCTCATATATATTCACCCCTTGATAACTGCAGACATTGCTATCAGGCGCTCCAGCTTTTAATGGGGTAAATGTTGGTTTTAGCATGAAGCTACTTATTTCTTATTGCCCGAGAACCTTTTTATAGTCGAAGTACGAGTTTTTCCACAGGGTGCAATAAATTGCCGGAGGAGTAAAAATTGGAAAGTATATCAATATCCTTAATAACGTGTTCAATCTTTCTCAGTGCGGTCCTAAGTGCGACGATGCACAGGGAATACAATAATGAATGTGGCAAGCAGGGACCAGCTGATGGCACTACTTATTTTAACTAATCGAACGCGTGGCAGCCGGTTTCATCTAATGAAATGTTGCAGTGTCAAATATCCGAGTCCAGGTAATAGGTAAAAACCACAGATTGTCTAATGAATTTCATTTAGAGAGATGCTTTGTATTACTCGGCGGGTAATGCAATGCTGTTAATCACTGTTACTGCAAACAGACATATGAAATACCACTTATTTATCCATATTGAATGATTAACATTGGCAACGTACAGTTATGAGAGCACCTTAATTGTTGCAATGATATAAAAGTATGGGTAATCCCGAAAACGTAGAAAATGGTGCAGTGCTATAAGACTCAATGTGATTCATTCATTTTCGCTGAAAAAAGTTCAGAAATCACACAACTAACCTCAGCAAAATGCTGAGTGTTTGCCATGATTAATTCAAAGTCGATTCAAGGTCGTTATGTCATAATAGAAAGCAGCATACATTGTTCGCGCATCAGACTGCTTTACATTATATCTTGTAATTCCACGTCAACACGGCCTGCAGAGGTGTAAAGTTATGTAATACTGCATTCTTAAAACTATCTACACTGTTGAATATGGTAAGCAAGGTTACTTATGACGCTGTAGCAAAAATCCTCATGAACATTAATTCTTTTCTGTGGTAGGATTGAGAGATTCAGGCCCCCATTATGGCTTTGGCGGTTTCCAGCAAGACTGCTGTGCAGAATACCACTATCATACCTTCAGTGCTGGCTGTGCAGTGACTGCCGCATTACAAGTCACGAAGTAAAAACCGCCCCAAAAAAGCCATAAATGCAACACTGCAAGGCCGACCGACTCCAATCAACAGTGATAGAATGACTGTCCGATCACCAGCCCCGACACGCTGACACCATTCCGTCTGCCCTATTACATGTCAGTTCCCTGTCGAGCAGTCCATTCACAGTGGAACACGATTGGCGGTGCACTCCACTGAGCTCCAAAAGGTCCTGCCAATAGTTTACAACACTGCATTGGACAGTTTGAATACCCCACACCTGAGACATATACACAAACCACACACACCTGCTCACAGTACTATAAAACCGTTCCCACCACACACCCACAATCCTTTGCGAATCCTACAAACAGCACACAATCTATTTACACAGATTCCATACGCCACAAGCATATTCACACTGCGCACTCAGCACACACCACACAACTGCATGTTTTGTACTAGGCACATATCACACTCACATTCCAATACCAAAACCCACCTGCACCCACAACCAAACTCCCCTACCCCACCAAAATGGCACGTCAAAAGCACCCACGTTTCATTGAAAATGAGTTGATGTTCATGGTAGATGAAATCGTCAGGGTAGAGCCACACCTTTTAGGAACCCAGGTTGAGCAAACATCGATGGCAAGGAAAACTGAGTTATGGCAGAGGATCGTTGAAAGGGTCCACTCAGTGGGCACACATCCACGCACAAGGGAGGTCATCAGGAGATGGTGGAATGACCTACAGGGGAAGGTGTATTCCATGGCATCCAGGCACCAGATCACCCTGAGCAACACTGCTGGTGGACCCCCACCTTCATCCCTTGAGCCAACATTCTGGGAGGAGAAGGTCTTGGACATCATGCATCCTGAGGGCCTGACTGGAATCATCGGAGTGATTGACTCTGGTAAGTCAATAACACCTCCTAGGCATCAGCCACTCCTGCCCAGCATGTGCCCCCACCACCCATCACTCCCCAATCCATCCCATCCCACACTTTGTCACCCTTCCGGGCACCTCATTGCCCCTCCCCTGCATGCCATGCCACCCCACTGCCACCATCCCCACACAGTCACCCCCAATGAATGGATACTAAGCACAATGACAAGCATCAGAACTCCCACAACACAACACTCCCCACACATCAGAGGAACACAGTCCCATTTCACAGTGGAACACCTGCATGGAAACCCAAACCACCTGCCACACCAACTGGTAGCCTTGACTGCGTTCCAGGACATGGCAATGACAGCAATATTATCCACAATCCTCAACCCTCAATGGCAAATGGAAGCAATGGCACAATCTGCATCTCCCAAACAATGTCTGCATCACTGCAGCTGTCATTGCCATCACTGGGAAGCAAGCCAGGCTACACCATGCATCAAACGATGTGGTCAACAAAGAAAACTACAAAATTGAACTCACTCCCTTTCCATCCACAGGTCCCACTGCCACTGCCACCTGCCATCTGATGCTAGGGTCAGACAGCCATCCCCAGGAAGTAAGGTCCCAGTGGATGTCTGCACAGTGATGACTTTCCTTGCCCATCAGAGATGACTGGTCCGTTCATACCCAGCAGCCCCACCCTGGACACACCCAACTCTCCATCCCATGTGGCAACCACACCTTAGGCAGTCTTACCTCCCCAAACCAGTGCCCCAGAGATGGGTCAGTCAGAAGTGTGCCTCACAGAACAGGAGCCTGACTCAAGGGCACACACTCAAGACAATGAAGGTCCTGGTACTACTGGGAGTGGGCACACTGTGCCAGGGACACAGGCACAGGGGGGCAGGGGTATTGGGAAGGTACCTGTGGTCCAAGGGATGGGGCAGCCACAACAACAGACTGCCCAGGTGGCCCTTTTCCAAGTCCTGGGTGCATGCCAACAAACCCAGGACATGGTGGGCCAGATACTCACCACAGTGCAGGAGAACCATAGGCTGCAGGGGGAACACCATCAGGAGGCCATGCAGCAGTGGCAGGCCCTCAATGCCACCATGGACACCATTGCAGAGGTGCTTGAGGAACTGATCAGCATCCTGCGTGAGTTTTCCACCCACCAGCAAACCTCTTCCACTAGCCACATCCCAACAGATCCCTCCACTGCAGCTAGTGGAATGGAAGCCCTGCTTGAGGACCCGCAGAACACCAGCACCCCTCCCCCTGTATCTGAGGGAGCCCCATACAAGCAAAGACGTCCAACCAGACATCCTGCATGTACTGATGCCAAGACCAACATCACTGCCAGGAAGTGACCCTCTCCTGAACATTCTCCCTTGTGTGCCACAGAGACACCCTGTTGACTGCCCACTGTCATCTTTCTGTTCTCCCATGGCCCCCATTACTGGACCCGGACTACACACAGCTGGCCAGGCTACTGAGTTCACCCACCATGACCCCACCATTACCCCTTGTACATTTCAGTCACAAATAAACACTACTGAGCACGGCTACTGTCCACATGCTTTATTGCAAGAAGTACCATTTACTGTGACATTACATGTTTAACTGTCAATCCACTGTCCTGCCAATGTTTGTGTAAGTGACAGAAGGGGGAGCAATATGCAGTATGGATGATAGTGGAGCAGGCAGAGGCTGGACATAGGTGCCAAAGGAGGCAACAGGTGATGCAGGAACCAGAGTGCACCACACAAATGCCAAGAAAGCTGAACAAGACAGGAGTATCATTTACTATAGGGGTTAAAAATGCCCACACAACACACATGCACCACTATTACAAAGCCCCAAGGGTGAGTTGGCAACTCTCAGCTCTGGCCATATGTCCATGTCCAGGCCCACAGTTCCAAGGCAACCATCCTCAATGGTCCCTCCATTACCGCAGACAAAGCTAAACTTAAGGCATGTTCCACAGGCAATACTGTAATCTTGCACTGCCTCCAAATGTGTACTCTTAGAAGAGATATCAATACTGTTGGCACCACAATGTATAGCACACATATTGCAGTTGAAGTAGCAGTACAGGGAACAATAGAAAAGCACAAACATCTCACATGCGAAGCAACACAACAGCAGGGAGCTGATTAAACTGAAGTGTGCACTGTAACAACCCCACTAATGGTAAAATGTGACCCGCAAACCCACCCAGAGGCAGAGCTGAACCCAATTCCACCTGTGCAAACAATCACCAGGAGGATCAATGTCACAAGGCAGCCAGGAGTACAGGTCACATAACATCCATCTGACATATACCTGTAGCTCATTGGAAATCTTGTTGTATCAATTCTGCTCTGGAGTCAGCTGCATCCTCATCATCTTCATCATCTTCAATCTCTATGTCCCTTCATCACCCACTGGTCCAGCTGCCACCTCCTCTGCATCCAGCAATGAGATGTGACTTCTCAGGGCCAGATTGTGTAGCATGCAGCAGCCAACCACAATCTGGCACACTTTCTGAGGTTTGTAGAGTAGGGCACCTCCAGATATGGAAACACCAGGTTCTGGCTTTCAGGAGGCCAAAGGTTCTTTCAATCACAAGCCTTGTCCTATAGGGGGCTTCATTGAAACGGTTTTCAGCATCTGAAGTCCGATGTCCCACAGGTGTCAGTAGCCGGGGAAGGTTGGGATAGCCAGAGTCACCTGTGTACACAGAGGTAGGAACCATATCAAGACCGGGAGGGAGATAGAACAGGGTGTGAAGAGAGTTGAGTACTGGGCACACATTCTATTGGATACATGCCAATAACCCAGGACTGGTCCCTCTGTAGTGGTGCCATCATGTGTGGGACATTGCTGTCAGCAGAATGTAGGAGTCATGCAATGAATCAGGGAACTTGGCAGTCACTTGTGAGATACTTTGGTCAGCGAGACAGACCACCTCCACATTGATAGACTAGAAATGTTTACAGTTCCTGAGCACTTGTTAATTTCTTTTAGGTGGCACCAAGGCAATGTGTGTGCCATATCTGGCCCGTATCACATGAGAGACATGTGCAAAGTCATTGAAGGCACCTTTGACAGTGGTTAAATCAGCACGTTGGGGGCACCTGAAGTAGCAGGGCAGATGTCTTAGTAAAGGAAAACAGCACATATATCAAAACGTTACTGAACATCAGTTGTGAGAAAATGGAGGACTGACAACACCAGTACTATGGGAGGGATGGCACTGGGGTGATGGTTGGCAGGCAACGGATCAGGCTCCAACTGGGTCACCAACTCCATGATGGTTTGACGGTCCAGGCGATACGACTGAATGACGTGTTGCTCTTCCAGGGTGGCAAGGTTGACTAGGGGCCGGTACGCAGGAGCATGTCTCATCCTCAACATTGCACCATATCTGGGAATTGGAGGAGGAGAAGTCAGTAAACGCTGCATTGGCTGAATGGACACAGTAAAGGTGTGCAAAAATTACAATTTCAACCGATGACGCAGCTAACATACAGCCCCTATTCACAACATACACGTAAAATGGCAGCCACCTGTCCTGCATGCACCGGACAAATGGAAGTGACCTCATACTGCCGGCGTTAGACATCATGGTGGTAGGTGGTCGTAACTGCCATGCAGCTCCTCATTGTATAGAATGGTTGTCTATGGGATACTGGAGCCAATGGTGATCGCCGCCGGCTGTGACAGTGACCTCCACTGCATGTGCTGCTGTGTTCTGACTCTGATAACCAAGATGCCACATCCTGCAGGTGCTAGGACCCCAGCCTTCACCCAGGAGGAACCAGAAAAGCATATGGACAGGGTCCTACCACTGCATGGACAGTTGTATGGGCACCAGAGCAGCAGGTGAGTCTGATGTCATTGTCCTGTCTGATAGCGATGTGTATGTGGATGTAAGGCATTGGGACATGGCAGATAGTATGGATGCATGCACTTTCTCCTTCAGTCTGAGTCACCCATGTAGATCAGCGCCCATCAGAAGAAGGAGATTTGGCGGGCCATTGCCAAGCAAGTGTGGAACCAGGTGTCCATGCTCGGTGGAGCACCCACTGCAGAAACAGGTGGGAGGACCTGAGATGCTGGGCCCCGAAGACTGTTGAGGCACAGCTGGGGCAGTCCTCCAATGAGGGAGGGGTGCCCGTTGGACCCTGATCCCCCTAATGGCCCACATTTTGACGGTAGCCTACCCTGAGGTGGATGGGCGCTTGAGGGCAGCAAAGCAGCCACAAAGGGGTAAGTACACACTCTCTTCTCGCTAATGTGTTGCTTAGTGTTAGAAATGGAGTCTTTGGTTGGCAGTCAGGTTACCCCCTGTCTAAGCAAGGACCCTCACTCCAGTCAGGGTAAGGCGAATCACCCTCAGTTAACTCCCGCTCACCCCCTTGGTAGCTTGGCATTAGCAGACAGGGTTAACCTCAGGAGCAAGGTGTAAAGTATTTGTGCCAACACACACACTAACTCACTGCAAAATGACAGAACACAGGTTTAGAAAAATAGATAACATTTATCTAAACAAAACAAGACCAAAAATTCAAAAAAACGACATACACAAGTCACGTTATGAATTTTTAAAAGAATAAGAATCTCAATCCTTAGAAAACAGTGAGAATGCTGATATTTCACCAAAAGTACCTGGTTAGAGTCAAAATAAAGTGCGATGGACGAGTGTGTCTCAAAAAAGGCCTTAAGTGAGAACGTGCGTTGTTCTTCCTTCTGTCGGGTCAGCATGCCTCATTTCTTCTCTCCTGCAAGAGAGAAATGCGTCGATCCGGACAGGCAGCTCAAGTCCGCACAGGCTTTGCTTTGATTTTCCACGCCGAGCGATGTTGCGTTGAAATCCAGTCATGTGGTGTCAAGAAACCACGCTGCGTGGGGGCTTGCGTCATTAACAGCAGCCACTGCGGGTGTTGTGCGTTGTTTCTCCAGCTGCGTTGCATTGATTTCACAGCCGTGATGCCGGTGGAGCGTCGATTTTAGCCACAAGGCCAGTGGCGCATCGTTTCTCAGCCACGAGGTGGGTGGTGAGTTGAAAGTTTCCCCGCATGGCGGTCTTTGTGTGGATTTCTGTCCTTTTCCACCAGCTTTACCTTTCAAGGGCCCAGATACAGGTTAGGGAACCACTTCGCAGGCAGGACTCTCAGTAGAAAGCCCAAATGCTGGCAGAGAGAAGTCTTTGTTGTCCCTGAGACTTCAACAACAGGAGGCAAGCTCAGTTTCAAGCCCTTGGAGATTCTTCACCAGTGGTAAGTCACACAAAAGTCAGTCTTTGTCCTCTCTCAGGTAGAAGCAGCTACTGCATGCCAATCCAGCAAAGCACAGTCACAGGCAAAGGGGCAGTACTCCGCTTCCAGCTTCTCCAGCTCTTCTTCTTGACAGAAGTTCCTCTTGGTTTCAGAAGTAATCCAATTTTCAGGGGTTTTAGGTGCTCTTCTAAAACCCCTTTCTGCCTTTGAAGTAGACCTACTTCAAAGAGAAGCTCCTGTTGTTTTCAAGATCCTGCCTTGCCCAGGCCAGGCCCTAGACACACACCAGGAGGTTGGAGACTGCATTGTGTGAGGGCAGGCACAGCCCTTCCAGGTGTAAGTGACGACTCCTCCCTCCTGTCAGCCCAGATGCCCCATCAGGATATGCAGGGTACACCCCAGCGCCCTTTGTGTCACTGTCTACAGGAGAGGTACAAACAGCCCAACTGTCAAACTGACCCAGACAGGGAATCCACAAACAAGCTGATTCACAGAATGGTTTAAGCAAGAAAATGCCTCTTTTCTAAAAGTGTCATTTTCAAACACACAATCTAAAAATCAACTTCACTAAAAGATGTATTTTTAAATTGTGAGTTCAGAGACCCTACTCTACATGTCTATCTGCTCCCAAAGGGAATCTGATCTTTAATCATATTTAAAGGCAGCCCCCATGTTAACCTATGAGAGAGATAGGCCTTGCAACAGTGAAAAACACATTTGGCAGTATTTCACTGTCAGGACATGTAAAACACATAAGCACTTGTCCCACATTTAACATACACTGCATCCTGCCCATGGGGCTACCTAGGGCCTACCTTGGGGGTGCCTTACATGTATAAAAAGGGAAGGTTTAGGCCTGGCAAGTGGGTACACTTTCCAAGTCCAATTGGCATTTTAAAACTGCACTCAGAGACACTGTAGTGGCAGGTCTGAGCCATGTTTACAGGGTTATTAATGTGGGTGGCACAACCAGTGCTGCAGGCCCACTAGTAGCATTTGATTTACCAGCCCTGGGCCCTTCTGGTACACTTTACTAGGGAATTACTAGTAAATCAAATATACCAATCATGGATAAGCCAATGTACACATATAATTTATACAGGGAACACTTACACTTTAGCACTGGTCAGCAGTGGTAAAATGTCCAGAGCAAACAAAACAGCACAAACAGAGTCCCACACACAGAAACAACCTGGGAAGAAGAGGCAAAAGGTTAGGAGAGGTGCAAACAGCCCAACTGTCAAACTGACCCAGACAGGGAATCCACAAACAAGCTGAGTCACAGAATGGTTTAAGCAAAAAAATGCCTCTTTTCTAAAAGTGGCATTTACAAACACGCAATCTAAAAACCAACTTCACTAAAAGATGTATTTTTAAATTGTGAGTTCAGAGACCCAAAACTCCACATGTCTATCTGCTCCCAAAGGGAATCTGATCTTTAATCATATTTAAAGGCAGCCCCCATGTTAACCAATGAGAGAGATAGGCCTTGCAACAGTGAAAAACGAATTTGGCAGTATTTCACTGTCAGGACATGTAAAACACATAAGTACATGTCCCACCTTTAACATACACTGCATCCTGCCCATGGGGCTACCTAGGGCCTACATTGGGGGTGCCTTACATGTATAAAAAGGGACGGTTTAGGCCTGGCAAGTAGGTACACTTTCCAAGTCCAATTGGCAGTTTAAAACTGCACTCACAGACACTGCAGTGGCAGGTCTGAGCCATGTTTACAGGGTTATTAATGTGGGTGGCACAACCAGTGCTGCAGGCCCACTAGTAGCATTTGATTTACCAGCCCTGGGCCCTTCTAGTGCACTTTACTAGGGAATTACTAGTAAATCAAATATACCAATCATGGATAAGCCAATGTACACATATAATTTATACAGGGAACACTTACACTTTAGCACTGGTCAGCAGTGGTAAAATGTCCAGAGCAAACAAAACAGCACAAACAGAGTCCCACACACAGAAACAACCTGGGAAGAAGAGGCAAAAGGTTAGGGGAGACCATGCCAATGATGCCAAGTCTAACACTTAAGTGCTTTTTGGTTGTGGACTAGTGGGAAGCTGTAGCAGAAGTACTAGGTAGATGCCTGTCCACTATGGGTCTAAGTCACCCTGCCAGGATTGGTATCACAGATGTGAGCCCATACAATGCAGTCAGTGACTTCTGACGCAAGTACTTCCAGTGTGTAATTTGTGTGGTCCCCCTCAAACAAGTGTTTATATCCTGCTCCTTCCAAAGTGATCAGTACACCTGAGGTGTCAGGCCATTGTCATCTATGGTTTCCGACCACTGTGAAGGGGTGATGAGGGAGTCCTCATTCTGCTGCTTTGTACTATATGTGTGGTGAGGCAGCAATGGGCAAGATGTCAGTGTTCTACATTTCAGTGGCTTAGTAGGCATGCTACCCACCCGTGCAGGTTTCAGTTGATTCAGGTGTACAGGACTAGTTTCCCTAAACGACCATGTGGAGTTGGCAAGTTCTGGGCAAGTGTTAATAGTGTGACTTACATTAAGTACATGGGTACAATTGTACCACCATCAGCAGTACACATCAGCATAGCTGTAGTGTACCCCATGGTGTTCCACTGTTGTAGTATGTAGAGGTGAGGGCATGTCGTGGCATGGCAGCAGATGATGATGTTGTCACACTGTGTGACTGCTGTGCTGGCATTGACCCATTGCACCCTGCCTCTCTCTCCCACCCTCCTTTCCTACCTCTCCTCCTCTGTCTTTGTGTCCTTCAGCATCAGTTGGCAATGGAGAAGGACCACTGGTGAGTGGGGAAGCTGCAGCCCGAGGGACCCAGGATTCTCAATCCAGCAAAGCCGAGGGGACCAGTGGGACGGAGGGTGAGGGGAGTGCAACGGGGGAGACTGGATCGACCATGCCATCTTCAGATTCCTTCTCTGATGGCAGCTCCCTGGTGGAGGCGGACCCATCCGGAACCCCTCCAGTTACGTCCCTGTCTACCACCCTCTTTCCACCACTGCCCTCCCTGTAGCTCCCCACCCAGTTGCCCCTGCCTGCTCATCCAGGAGGGTGGGCATCTTCTTTGCTGCAGGCACCTCTGCCCCCACCCCAGTCAGCCCTGCTGGCCCCAGTGAGGAGGCTATTGACCTCCTGAGGTCCATCTATGTGGGACAGTCAACCATTGTGAATGCCATCCAGGGACTGGCATCACAGATGCAGCAGTCCAACGCATTCCTAGAAGGCACTCACAGTGCCCTGGCTGGCCTGCAGAGATTGTTTCAGGCTCTGGCCTCCTCATTGATGACAGCCAGTGTCCCTACTTCTCCTGTCCCAAGCTACCTGTTGCCAATGCCACATCCCTCTCCCTTCACACATTCTAGGCATATTTTCTGACCCACATGCATCCACATCAACAGACACGGTACGCAAGGACAAATGCCACCACCACCATGCACAGACCCAACATTCAGATGCAGACATGACTACATCCACTCCCTACACCGACTCTCTCACCACCTCCCCCTCACATGCATTGCATCACTCACACCTGCAGTCTCCACCTTATCAGTCCCAGATCCTGCCACAAGTGCCCTCACTGCCACTGTCACTACAACATCAGACCTGCACACATGCACCCCATACACCACATGAGCACTCAGCATGATTGTCAATACCCCCACTTGCAGCACACCCACCCCATCTACAGACACCACCACAACATTCACTCTCACATTCCCCCTGCCATATCCCTGCATCTCCTCCGCCCTCTTCCCATTAACGCTCACACTCACCCACTCACAAGTCACACAGCACACACATGGCATCCAAGCATGCACCTGCACTCAGATCACCTCCACATACTCACCTCTTAACCACTCCTTCTATCTACACTCCCATATCATTCTGCCATGTCTGCCCCTGTGCCCCTAAGAAACACTTCTTTTGTGGATTTTTCCTGTTTCCCAACAGTAAACTTGGCCCTGCCCCCCAAGCATCCTGTTTCCCTCCACACACCTCTGCCTTCCACCTCCCTGCCCCTCCCATGCCTAAGACTACCACTCACACCAAGTCCACAGTCACCCCTCCCAAGCCCAGACCCAAATCCAATGCATCAAAATCAAAGTCAAAGCCCAACCCCCCACCCTAGCCTAAGGACCCTCATCCAAGCCCAAACCTGAGGACCTCCCCTCCAAACTCAAACCACCACCCCTGCCCCCCTTCGCCCCTGAGGTGCCTGCATGCCCCATTGATGCCCCTGCCCAGTGGAGGCCAGCTGTTTTCAGTCAGGAGTCAAGTTGGGCCCTCATTCTGTGTCCAGTGTGCATGGGGCATGATTGACTTCATGGATTGGGCCTTGAGCCCGATTGTACACAGTTCATTATGTTGCATGTAATGTTTTCATATTCAAATATATGTATATAATATAATGCACTGCATCGTTGGTGTAGATGGTAAGAACCTTGTCCCGGCTTTCCTTCCACATGTATGTGTGGTGTATACGCGATTTGGTGCCTATGGGTATGTGTATGTGTGTGTGTTGGTACGGGTGTTTGCATGTGTGTGTGTGTGGATGTGGCTTGCAGTGCCGTGTGTGTGTGTACTAATATCCTTCCCTCCAGTGTTTGCTAGGCAGGTGTACTTACATTGAGAAGACCTGCAATTCATGTGCCATGGTGCCTGCCAATGTGCCTGTGTTCCTGAAGGTGAGTGTTCCCTTTTGAGTTCTTCTTTTACTCCAGGCTTTTCGTGGTGGTGCGACAGCCCTGAAAATAATGGCGGTGTACAGCCTCGTAAAAGGGTCATGGGAAACAGCCGCACCGCCGGCCAGGATATGCTGCCGCGGCAGACTATCCAAGGTGTTCTGCTTGTTCTATCCCTGTGCTCATAATATGGTGGTCCGCTCTGCCGAGCTGCAGTGGTGCTGCCACCAGCTCCACCGTGGCTGTCCACAGACCGCCAGACTCAAAATGAGCACCTCAATCAGTTTTTTTTTCTTTTCTCACTTCACCTTGAGATGCTCCTGGCCCGCCATTTACAAAAATAAAACCAAAATTGTCAGTATAGGTTTTGTAACCAAAATACTACAACACCCGACATATGGCGCTATGAAGTCTGGAACTAGATAACAAATTGTTGTTCAGTGGTGCTACTGTCTTTGGTGCTAAACACATCCGTGATTGATGCAAACACCTTTCAGTGCCTTATTATGGAAGTAGATTTCTGGGTCGTGTTTCTGTGTGGCAATAATGTTTATATATATTTTTGTATTACATTTTTTGGGGTTGTGACCTATATATTATGTTGTTTGTTGTGCTATTGAGTTTTTGTGCTGATTGTTTACCTTGTTGTATAGCTGTGTTGTACTGTGGTTTGCTGTATTGCTTTCAGTTACAAATGTTTTGTTGTATTGCACTCTGTCATATTTTTGGTGGATTGTTAAGTTGTTTTTGAGTTATGTTCCATTGTTAACTTTAAAGATTTCAACAAAAAGGACTATGGGCCAGATGTAGAACAAAGTTCCTGCGACTCGCAAATTGCAAGTCGCAATTTGCTATGCAGAAAGGTGTCTCAGACACCTTCTGCAACTCGCAATTGGGTCGTTTGCGACCCCATTGCGAGTATGGGCACTCACAGGGATGGTGGCCTGCTGGAGTCAGCAGACCACCATGTCCATGACTGCTTTTTAATAAAGCAGTTTGTTTTTTCCATCTGCAGCCCGTTTTCCATCAATGCCCATTAAAAGGGGCCCACGTACAGGAATTTACCAGGGTTTATTTCTCCTCAAACAGACAAGTCATGCAAGATTCCACTAAATTCTCCAGGGACAGCACACTAGACATTGATCAGCAAGGAGAAGCCTGAAGAACAGAAAGCAAATTCTTAAGCTGGACAGGATCACAGATAACTTTAAAAGTATATCTAAGGAGAAAAGCCTCATTCTTCCTGTTTGGCAGAGACCCCAATCCATACCCATGTGAACATCTATTTAAGGACCTACCAACCAGGAGCTAGAAATAGAAAGGGTTAACATCAGAGAGGAACCCCACACAGTATAAATTGCGCAAATTCACTAAAACAACTAAGACCAGTATCGATTCCCCCACTATAAACAGCTCAATTATCTTCAACAATAGTTCTTCATGGAATTATGATACCACAACAGCAATATCAACATGTATATGAGGCTAAATCAGCAAGTAACATGATTTCCTAAGTTAAAATCCAGATTTCTTCGTGATACACATAAACACCAATGCTGAAGAAAGCATATAAAAAATCATCTTGCACTGGAATCTGGAGGATAAGGCATCAGACCATGAAATATCCCAGGACAAATCTCAGTTTCAGCCCTCAATGATCAAAACTAGCTTAGGGAATACAACTGGCTTTCCAAAACTCAAACTGACCAAGAACTTATTTTTTAATCTATCCACCATATGTCATAAGGTCATCATGCATCGCTACAGCGTTGTTCACAGAGATTGTAAATTTTGTTGAGGGTCCTCCATTAGTTCCTTTAATGGTTGTAGTTTATATTGTAGTGATTACTTAATCATACACTGCATGCGAACACTTGAAAGTGCAATTGTGAGAAAGTAGCCTCTTTCTAGCACGATTACCCATATTTTTTGCCTGTTTGTCAGTGTGTTTGACTGTATCACTGGGATTCTGCTAAACAGGACCCCAGTACTTATACTCTCTCCCCTTTAAATGTGGTTGTTGGATGCTGCTAACAGAGTATTCCACTCATAATTGTCATGCTGGTGTCCCCTTATAAGTCCCTAGCATATGGTGCATAGATACCCAGGGCATTGGTGTTCCAGGGGACCTCTAGGAGACGCAGCATTAATTTTGACATCCATAGGAAGCCCATACAAAGACTTCCACAGGACCGCCATTGCAGTCTGTGTGAAATGGTTCATGCATCATTTCACAGCCATTTACACTGCACCAGGCCACTTATAAGTCACCCATATACCAGGCCTTCCAACCCTGAAGGCTGGGTGCAGAGTACCTGTGTGTGAGGGCACCCCTGAACCAGCAGAGGTGCCCCACATTGTCCAGGACCATTTTCCTGGACGTCGTGAGTGCAGGGACATAATTTTACATGTGAGGGCACCCCTGAACCAGCAGAGGTGCCCCACATTGTCCAGGACCATTTTCCTGGACGTCGTGAGTGCAGGGACATAATTTTACGCGTGCACTGGACATAGGTCAATACCTATGTATAGCTGTACAATGGTAACTCCGAATATGGCCATGTAAGGTGCCTAACATCTTGGAATTATACCACAATACTCATTCTAGCATTGGTTGTATAATTCCACAAACTCTGGAGGCTCCACAGTGGACCCCAAGTACTGCCATACCAGCCTTCTGAGGTTTTCCAGGCAGCCCCAGATGCTGCAACCTCACAAACAGGTTTCTGCCCTCCTGTTGCTCGAGAAGTTCAAGCCCTGGAAAGCAGAACAAAGCATTTCCTTTGGGAGAGGGGTGTTACACCCTCTCCCTTCTAATAAAGGTGTTACAGGCCTGGGTGGGCTAGCCTCCCAGAGCCTATGGAAATAGTTTGAAGGGCACAGATGGTGCCCTCCTTGCATAATCCAGTCTACACCAGTTCAGGGACCCCCAGTCCCTGCTCTGGTGTGAAACTGGACAAAGGAAAGGGAAATGACCAAGGGGTGGTGCCCAGAGCTCCTCCTGAGTGTCCCTGGGTTTTGCCATCTTGGATTTCAAGGTAGTGGGGCACTCTGGGAGCATCTGAGTGGCCAGTGCCAGGAGGTGATGTCAGAGCCCTCCCCTAATAGGTGCTTACCTGTGTAGCTGCCCAATCCCTCTTTCAGGGCTATTTAGGGTCTGTCCTCTGGGTGTTTCCACAGATTCAGATTGCAAGACTCCATCAGGAATCCTCTGCATCCTTTACTTCACCTTCTACTGGCAAAACTGCACCTGGACCCTCCAAGAACTCTACAAACTGCAACAAAGAAGCAAAGACTACTTCTGCAAAATTGTATCTTCAACTCCTGCCAGCAACTGCAACTGTTTCCAGGTTGTGCATCCTCCAAGGACTGCCTGTCTTCAGCCTGCACCACAAGAATGAAGGAATCTCCTTTGAAGTGAAGGAGTCACTTCCCTGATTCTGCAGGCACCCCTCTGCAGTGATGACAGGTGGCTTGGGTCCCCTCTCCTGAAGAAGTGTGTTGATCCAGCAACACAGGTGGTACACCGAAGTGGCCCGGACGGTCCTAAGGTCCAGCTGTCCAACTTTGGTGGAGGTAAGAGCTTGCATCCCTACACAAGACAGTACCCCCGTGCACTGTGTGTTTTGCAGTTGCCAAGACTCGTTGGCCTCCTTTAACAAAGTTATTCATGCACTGTGCAGCTACGGCCCCCAGCACTCTATCATGCAATGCACAGTTTCCTGAGTAGTTCTCCGGCGGTGTGGGATCCCTTTGTCGTAGTGCTGCATGGGCCTCCTTTTGCACCTTCTTTGTCCCCGGGCTGTGTGACTCCTGTGTGTGCTGCCTGGTCTTCTGAAGGCTCTCTGAGTTACTGAGAGCCCCCTCTGTCTCTCCCTCCTGGGTAGAGGCTACCGGTCCCTCCTGGTCATGGGCAGCGTCATTTTCTTCTAACCACATGCTATGTCTGTGTGCTAAGGCTTGTTGGCAGATTCCAGTGATTCTCGCCAGACTGCAATCATCTATCCCGCGTGGGGCATCATCTGCACCAACCAGGAACCCACATCCATCTTCTTGGGTGCAGTACTGACTGTTCTTCTTCACTGGTGGTTCGTCTTTTTCAACTTCAACCGAATTAGCAGGGTCTCCTGTTGTTGATGGACTCTTCAGTACTTCTTGGACTTGGTCCCCTTCTTCCACAGGTCTTCAGGTCCAGGACATCATTGGTGTCTTGGAGTCTCATTTGGTGCTTGCATAATCTTCAATCATGTGCCCTTTTGTGTTTTAGAAAACTTACTTTGATTTACTCCTTCTTTCCTAGGCTCTTGGGTGGGTTCTATTACTTACCTTTAGTGGTTACTTGCACACCCAGTATCCTTCTAGACATTACAGTTGCCTAGGTGGGAAACCTAGATGGTTTTTGTTCTTCCTAGGCCCATTTCTAACTAATGTGATTTCACTATTTGCACTGTTTTCTAACTGCTTTTACAATGATTACTGCATTTGAGTGTATATACTGTGTATATTACTTACCTCCTAAGGGAGTACAGTCTCTAAGATATTTTTGACATTTGTGTCACCAAAATAAAGTACCTTTATTTCTGTAACACTGAATATTTCCTTTCATGTGTGTAAGTACTCTGTGGCTACAGCGGTATTGAATGAGCTTTGTATGACTCCTAGTTAGGCCTTCGCTACTCGCCCACAATGCCCCTAGAGAGCCTGGCTTCTAGACACTGACTACATTTCACTAATAAGGGATAACTGGACCTGGTATAAGGTGTAACTACCTTTGGTACCCACTACAAACCAGGCCAGCCTCCAAACAGTAATGGCGAGGGAAAGTATGTTTTTTCTTACCTACCACTAGAATCCCATAAAGTTTTTCTGTCTCTTCCATTCCAATCTCCCTGACTCCGAATGATGGGTGGCTTTAAACAGTGTATCAGCAAGGAGTAATATAAAACCTGAATTGTTATGGACAATCTGATTCATCCAACATATCACTTCCTGCACCCACAATTCAAGATTTCCACTGGCCCTAATAACAAGCTTAAATGTAAATATATCTAAAGCAGGAATGGATCGCAAACATGGGTGTACCAGCACCACCTCAAACTGTGTAATCTTGTAATGACTACTCAGTCCAAACCTTTAAGAAACCCAACTACCCTACAAATTCCATAACTTCTGTTAAGATCCACCCTTGCTCTCTGGAGTACCTTCTCCTTGGTACACTCATTTCATCCGCTAATAAAAGCCTCACACGTCGAATAGATAATCCAGGGCCACTTGACATTTCACATCTCTACAAAATTCACTTAACACACAATTCACATATGTATTTTATACTAGCGAACATTACAGTCGTTCATTAATATAAACTTACCTATAGGAACATCCTCGCAAAATATATTGCTTATAATATTTACTCTAATTTACTGAACTAAAGACATCGTCATATATCGACCACTATGAAAACAATAACATATCTGCATATAAGATGGACAAAATGGAATACCTGAACATTACTAAATATTATTCAAGTTTCCAGATATTTAATAGACTTTATCATTATCTTCAGAATTGCCTACATTTAAATCCAGATGTCAACACATATACCCTTGTAATATCTGAAACTCTTTAATAATGCTGGCTTATCTTGTCCCAGAGTACTGATATTCTCGGCTTCTTAAATTAAAACTGAAAATATTAAGCCTGCATGACATTTTGACTTTGATGCTGAAGCATTGCAGTCTGTGTTAGCACATGAGCGCAAGAGGCTATGTGACATTACCTAAACAAACTATTGTATAGAAGTGGACTTTTGTACTTACACTGCCTAAAGTAATGAGGAGGTAATTTGATGCAGTACATACATAAGGGTAAAATGTATGATAATATCCCTTTATCAATGTGACATACACCTTGATCAAAAAGTAAAAGGACCATAAATCCTTGTAAGAAAATGAAAATAAAGATCCAGCAGCCAATATGCACTAGATACCAGTAACTCTGTGTGAAAGATGTGTGAGAGGACCGTTAGCAATAATGGTCATGGTGTTGGTGATTAAGGGCCAGATGTACGACCATTTGTTTTGCAACTTGCAATATGCAGTTTCTTTGTGAATCGCAAATTGCGAGTTGCAAAACAAAATGTACAACAGTCTCTAAGACACTTAGGGCCAGATGTCTGAAGGTATTTTGCATTCACAAACGGTGCGAATGCCCGTTTGCGAATGCAAAATGCCATTTCAAAATGTATAAAAATACATTCTGAACGCAATTTTAAGGAATCGCTAAAATAGCGATTCCTCAAAATTGCGAACCTGTTTAGAGAGTCGCAAATTGCGACTTTCTAAATTAGAAATCACAAATAAGGATTCCTTATTTGCAATTTCTTAGAACATGTATGAAGCCATTCCTTAATGCGATTTTGGCATTTAGGAATCGCTAATTACCACCAAGTTGTACTTGGTGGAAACCATGTGCAAAATTTAAAAATGCATTTTTAAATTGTACATGTAAAGTACACATGGCGTTTTTGCATGTGTGCACCTTACATGTTCCCCCAAAAACTTTTGGGGTGCAGCAGAGCGGGCCTTAGCCCCCCAGCACCCTGGGGTTTTGCATTTCCAATATTGCGATTTCTGATTCAGAAATCGCAGTTTTGTAAATGCAAAAAGTTTGCAGATATGGGCCAACAGGCCCATAGCTGCGAATGGGGCCGGTATCGCAATTTGCGAATCGGTAATAGCATTTGCGATTTTTAAGAAATCGCTATTACCGATTCTCAAATGTGATACATTGCACTTTGCGAGTCGGAAATAAGGATTTCTTAAAAATCGCTATTTCTGAATCGCAAAGGGCCGTGATGATACATCTGGCCCATAGCGATTCCTAGATGGGTCGCAAGGGACCTGCCACATTAATATTCATGAAGCAGATCGCAATTTGCGACCCATTAGGGAATGGTCACACTCACAGGGATGGTGGCCTGTAGAGGTTTGCAGACCACCATGTCTGTGAATGCTTTTTAAATAAAGCATTTTTTTTTTAAATGCAGCCTGTTTTCCTTAACCCCTTCACTGCCAGTCCTTTTCCCCCTCAGGTGCAAAGGCAGTTATTAAAGGCAGTTTGCGCTTAGGCCCTCATAACATTTTGTCCACATAAGCTACCCACCCCAAATTTGCGTCCTTTTTTTCCAACATGCTAGGGATTCTAGAGGTACTCAGAGTTTTTGGTTTTCCCTGGAGGAGACCCCGAAATTAGCCAAAATACAGCAAAAAATTCATTTAAAAAAAAAAAATGGGAAAAAAGGGCTGCAGAAGAAGGCTTGTGCTTTATTCCCTGAAAACGGCATCAATAAAGGGTTTGCAGTGCTAAAATCACCATTTTCTCAGCTTTCAGGAACAGGCAGACTTGAATCTTAAAACCACATTTTTCAACACAGTTTTGGCATTTAACTGGGACATACCACACTTTTTACTATTTTATGTACTTTTAGCCTCTTTCCAGTTAGTGACAGAATGGGTGTGAAACCAATGTTGGATCCTGGACAGCTAAACATTTCTGACAAGTAGACAAAATTCTTAATTCAGCAAGGGGTCATTTGTGTAGATCCTACAAAGTTTCAAAAATATTGAAATTGAGGTAAAAAAACAGCCATTTTTCTTCACGTTTTACTCTGTAACTTTTTCCTGTGATGTCAGATTTTCAAAAGCAATATATTGTTATGTCTGCTGGACTCTTCTGGTTGTGGGGATATATAGGGCTTGTAGGTTCATCAAGAACCCTAGTAACAGAGAGCCAATAAATGAGCTGCACCTTGGAATGGGTTTTCATTGTATACCGGGTATTCAGCAATTGATTTGGTGAAATATAAAGAATGAAAAATAGATATCAAGGAAAACTTTGTATTGCCAAAATGGGCATAAGATAAGGTGTTGAGAAGCAGTAGTTATTTGCACATCTTTGAATTCCGGGGTCCCCATACTAGCATGTGAATTACAGGTCATTTCTTAAACAGATGTCTTTTTTACACAGTGTCTTACATTTGGAAGGGAAAAATGTAGAGAAAGACAAGGGGCAGTAACACTTGTTCTTCTATTCTGTGTTTCCCCAAGTCTCCCGATACAAATGGTACTTCACTTGCGTGGATAGGCCTAATGTCCGCAACAGGAAATGCAACAGGGACACATCACATTTTTAGTTTGAAATCGGATGTGTTTTTTGGAAAGTGCATAGCTGTGGATTTTGACCTCTAGCTCAGGAGGCACCCAGGGAAACCTACCAAACCTGTGCATTTTGTAAAACTAGACACTAGGGGAATCCAGGATGGGGTGATTTGTGGGGCTCTTTCCAGGTTATGAACCCTTTGCAAACCTCAAAATTTGGCAAAGAAAACACTTTTTCCTCATATTTCGGCAATAGAAAGTTCTGGAATCTGACAGAAGCCACAAATTTCCCTCCACCCAGCATTTCCCCAAGTCTCCCGATCAAAATGGTACCTCACTTGTGTGGGTAGGCCTAGTGCCCGTGACAGGAAAAGGGGACCCACACAAGTGAGGTATTATTTTACTTGGGAGACTAGGGGGAAGTATGCTTTTGTTCAGCAAATATTGAGGTTTGCAGAGGAGTCTGGGTAAGAACATGTTGGGGGATCCACGGAAGCCACACCTCCCTGGACTCCTCTGAGTGTCTAGTTTTAAAAAATGTCTTGGTTTGGTAGGTTTCCCTAGATGAAGGATGCACTGAGGACCAAAAATGCATGTGCCCCTCCCCCCCCCCAGGAAAAGAGGTAATTTTGTATTAGATCATTTTGATGTATCTACATCCTTCTGTGATGTTCTAAACACTAAACTTGTGAAAGGAAATGCACTTAGGTTATGTTAAAAGACCCCACACCCACCAACCACCTAATTACAGCGAGCAGGTTTTTTCATTTTTACCACACATACTGGTTGGGTTTGGCACCAGGGTGCTTGATGGTTCAGTAGATCAAATTTTATTAACAAGAGATTTCACAAAAATGAAATGCACTGTTAATAACTGAAAGGCCAAAAAACTAAACCAATGGCTTACAGCTCGTGAGCTGTAAAGCCGCGACAAGGTACCAACCACTTTACAGTCCATTCACACACCTTTCATACATGACATGCACAAGACCATTCATGCCACCAGCCTGGGGCCCAGCATATTACAACCACTCACATCAACGGACAGCGCATTCAAGGGCCCATCACTTTTATGTGCCCACATGCCTGACACAACAATCACACCAGCTGATGGAAGTGTGTGGACTGGCGTTTGGTTAGCAGTGTGTTGCAGTGGCCAACAGCAAGTCACTATTTACACTGCCAGCCAAGTGCCACTGCACGCCCACTACCAGCCAAGCGCCACTCCACACACACTGCAGGCCAACCGCCACTCCATGTCCGCCGCCAGCCAAGCACCACTCCATGCACACCGCCATCAATTTTTCTTAAATAACAAAGAAACCACTAACTAATTAGAAATAAGTACAAAACTACAAACACAAAAGCTCTAGGTAAATACATGACGGTAATGTCAACCATGAAACTGAACACATGAAAATATAAAAGAGACAGTTTACACTCATGGTGGTTCCCAATAATGTTTTTGAGTGTGGTTAACTCCTGAAACAGCCACCCACACCTAGCCCAGGCTTTGAAGGACAATCAAGGCAGCACATCCTAGTCTCCTTCTGGATACTTGTTCGAGCAGAGACTCTACGGGCCTTATTTATACTTTTTGGTGCAAAACTGCACTAACACAGTTTTGCACCCAAAAGTTTTGCACCGGCTTGCACCATTTTTTAGCACCAGCTGGGCACCATATTTATGGAATGGTGCAAGCCAGTGCAAAGGGTAGGCTAGCTTAAAACAAAATGACGTTAGGCAGGTTTGAGCCAAAATAAATGATTCTGACCAGATTAGCATCATTATTTGACGCTAAGGGGCATATTTATACTCTGTTTGCACTGAATTAGCGTCATTTCTTTTTTAACTCTAATTCAGTGCAAAACTAACTCCATATTTATACTTTGGTGATAGACCTGTCTAGCGCCAAATTTATGGAGTTAAAGTCATTTTTTGGAAGTGGAAACCTACCTTGCCTTAATGAGATGCAAGGTAGGTGTTCCCGTGCAAAAAATGACATTATGGCCTTAACGCCATATTTATACTCCCATGCAAAAATGGTGCAAAGGAGGGATGAGGGGGCAAAAAATGGGGCAAAGCTTGCTTTGCCCCATTTTTTAAGACCTGGGTCAGGGCAGGCATTAGGGGACCTGTGGGACTATTTCCACGGTGGAGCACCATGGAATAAGCCCACAGGTGCCCTCCCCGGGCCCCAGGGGCACCCACACTAGAGGGACTGCGAGGATGGGGGACCCCATCCCAGGTAAGTACAGGTAAGATTGCATTTTATTTTAGAAAGTGCCATAGGGGGCCCTGAAATGGGCCCCCATACATGGCACAGGGTGCAATGGCCATGCCCAGGGGACCCCTGTCCTCTGTGCTGGCCACTGGGGTGGTGGGCATGACTCCTGCCTTTTCTAAGGCAGGAGCCATGTGTCATGATAGGTTTAGCACTATAAAATGACACTAATCTGGTTAGAGTCATTTTTTTTACTCTAACCTGCCTAAATCTATTTTTTGGTGCTAAACCTTCTTCTTCTATACTGCCAGCCCCACCCGACTAAAGTATTTTTTTTTTAAATTCTAGCCTACCCTTTGCACCGGCTTGCACCATTCCATAAATATGGTGCCCGGCTGGTGCACAGAAATGGTGCAAGCTGGTGCTAAACTTTTTGGTGCAAAACTGAGTTAGTGCAGTTTTGCAGCAAAAGTATATATAAGGGCCAATATTTTGTACGTTTGTGCCACTTTTGCGTCAAAAAATGACATTAAAGTGGCGCAAAAAAAGTATAAATCAGGGCCTTGGTGCTAGACGGGTCTAGCACCAAAGTATAAATATGGAGTTAGATTTGCACCGAATTAGAGTCCAAAAAATGACACTAATTTGGTGCAAACAGAGTATAAAAATGCCGCAGAGTATAAATATGCTGCTAAATATGGCATTAAGGCCATAGGCCCATATTTATACTTTTTTATGCAAAACTGCACCGGTGCAGTTTTGCGTCAAAAATATTACCGCCGGCTAACGCCATTTTGGTGCGCCGTGCGGGCGTCATATTTATACTTTGACACACGGCGGCGCACACAATAGGTGGGAGTCATTATTTTTGACGCACACTGCGGCGTCAAGTCGAAAAGGGAAACAACGTTAACGCAGCGGAAATGACTGTGGGTCGATTTACAACACCGCAAACCGGATATGCACCGTTTTTGTTTAATGCAATAACGTTAAAAAAAAACAGCGAACACAGGCATTTCACCAGAGGAGAACCAAAATGGATACCAGATGCCACTACAGACCCCAGGAAAATGACAGCAGACCAGGAACCAGCTAGGAGGACCCACACAAGAACCAGGACACTTTTAAGAAGAAAAGAAAGTGCTGCTTTAGTGCAGGGGAGCAGGAAATTCTGGTTAAAGAGGTGACTGAACACCAGCACCAACTGTTTGTCACATCAAAGTTGCCAATCAGTACGAGAGAGGCTATATGGCAATAAAATGTCGACAAGATTAACAGTGTGGCTGAAGTACGCAGAACAGTCATCGAGTGCAAGAAACGCTGGCATGACTGCAAGCGCAGGACCAAGGAAAAGATGGCCAGGAACAGGAAGGCAGCACTGCAGACTGGAGGTGGGAGTCCAGCACACCAGGAGGCCCTGGACCACATGGAGGAGATGGTCGCAGCCGTCATCCCTGAGGAGATCGTCACAGGGATTCAAGGACAGGACAGCGCAGACTACCAAGAGACAACGCACATGCAGGGTAAGTCACATGGGGAATTAAAATGCAATAATGTCATCTACAACCGGGGGGGATACCGACCACTAAATGCATGGAAGTCATCTAATACATGGAGTGGCATGGGTAAAGGGGCACAGCAGGGGGCATGGCCCGTTCTGAGAAGACCTGGGGCACACCATTACACAACACCAACAACAGTCCCATGGGGGCATGCTCTCATGCCAACGATGGAGCAAAGGGAAAGCCACGACAGGAGAGAAGGCCACTACGTCAAACTGACATCCTGGCACACGTCAGCCAACATAACCCCTACATTAACTAGGGCCCTATTAGCAATCCTCTAGCCATACCGACAACTGGAATGTAACTGCGACAACAGTTGCCACTACCACCTCTGCTCTGTGTGCAGCTCAAGTAGCCAATGGCAGTACCCTCCCCATGGATCATACACACCTAAATTAGGGGGTGAGGATGACAACTGCAACAATCCCCAGAAACAAGACAAAGGCCCCAGTACTCTCAAATGTCAATGCCCATAGTTGTCGCAAACATCAGCCAATGTAAACAACAATAGGAGCTACACAGCACTAAGAACACACCCATGCTACATATGTCAGGGTCAATCCTGTGCCTGGGTAACAAGGAAACATCCCAAATGTCATACTGCTCAGACAACAGCATTGAGGAGGGGACACATGTAACTGGTCACTGAAATACACCTGGACAGTCAGAGGATGAAATAGGACACTGATACAACTATCAGGGCAATCCAATGTAACACACATTCCCCAACATCAGCAGGACACATTAACAATGTCAACAACCATTTCGGATCATAACATTGCCATGCATAGGATATGCCACATGTCAATGACATTTAAGTGGATGTGAACAATCAGAGATTGGGGAAGGTCCAGATTGTTAAGTGTGCTGCCAGGGCCATCAGTACACCCACAGCCAGTGAAAGGTCTCACCATGAGAATGGATGTACACAGAGGGTCGAGTAGGAAAAGAAGGTGGCAATTCTCTATTTGGTATAAATCAACACCTAGAGGCAATGAGGCTGACAAGTCTGATAACTCAATAACATACATGTGACACACAGGTGGGCCATAGGCCTGGAAGAATGCCCATCTGAAGGACTGGAGAAATTAACACAAAACAAGATCACAAAGTGAATTCATCAAAAGGCAGCCATGTCACATCAAAATTGCCACACACAGACACACTAATTGTATACTGTTTCATTGCAGAGGAAGATGGATCTCCTGCCGATATGCCTGTCCCAGATTTCCCTGATGACATGGATGACGAGCCGATAAACATTCCCCAGGAAACTATCCAAAAGGTCCTTGAAACCCTCCAGACCCCACCTTCAGTCACAAGGAGGAGCACAGAACAAGCAGCCATCGCAGAGGATCCACCCACCACCCCAATTGTAAGACCTGCCAGCTCAAATACAGCTGAGGACTCAGACGACACTGGCACCAGCTTTGAGAGAACTGTAGTTGGAGTACAGCGGGAGCTGGCCAAGGAGGTGCGGGTGGGGATGCAAACTATGGCAGCCAGCCTTGAGGGGGTGGGTTCGTGCATGATGTCATCTGCAGATCAGGCAGCAGCTATGCAAGCCCTAACATCCATACTCAAGGACTACAAGAAACTATCAAGGAATTCACCACTGCAGTAAGGGAGTTGCCACAATACTTCGCACCCCAAACCTTCCACTGCATGCACAAATGCAATCATGACTCCCTCAGGGCCGACCTGGCTGCCTACCATCGTGATGTGGCTGCTATTCTCAAGAACCAGCAGACCCTCCTTGCTGTAGTACTGCCCTTAAGACCTTCACAGGGAGCAGCGACCGGGATGTCTGACTCCACGTCTTCTAACACTGAGGTGTGTGTTGCCCCTTCACAACCAACAACAACAAGGACAAAGCAGGTAACAAACACATCAGAAGAAGACATGGAACAGATCACATTCACAAGGAAAATGACCCGGAAGCACTAGTCCCTGCCACATGGCCCACATTTACCAAGGTCCTGCGCATTGTAACTTGCCAGTCTTGCAACAACTTTACTCGAGCACTGTTCTGCAAACCACTGTATATCTTGTCACCCAGCCCAGTGATTGTCTCTCTCCCACTCATTGCCAAATCCTGTCCCTCTGCACTGTCTGAAACATCAACCCCAGCATGTCAAAAGCATTTCCGTAACCCCTTGTGTTGGATCCCAATTTAAAATGTCACTATAATGGACTCACAATCATGGACAATGTACAGATAGCACTACAGCACTTTTCAATAAATAGCACTTACTCAACAAATCTGTCTCTGGGTAATGTGACATATCATCTGTGAAGTATATAACTGAAATGTGCCTACTGTCAAATTACGTAGCTTGTCAATACAACTGTCCTGATAATATGTAGTCAGAGAATTCTGCACAATGCCCATGATTGCATCATACTCTGCCCTTCCTGAGGGACAAATCGTATGAAGTGAGAAACCTAATACCACCATACTGTGTTGGACAGAAGAATGCTTCCTCAGGGGATAACTAAGTCATCAAATAGTGGTCGCAAAATGTTGTAAACATGCAAAAATAACACAATAAACATGCCACACTAATCTAAGTAAACACTAAAAAAAACTGCACAAATGAAGGTGTCTGAGTTAACATACAAACATGTAATCATGCCGAACTGTGTCACAAATGATGAATGAGGGTCATGAAGACAAGAATACAAGATTGCCAATGAGAACTCATCATATAAGGGTGTGCATGATCATCACACTGCAGTCAGACCTAAAACTGTTTCCCCAATATCAAGTCTGGAAGCACTGTTAGTGACTATGGAAACACACTTATCAACAGAGACACATTGAGATCCATATTAACTGTGATTGGTGATTGCAACAAAGGGTCGACACTTTGCAAGGTTGCTCTGGGCTAGCTGCCAATCGTATAGCTCAGTTGGGATTTGTTTGTAGCACAGGACACAGATGTTATAGTACCAAATTGATGTACACTGAATCCAAACCCACGATCAAGTACCATTCAACACATAATATTTAAGGGGTAACCAAATATTTATTAAATGCTAACCACAGATTAGGAAACTGAGGGAAAAATCTTACCTACCATAATCTACCCTGACTACTCATTACCCACAACTGTCCCTAACTAACCTAAGCTACACTTACTTATCACATGTAACGAAACGTTCTAAACATCTACCCCCCACCCCCCTTATGAGACAGGACACATTGAGGACAACACATACTAACCTAAACACATACTATACTATCCTAAACAAATATATATTTTTTGGGTATTTTTCTTTTGAATTATTTTTTTTTTTTAAACACACAAGAACCCCAACATAGCCCTCCACCCACCCACCCACACACTTAATAAGTAAAAATATAAAGAATGAGGACCGCCCACCCCCCACACACCAAAACTAACTAAACTAACAGCCTATACTAACCTAACACTAAGCCCACTAACTATAAGAACAAGGAAAGAGGAGGGATGGGAGGGAATCATGTCCATCAAAAAAAGTATCTAGAGTTTGGCCCTCTGGAGGGTCCTCTTAATGTCCTTGACCCGCCGGTTAATGTGCCGCACATCCCGGCTCAGGTGGCTCAACTTGCGCAGCACTTTGTCCATCGTATGTTCCATTCTGTTGAAGGAAGCAGGGTCAACAGATGGAGCAGTGGCAGTCTGGGTACCAGTGGAGGAGGTCTGTGTGGGTATGGTGCCAGGCCTAGTGGGCTGTCCTGCACCGGTGGCAATGCTGGGGCCAGGAAGTCCAGCAGATGTTGGACCAACAGTGGCAGCTGTGGGTGGGGCCACCTGGCTCTGATTGGTGGTTGTGCTGGTGGTGGCTGTGGTGGGTAAAGTAGGCCCACCCTGTGAGAAGGCTCGCTATGCCCGGAGGCCCATTCATGGCAATATCGCTGGGCCATCCTCCGGAACCCCGACTCCACCAGCAGGATGTGCTGATACCGCATGGCCCGGCACTGAAATTCACGGACCTGGTCTGGAGTCATGTTAGCAGCTGTGAAGACAAATGCAGATATTCTACATTAGTAACTGCATTGTGTGAAATGGCACAGCAAGTTAATCAGACATTACATCTACTGTACTTGTAACAGCTCATATCACAATACAGAGCATTGAATGTCCCTGAGGAAGTATATGGCAGGCCAGACTACAAAGGTCACATCACACAAAGCATATCCATAACCTACAAGATGGGTAATAACTGGCTTTGACTTGCAATCTGAGTTCTGACAGTTATCATCTAAGAATCATGCTGCATATCCTCCGCCAGGAGCTGGGCTACAAATGTCAGTGTACGGAAAGCAAAACTAAAGCCACATGGTCTGCAACTTTTAACTGGACTTGCCAGCATAGTACCAAGTGCCAAACTTGAGTGTGTATACTAGTATGCAACCAAACCGTCACTTATTCACATGTATGTGTAACATACTGGTAGCATCAGTATTAGCTACCCCATTCACAAACCCAGGGCCGTGTTTGAGGGGTGGCGGTGGATACATAACTATAATTTGCCAACAACATGTACACCGAGGAGTGTATAGGAAACTCCACACATGTTTGTCTCTACAGACACACCACAGGTAAGGTCTATCTACAATTAAGAGTCAGCAAACCCTAGAGCACTCATAGGGTCAGACATGTCAGGAAATGCAGAACTTAGTACACAACATATACTTCCAGTGAGGCCTGACTTACATCAGACACAGAATTGCTAGAACACTCATGATCATGAATTGCATGCACACGTAGGCCATTGCACTCAGGTTCCACAGACTTGTTGCACTACATGTGTAAGTACATGCTGCTAGGAGGTTCTACCTACTGTTTCAAAATAACGTACGTAAATAGGGAAGCAGATGTCTAATGGAAAGCTATTACCTCTACCAATCTTAGAGAATGTTGGTCCGACAGGCTGACTAAATTGGGGCTGACTTCCATTGCGACTCTTGGTTATACAAGTGTCATACACATGACTATCCCCTGTACTCACAGTGGGGCCTACAGGGATGTCCTACAATCCCTACATGATACCATTGGATACGCATTGGCAAACTCAAAACATGTGAGAACTGCATTCCCACTCATGGAACAAGAGAAAAGCTTGCCCAACGCATCACACCTTGCTATGCGTCCAACTCACACGAGTCCATAACCAGCAAACACAAGACATTACAGACATATCAACACTTACTGGAGTGGTCGGGGTCCTCAAATGCCGCCACCTCTCCCACAGTGTAGGGTGCCAGTCCACCTGTAAGGTATGGAAGGAAGAAATGTGCTCAAAATCTGTTACAGTATAGTCAATTGATGTGGCCCAGCTATGGTGATTTGCACCAACCATGGAGATGTGAGGCCATGTGCATACACTTGGACTGCCATCCATATTTGGATTGTGGCTGAACTACTTCCAACAAACATCTTATGATGTTAGCTGAGGGCACCTTACACATTTTCACGATGTTTTCAAATCAAGAACTGACGTATCCAAAAAGATCAAGGAACACAATAATCCCACACATTCATAGTACTTCTGTGAACGCTTTCCTTCCACACTCACCAGACTCACATGAGACATATGTCTGAGCCCCTTTGCTATTATCAATTTACGTGAAGGCAGCACTCATTTTCAGCATCATGTAGTGATTCTAAAGTCAGTCTAGCAATTGTGTCAACATAGTTGGTCTAAATGTTGGTACATCTGTACTTCTCTGTCAATGGTACCCTATATAGACATGATTGGCTCATATTTTGTTAGCTGTTCTGACAAAAAGGCCGCACCAATTTCCTTCATGGAAAAGTAACCTGTAAGTTTGCTGAGCACGTGATACCTGACAGCTAGCAATTGTGATCCTTGCCATAGTGCATCTATGATCCCCTTATATTACCCCAGCATTACACACAGTCAGCAAGTTAGCTGGCAGACATAGTACAAATCCTCTTATGTCACTACAGAGCATTTAATCGTGCACACTAACATAATTCGTACTCACCAACAGTGCCACCAATCATGAGTCCCAGGTGGTCCAAGAGATCCTGCTCCCTGGTGATGAGGTCAGCCCTCCGGTGCTTCAGCTGGTGGTCACTCCTCTGGCTGGCATACACATGCTGCAGGTGATGCAGCACCTTTCCCCACCGGATTCTGCGCGCCTCTGTCGGATACCCCTTTATCACCCTGCCCCCTCCCTGGATCATGAGCGGCAGGAAATGCGTCACCAGCCAGATGAAGGCCCCCAACTCCTCTTCCACCCATCCTGCCAAGACGTGGCCTACCAGACATACTTATAGGTGATAATATGGAATAGGGGTAAAAGAAATAGAAAGGGGAAAAGGTTGGAAAGTAGGGGTACAAAGCAGAAAAAAAGTAAACCTATACACTAAAAGAGCCCAACTATCCCCAAACTAACACTACCCACAACAGACTCCCACAAACAAGAAAAACACAAGATAAATAGACAAATGTAGACAAAACACAGTACTACAGTATACACAAACAATATTTATTTCACAAATGGACTTTACAGATAGCACACAGGACAAAAACAGCACATAATCTCAGGACAACACTCTCTACACAGCCACACAGTCTAGAAGGATCATAGACTGCAAAGTAAAAGTGAAAGTACACCCACTGTACATGATCTGTAAACAGGATATCCTATTACATCACTTCCTGCAAGAAAAGTCCCACCTGCATCATTTTTTGTTTAACATAACTGCATTTGCGTCATTTTTTTTAACCACAGATGTGAATATTAACCCGCATCCACATAATGATACATGGACTGTACAAATATCTGGATGTGGGCTAAATTTCACTCCTGTGCGTAAAAAAAAATTACGCAAATACAGTTTTGGTTGTCAAAAAATGACGCACAACGCTAGGGACGTCAGAATTACAGTGCATTAACTGGCTTGGGGCATTTTTACTTGTTTATTGGTTATTTTACATTTGGAACAAATCTGAGATTGGCTAATTGAAGACAGTATGGTGTTGATGGTGTATGTTCACATGTGTGACAACATACTGCAGCGGAACATGATCCACTACACCCTTCACAGTATTTTTACAGTTGGCTGACACAATAGATGGTCATAAGTGTGGCCTACATATATGTGTTGCACAAATTGTGCATGTTTGGCATAAGGAGAGGTTAGCAATGTGACGCACATATGTACAATACCTAAATGCCTTTGGATCAAAGTGTGTGCTTTGACAACTAATGTGTTGGTTGACCAAGTGTGTGTGTATCACATGAAGCATAATTGTACTTATGGTTGTATGAATGTGACGTCCATGTGTCCAATCCTTAGATGCAAGTCAAATTGAAAATGAGTGAGGGCATGTGTTAGTCATACATGTAATGACACCCGTAAAGTGTACTTCCAAGTTTTAGGGTCACGTAGACACCACATGTGACATAACATGCACCAGATGGATGGCAGACACTTGTTCATGTCAATGGTCCACATTTTCTACCTCCTATGTCCTAGAGTATTGGTAAGAGCTTCCTAGGCACTACTTGGAGAATCCCACAGTGAGTCATACACATGCATTGAGGAAGTGGGTACCATGTTGTTTGCACAGACAGACAAGGGTGAATCTCATATGTATGATGACACCACAGTTGAGGCCATAGAAGTGAGCCCCAACTATCAAGTGGCTGTGGTGGACCAGCATACAAGACAGCACGTGTCCACTTATTTCCAGTGATCAATTGCACATAGGTGTCTTGTTCATGTGTGTGGTCCAATGACGATCCTGTAGATTGTTAGGGGTGTAATTTGTCACAGTTCGGTCCAGGACTCATCATGAGTCAGTGGCAGCTATTCCTGTATCTACTGAGTATCCTTGGTTGATCAATGTGAGTAAAGTTGATGTGGACATGTGAACCAACATGTGGATGGTCCCACCCTTTCACTAAAGACGTGTAATGAGACAGTCAACAGGGCAACCTTGGTGTGCTGAGTGAGATAATGTCTCAGGTGTCATGTTCCGGGAGGTGTCATTACAACATTTGTACACAGGTTGGCCTCTGCACTTCCCACTGCATCTGGGAACATCATAGCCTCTGTGCTGATTATTCTCGCAGCTATTCACCACACACGGCCCATCAGTTTGTTGTCCACACTGTGATGCTGTGTGTGAACTGTCAGGGTCCTGACATTTGTGTATTATTCATGGACATTATTAGAGGTTGCTGGTTGTGCTGAAAGCCCCGTACCCAATCCCTGCCTACGGCCCTGGGACACTGTCACACTTTGTCATTCATGCATAAATGCAACCCAGACAAGGGATGGACCATGAATTTTGCTTTTCCAAGAGGATGTAACTCAAATGGTACAGTTAAAAGGCAGATGATGCTATACAATGTATTTGGGTGTGCATGGAAGAAGCCCATGCCCAATGTCCCCTGATGAATGAGAGGTTTGCTAACGCAAGTGTGGTACATATGTAGACAAAGGGATACTTTAGTGTGACGCACAGACAGTTGCCAGTCAGGCTGACAGAATGCAAGGTGATTGAGGATCCAGTTACTTGACAAGTTACGTAATCAGTGGTCTGACTGAGACTGTTTTGAGGACAAACTAGACAGTTGACATGTCAAACTGTGTACGTCCTGTGTTTTTGAAGGTGAGAAATGAACCCAAGGGCTGTGTTACACGGCTTAATTAGTATCAATGCTTGTTGGTGTATTTGACATAATGGCAACTCCTATGCAGTTCCAGCCATCATCAGGGGCAGTGCTTTTTGAAATGGGTTATGTGCATGGAGGTGATCACAGGTGTGGGCTGCATCTGTTTCTCACCAGTCCTGTAGGTGAGACTTTCATTCTAAGGGCCAATAGACATTTTCACAAGGGGAAGCAATCTACATGTGCTAACAGGGCTTTGAAACTAGAAGACAGTGTATAAATTGACCTGACGTCCTTGCAGTCAGATTTTCTATGAAAATGGCATACCATAGGAAAGGGTGTAGCACACTGGTTTGCTAATGTTGGTCTGTGTTTATAGAGGAGGTAATATCAGGGTACACATCTTAGTATTCCAGGGACCACTTCCGACAGGTGGGTTGTGACCAGGTGCATGGGTGTGTCATGAGTTAGGAAATGGGCTGACATGTACATGGAATGTCATGTGCGCAATGCATGTCATATGTGTGGCACTTGTGCTGTTTATGTTCTGTGTTCATTGATGGTGCAGTGACGGAAGATGTATGAGTCATGGACACTCCCAGGATATTTAGCCACGATGTTGGTGATCAATCCCTGGTGATCGACTATGGCCTGCACGTTGATGGAATGTGTGTACTTCCTGTTGCGGTAGAGGTGTTCAGTTGCAGCAGGTGGCACAAGGCGTACATGTGTGCAGTCGATTGCACCAAGGACGTGTGAGAAGCCACTGATGAGGTAGAACCCCTGTTTTGTTTCCTGCTGCTTCTGCAGTGTGTTAGGGAATCAGATGTGGCAGAGTGTCAGTCGAATGATGGCATCCAGTACTTTGGGCAAAAAGGCAGAGAATGATGGTTGTGATATTCCGCCAACCAGGGTACCAGTTGTTTGGAAAGAGCCACTTGCCAGCATATGAAGTACGGCAAGCAGCTTGGTTTCTGTTGGGATGGTGCGGGGTGTCACCAAAGTGGGGGCCAACTGCTGTTCAATGTTGTGCAGCAGCTGCTAAATGGCCTGCTAGTTCAACCGGTACCTCTGTATGATGTTGTGTTCCCTGAGGCCCTGAAGGGTGGTTCTTGGGCGGAATATTCTCTCCTGCCTTCTGCGCTGCCTTTGGGGTCCCTGCTGGTGTTGTTGTAGATGCTGTTGTTGCTGCTGGGCTCTGCGTCTGCGTGCACGCTGGATTAGTATCACCTTCATGGCTCCCTGTTGCTGCTCTGCTGCTGTGCTGTTTGTTCTGTGTGTTCTGATTAAATACAGGTGTGTTGCCCTATTTTAACGCCTGCCCTGACCGAGGCGTTAATTTTTGATGCAAATCGGGCTGTGCGTCATTTTCTGGCTCCGCCTCCCCGCCGTGCATCATTTTTGCCCAAAAGCATAAATACGACGCATGGCCCTTTAAGCCATTTTTTGGACGGGAATGCCTACCTTGCATATAATTAACGCAAGGTGGGTTTCCGCATCCAAAAAATGACGCACACAGTGGAATTTTGTCGTCTGCGGGCTCGGGCGTCAAAGTTTATTTACGGGGCAACGTTTGCGCTGATTGTGCGTCAAAATTTGTGACGCACAATCGGCGCAGACGGAGTATAAATATGCCCCATAGAGTCATTTTTTGCACAGGAATGCCTACCTTGCATCTCATTAAGGCAAGGTAGGTCTCCACTTTCAAAAAATGACTTTAACTCCATAAATTTGGTGCTAGAGGGGTCTAGCACCAAAGTATAAATATAGAGTTAGTTTTGCACCGAATTAGAGTAAAAAAAAAAAAAATGACACTCATTTGGTGCAAACAGAGTATAAATATGCCCCTACATCTCTTAGCAGGAAAGTCTTTTTTGGCCGTGGGAGGAATGTGCTCAGCAAAGTGGCAATCTTTCTATCTAGTCACATTCTCTACCACTGCTTCTATAAGAATTCTTGCCTGTTCCAGCACAACAAGGCTCGCTACGACAGACTTTCACAAATGTCATCCTTGACGCTGGAGAACTATTCTTGAACACAAGGAAAGCATTAAAAGTTGCCAAGTGGAACAGGTGAACCACTCATTTCTTATACCAAACATAAGCCTTACGAGCAGCAGTGTAAGGTTCCAACCTCTGATCTACTCTATCAACACCACCAATGTGCTTATTGTAGTCTAAAATGCACACAGGTTTGTGCACTTCAGAACTTGACCCCAAGCAGCCACAGGTGATGTACTCTTATCCTGGATAGTAGTCAGCTAGCAGCTCATCATTCCGCAAGGCACTGCACTGTTACTTCTCAAGTTTTTTACAGACAAGCTCTCTTGGATAGCCTTTCTGGTTAGAGCGGATTGTGCCACAAGCAACAGTGTCCACTCTGAACACTTCCTTGAACAACTTCACTCCAGCGTAGAAATTATCTACGTACAAATGGTGACCTTTGTTAAACAGTGGTCTACCAAGTACCCACACATTTTTCTTGTTAACTACAAAAGTAGGCAGACAACCAAGGGGGTCAATACCGGAATCCTCACCAGTGTAGACCCGGAAATTATAAACATATCCTGTACCACTTTCAGACAGCATATACAATTTAATTCCATACCATGCCCTCATGCTAAGAATATACTGCCTAAAAAACAAACAACCCTTGAACAGGACCAAAGACCCATCTATTGATATTTCTTTGCCTAGAACACATACCTCTGAAAAATGATCTATAATATGATCAAGGACAGCTAAAAAGACGATCAGAATCAGGGTGATCTCATTACAAAGCTAAAGCATTATTAACAAAATTCAGCATCCAAAGAAGAAGTTCATACCGGTTACGACTCATGGCTGCAGGAAATATAGCAGTTGCTATCAAGGGACTAGTAGACCAATCAGCCCCATCAAAAAAGCTAAACCCTTACAGATTTTTGGGAATCCACCCTCTAGCTCTATAGTGTGGCCTAGGTCTGGCAGCATTGTCCATCAAATACTGCTCCGCATACAAATTTGTCTGCTCAACAATCTCTTCCAAAAATACATCGTCCAGAAACAACTGAAAGAAATCGGCAGGCAAAAGGATTTCCGTATTCACTCTACACCCTGGGAGACCAGTAAAAGCAGGCAACTGTGCTGCTTCCTGTTTGGGGCAACCCAGGTGTCAGGTCTCCTAATGGAAACCTTTTAGCCTCTGGTTGCTGCACCATTGGTACATCAGTGTCCTCCTCTAAAACAGGCACTTCATCAGCACTGAGAGTGGCTTCATTATCAGATATTCCTCTCCGACAGAAAATTCACTTCCAGAATCGTGAACTTCCTCCTCTGCCTCAGATGCAGAGTCAGTCTCATGATTATGGTTAGAAGATGACCCAAAAAGCACACCAACAACATGCTGAGCGGTCATCCTACATCTGGCCATGATCCTTCCTACAAAAAGTAACTGGTTGAATGCACCACCAACAACCAGCACTGTGTAAGATATGTGATAAACAAAGTGTGGCTTTATCACTAAGAATTATAAACTCAAAAACTATACCACTCACTTGCCTGAAAAAGCTAGACTCACCAGCAACTACTCTGCATAGCCACACCAATCACCAATGATATTCCACTAAAAAGAAAAAAGAAAATAAAATTACACATAAGACAACACAAATATCATCGTGAACTAGTCTAAAGACAATTTCATTCACAATCCTGCATTTAGTACACCACTTGCAAATTGTCATTCATACATAGCAACTATGGCCATTTGGAGTAAATTGTTTTTACTTACCTAAAACATGCAACTATGCAAACCACAGGTCAACCAGTGTCAAAACTGCAATGAGCCGCAGCAAAGGAAGGAAAAGCTTTGAACTAAAACAAAAAAGAGAAATAAACTGTTATAATGACAAATGCAAATACTTTGCCAGTTAACAAACACCCTGCCACAAAACATTTAGAAATTTCCCCTGGTGTGTAGTAGTCTCTGCCCCCCTAGGGGGCAGATGGGTTTAAAAAAATTAGGCCACCAGTAATGTGCTGAATCCCTTACCCAAGGGGCTGCCCCCCACCCAAAACAAAACAAAACTAAATAAATCCCTGGCACCTTAGTGGCTTCTGCCTACCTTGGGGGAAAATGGGCCTAAAAATAATAGGCCATTCAGCCCCCAAGGAGGGCAGAAATGGTGTAAATAATATTGCCCCCCCTTGGAGAACGACCCTTGCCCAGGGGCTACCCCCCACACAAAGCACACACACACATAAGATCCCTGGCCCTAAGTGAATTCTGCCCCCCTTGGGGGAAGATGGGCTTTAAAAAAATAGGCTGAACTGCCCCCAAGGGGGGTAGAACGACCCAACAGAGCTTTGCCCTCTTGGGGAGGGGGTTGACCCTTGCCAAAGTGATCGCCTCCAACACAAAAAAAAACAAAATGAAAAAAAATCCCTGGCATCTTGGTGGCTTCTGCCCCACTTGAGGGCAGACGGCCTAAAAAAAATAGGCAAGGGCCACCCCCCCAAACACAGAGCACACACACAAGATCCCTGGAGTTAAGTGGCTTCTGCCCCCCTTGGGGGCAGATGGACCTAAAGAAATAGGCCAAACTGCCCCCAAGAGGGGCAGAACTGCCCAACAGTGTTTTGTCCCCTTTGGGGTGGTGACCCCCCACACAAAAGCAAAACAAAAAAAACAATCCCAGGCTTCCAGTGGCTTCTGCCCCCCTTAGTGGCTGATCAGCCTAAAAATAAGAGGCCACTCCCCGCTACATAAAACACACACAAAAAACAATAATCCCTTGTGTCTAGTGGGCATTCCTGTGCCCGATCGCATCGCTATCTCCAAAAGAGACATTGATGGAAAGGAAAACCCTTCGCAGTGCAGCATTTTTGGTTATTGCGCTGTGTAAGAATTCAGGGTAATTTTCACCAGCCCCATGAGCTGTCAGTGCATCACTTTTGGTGACTCACTGGCAGCGCAGAGTGTTGGCCTATCTCTACAAGGGCATAGAAAGCCACTTTATGTGGCTTTTCATGGCCCTGTAGATATGGTGTAAGGCAACGCAGCACAAGTCGCTTTGTTGCCTTACACTACATCAGGGAGGCGTACCATGGACATTGCGGTTGGTGTTCGCATGAAACATCCCTGGGTTTTGACGCATTCTCAGATTTACAAGAATCTGTATACCTGGGAATGCGTCAAAACTGTATGCCTCACCAGGGGAGGAGCATCGAGGAGAAATATCTTTATTTTTCCTTGCTATTTCCTCTTTCCATGTGTGCTAGATTCCACAGCACACATAAAAAGAGGAAAATACCTCTCTGGTTTGTTTTTTTGCAGGAAGGTGCCCGTTCCTGCACAATCCTGTTGCCACCGCAGACACCCTTCCACCATGGTGCAAGTGTGTCTGTGTGGCCGCTAGGCAGCAGTCTGTGTGACAGCAGAGGGGAAAGGGCAGAAATGCATTGTATCTTGTAAATACAGTGCATTTTTGCCCTCTCCCTGTGTTGCAGGGCAGCACAGCAAGGTCAATTGCTGTGCGCAGTGCTTGGTTTGTAATAAAAAATGTGTTGGTGCTCAAAGCCTTCCCTGAAAGCATGCAACTGCTGCATTTAAATGTGCGAGCACAGAATACTGAGGTAGTGTAATCCTAAAGCCATCTCAAGACTCTTTAATCCATTTACAGCTACTCCTTGCCCCTTCAGCTCACTCTTGCATCTTTCTGCTTTCTCTCTTTGTGGTGTTTTTTCGTCTTTCTCTTCCTCTGTCTTTCTTATATGTGTCTTTTGCTCGGAGTGCATGGCTGATGCAGAAAAATAATTGCTGGCCCCCAAAAATGAGTGACGGTCCTCCTCACCAGAAACCACCAGCTCAAATTAAGCACTGGCTGTGCTGCCCTCCACCATGTGGCTTGTAAATATGCCCCTCAGTTCATAGACCCCAATGTGTTATGCAGTTCTGGAAACTTTAACTAGGATACCCACAAAACATTCCTTCAAAAGAAATGTATAACTGTGTCCATGCCCTAGTATAACTCATGCACAAAGATGTTTGGGGTACAAATGAGGGTAGCAATTTGGATTGCAGAGGTCATCAAGTTAATTCCCTGCATAACGCACATCCTGCATGCAGCCTGATGTAAAGAGATGTGGCGTATTCAGCACCCTTTAATAAAATAATGCAGCCAACCTCAAATAAAACCCATAATTATTTCTAGTAAATTAAAAGCGACATTGCAATGCCCCAGCACAATTGAATCATTTGACAGAACGTACATATTATAGAACAGTGCATTCACAGAAAAGGTGCAATAATGATTAGAAACTAAGTTTTGTTTGATCAGCTCATTTCATTCTGGAATTCTCTCTGATCTCCTTTACCAAAGCAAATATCAGCAAGCATTATAGCATCAAAAATACATTTCTCATTTTCTTTTGGTTTGTAGTAAAGCTTTAGCAAAGGATTTTTATATTGAATTTTCCACATTCTTTTTATCCTTGAGGTTTATGTGATCGACTGCTTGCTTTCCATTTATTCTGTGTGCATAACCTTTCACTAGTAATACGCAATGATAAATGTAACATGCCTCAGCGAGCAGAAGACTAGAGGTAGTTGTGATCTCTTGTTTGAGTTTTACATTTATATGTATTGCAATAATGACATTAATAGTAAGTTATGCCAATACGTGAGAAATATTTGGATCCTAATTTTTTTCAGATGTGAAAAGAATAAGAAATATGCATTCTGCTGACAGGTGATAAGTATGGATTTTTGATGTATCTCTCTTGATACCTTCTCATAAGCCTGTTAATACTATTCAAAGTTTGCAAACATTTCTATATGTGGGTTGAAGTTGAAATCATGATTTTCATGCCTGCCTCCACTTTAAGACGATATGGAAAAAAGATTACCAACCTTGTGCTCCGTATCTTGAAAATATGGTGCATTTCTGCTCTTCACTTGCTGCGTTGACCTCCACCATAAGGCTTGAAATATGCCCCTCTGTGCCCATTCATCTGCTCCCTCACCCGTCTCCATAATCCTTTGCTCTTAAGGAATAAAAGTATAGTATCTGTAGTTTGATTGACTTGCTAAGAGTGCCAGGAAGGAGCATGTTAGGCAGGAAACACCTGACGTTCTCCTGTGCCCCCCTCAATATACATTTGATGTGGTGCCATAGCCCGGATCATTTGGTGGAGTTAGTGGCAATCTAGCTCTCCGGCCACACGAAGACTTAGAAAGAGGTGGTATCTTGGGAACTCTGCAGTCCAGTGCAACTCAGTGGATATTAAAGAGTGTATACTAAACATTGACCTTTTATATTGCGGGTTAACTAGGGACAGTGTAACTTAAGCACCCTGGGCATGAGGAGTGAAGTGGAGGAGTGTGCCAAGGAGACACAGTATTTCTCTCTGGCTCATGGTCGTGTGCTCTGGGGACATGGGAGCTCTGGCCCAGTATTATCAAGTGAATCGAGGGGAGCATCCAAGACATGGTACCTGGCAGCCACATGGAGGGACTGGCAAATCGTGCCCTGCACTGGGTCGAGTATATTGTATGACCCAACCAATAAAGCACTTTTATCCATTCTCACTAGTTAAACAACACACAAGACCAACACACAGGCAAAGTGTAGAGGAGAGAAGAGAAAAGAGGGATTTCTTTAATCCACAGACCGTCATAGGACCCCCATATCCACCCATACAGTAAGAGTTGAACCGTCCCCCATATCAGAAATAATTTTGCGGTGCATGAATGATTTTAGGCCAAACCTATGTAAGAAGATTGGAACTTTTTAGAAGGCAGTGTGCGGCACTGAACAGAAGCTTGAAGGCCTCTCTAACTGAAGGTGGAGAGAGTTTAAGGCGAGTATGGGGCTTCATGCTTTGAATGGAAGGAAGTGTGACTAAGGAAGGGAAAGGAGTTTTGAAGTTGGAATCCTTTAGAACTGCTGCAGTAGTTGCCGTTGTGAAAATGGAAAACAGACTTGAGTCGTGGGGAAACTTCAGACAAAGCTCACCTTTTAGAGTGTTGAGTGCGCCTGAAGAAATTCTACATAGTGTCCTTTTGGGGAATATTATGGAGGTTTGGTTGAACTCTTCAACCTGTAGAAGAATGGTAACCATGATGTAATTGTCTCTGTGTAGTCACCCACTTTAAAAGTGACTGGTGGAAGTGTGGGCATCACGATGATGGAAGTACTTCATTCAGTGGCCTGGAAAGACAGAATTGTGCTTTCTGTTTTTAATCAATAGACTGTCTTGATTGGGGAAAAGCTGTCTACTGTTTTTTCCAGACCTGAATCCTGCGACCCTGGACAAAAATATGGGGCTAGTCAAGTCTCAGTGGTCTTTCTGCTGCTGGTGGGTTTGGGAGAAAAGGGATAAATTCCCATTTTGTGCAGCCCACAATGTTATTCTTCCACTGTCCTTATCACTCCTGGGGCTTATTTTTAAGATGCTGGCTGTACTTGCTGTAGTGTGTCATACTTCCTTGCTGGAATGCTCGTGGTTCTGACCTAGGTAGATTCCACGTTCTAGTACGTGCAGTCTCCTGAAGTCAGTTGAGCCCTGGTGTATTCCCTGATCGGACCTGTTCTTCCCGTTTCTTCTTAACAATAAATGTGTACTTCTTACTTGGCCTTCAACGCGTCTTCACTTCTCTTGCGCATTTGAAATTTGTGAAATGGTACTACTAACATATTTTTTTATTCCGATCTCATTTTATCTTAATTTAGTGAGATGCTGGACATTATTCCATGCTGAGGTGTTTGAATGGGAGGTTATTGGCTACCTTAGTCAAACTCATATGTTTGCTAGGCCACATTATAATTTTGCTAATCAGCAGATTTAACCTAAAATTAAAAAAAAAATACAAAGGGAAACCCAGATTTTTAGGATATCATGCTTTAATTCGATGTATTAGGATGCTGCACAGTTAGCTATTCAACGGTCTGTTACATTTTTATCTGGTCCTTTCACCTTCAACGGATTCACGTTAATTAAAAGGAATTCCTGAAACTAGTGCGCTCCAAATCCAATTCAGCATTTCTACAGTAATTTTCAAGTATTTATTTATTTCTGCAAGTGAACCAACAGTGCATCTCTTTTAGTTAGACTCTCACATGACGCTGGTTTATAATATGTGATGACGTTTTCTTGCTGTGTAATGTACATGTGCATGTCGAAAAGTAATGTTAAAAACACATGTATGGGGGATGCACAAATGACACCATTCATTGAAATGAGTTTGGGGGCTATTGTAATAATCATGCATAGTTTGGATGCGCGAAATGTTTATTATGTATTGTTCCTAACTAACGCCTTTCACATAGTTAATTGTTTCCTGACTTCCATCAGCGTTGGTGCAGTTTTTATTTCAGTGTTACTTGGCCTTCAGTCTAACGAATACTGTCAAATAATTAATTTTATTATGAGCAAACTGTGCTAAGTCAGTGAGAGCTGTCATCTCTTTCTGTGTGTGGGTGTCTAAAGTTCAAGCATATAACTTGGAAAATCTTAGAGGTAATACATGAAATGCAGACAGTACAAGTCGAAAAGAGTAAGAGAGCATTGCCTTCCTCTGTTTCCATTTTGTTCTGCCTAAAAATCATGCATTAACTTGGTGAAATTCTGTTATATGTCTGCATTTTAGCACACACAGCTCAAAAATAGATAGAGGTGAACCATCGTCACTGTTTCAGAGCTGCACTGTCTGAAATCAAGCCCTCTCTCATATTGCTATGTATGGTTACATGAATTTTCTTTAGACGCTGCAGGTGCAATAATACAGTCACTTCACTGGGCTCTCTGCACAGGCCCAGGTTGGTCAGTAACTCGCAAACATTTTGTGTGCAAGTGTTGTATGTCTTGCATTGCATTTTCTAGCGAGTATTGTGAAATTGTGTTCTTTGAGTAACTTACTTATGCGCGTCCAAACGTTCTGAATTTAATGAGAAAGCCAGACTGCGACAGAACTCAGCATATCTCTCAAATTCATAAATTTGCTAAAAAAAACAAAAAACTTGTGAGAAAAAAAACAACATAGCATTTGATCTCAGGATTTTTAACTAAATATTAATGGAGAAAAACCATCCCGATTTTGAGGTCAATATAAGGGACATCATATTTTTGCAGTTTGGACTGAATGAATTAATATCGAAATTATTGCGTTTTTTCATATTTTCCTTCTTTATGAACATTATTTTGATTTGACTTGTACTGCACATCAGGGGACACATTTACTAATATTTCACACAATATGGTGCAGCAAGGGACATTGATGCACTCTGTTGCTTGGAAAAGAGGGAGCAGGAATGCTTCATATTTACAAAGTTATGAAGCATTTCTGCTCTCTCTCAGCCTGATGCACTGTATGATGTCTAGCACGAATTCAGACACCCTTGCTTATTCCTCTATCTATGTGTGCTGTAGAATGCGGCACAGATTGAAAGAGGAAGTAATGAGGAGAAGCAAAGATATTTCTCCTCTTTATGCTTCTGTCTGGTAGATCTACGTGCTGGCGCAGAGATCGTTTCAGCTGAGGTTTTGGGTTACCATTCATCAGGGCCAACCCCACCTTGCCTCAAGTTGCTGGATTTTTGACATTGGATAAGATCATCCAGGAGCTGTACATCACATTAAATTATCATAATGATTTCTAATTTTCAGTCAATAAAGAGATTTTGGTTTGAGTTAACGGGTTTTATTAATCAAATCTTTTAGTAATCCGCCTTTAATAGAATCATCATGTAAGTTCATGAATATGAGTCATTAGTTTTGTGAGTAATCAAAAATAAGTAATCAATTAATTTTCATTCAAAATAAATGCATTTACCGTGTTCCATAAAGGAATGAGAAGGAAATAAGGTGTCAGCCCCAGAAAGAGCTCTGAATTTGAAAGAAATCTTAAATCATGAAGTTTTGGCATCAAATCAGCTCAATAATTCAATAATCAATCAAAGCAGAATTTTTTAATGAGGAGAGAAATTAAAGTAGAGTATCTGAGCAGCATGCTAACAAGAGCCCTGAAAGGGGAATGGAAGAGTGTGTGTTGGAGGTGGTATCCTACTCTAGGAACATGCACTATTGTAGACAGACAAAATTAACAGACTTGCATTACTTTACGTCAGGTAGGCATTACATTGGTGAAGCATGGAAACCCCCATCCATCCACCCATATACTTTGATGCAAGCTCAAATTTACAAAAACTTCTAAACCTGGGTTTGCACCAAAATGGTGCACATACTCAACAGAGGCATAAAGAGAAGAAATATCTTTATTTCTCCTCATGAATTCTTCTTCCAATCTAGGTTTTCTCTATGGAAAGAGGAAACAAGGGTGCGAAATAATTATATTATTTATATTGTATAAAGAAACATAACCTGAAATGTGAAATGTGAAAGCATACAGTAGACTTTAAAAAAAATATTTTTATCTATGTTTTCTATTCTGAACGACCTATTTTTCTTACAATGACTATGTAATATTGCCTTACCTATTAATTCTTTATCACTGGAAAAAGGATCAAGCAGTCTAGAGTTGTGGCTCGTCTGTCACATGAAAAGTTAATGATATTTTTTGCAACGAATGTGAATTCTCTTTGTCATATATGATATGTCACGACTAATTAACTTGGAACAGACACGTTTTATCCATTACTGAAGTGCAACTTACAGCCTATACTATCAAATGCAATATTGTAGGTTTAAATGCAGATTTGATATGATGGATTTCTGTGGCAAAAGTGTCCTTGGCTCAAAGAATAGCTATTTTACTGAATGAAAACGAGCCACCCTGAAGATCTATGTTATCAACCAAGCATCATTTGGCAGGTAATGAAAGCCGTCAGATATTTTATGCGTAAATCTTCCATGGTAAGAAGAAAACCTGGTTATAAAATGAGAGGCAAAATATCTAAATATACCTTGTGACAAATACATTTTCACCACTCCATATTTCACACATAAACACGTAGAATGCTAAGGGATTTGAAGTTACTGAAAGTGTATTTATTGATCTCATTATTCAAAGTTCTAATATGCCACCCAACACATTGCTTCCCATTCCGTGATGCAGTTGTCAGACATAGGGGCATGTTTACTGGAAGTGGCGCAGCGTGGCCACTTCATGAACATTAGCAGCCCCATGCTACGTCACTTCTAAAGTGCAGGGATGCACCATATTTAAAAGAATACGGTGCATCCATGTGTTTCTTCCTGAGCCAGAGCTAAATTAACTGCTGAGCGCGAATACAGCCAACCTTGAGCCATGGTGCGAGAATGGCTGCGTTGCGGGGGAGATTGTTTTTGTGCAGGAAGGGACACTTTTCTGCACAAAAACAGTCTTTAATGGTGATTTGCTCCTCCTATATGTGCTGCAGAATACTGCACACATAGAAAGAGCAAAAAACAAGGAGAAATGAAAGCATTTCTCCTCCTTGCACCTTGCTAACGCCACCCCTGGGGTGGTGTTAGATTTTGGCGCTGCCTCATGTTAACAAAATCTCGTAAATCTGGGCCAGCGTCAAAATGCAATGTGTGTTGCTGTGAGAGGCCCACAGTAACACCCATTGCACGCCCCTTACATGCAAAGTGCTGCATGTTAAAGGGCTGTATTTACAACGTGGTGTTAAGCCACAAAAAATGGTGCAGTGCATAGCACCACCGGAGCGTCACAAAAAGTGGCACTCCAGTGGCGCTAGGGGCTTGTATATATGCCTCATAGAGTCAAATCTAGATTATATTCAGGAGCTGTAGTTACAGAAGGGACTCACCTCCTCTTTAAGAAAAGGGCCTCCAAAAAGCTCTAGTGGATTGGTTCACTGGCATTAGAGCTGAAAATGATTAAATCTTTCACTGATAAATGTTAGACTCTCCAATATAGCCAATACCATCCCTGTGACATGCCATCTGCACCAGTCACTAGTTAATACAGCTAACATTCACACTGAGAACTGTGATGTGACAAGATTAATGGAATCCTGAAGCGCCTGTATTCAAATGCAGGGCTTCTGTTTATTTCCGGAATTTTAGACTGTCCTGATATTTGGGTTGGGCTGGTCGTACACCTTACGTCTTCAGTGTTTCAACTATTTGTATTCGGCCTTCTCTGCCTCTTTTTATCAAAAGTCAAAAATGGATTAGAAACACGATGCATATCTACAAAAGTCAAAGTTGACTGACGCATGTTACCGAAAATGTAAGGGCTACACTTGCCCCGCTGACACACATCCTAGATAAACACAAAGGTTTTATAGAATAGCAGTGCTGCTCTTAGTCATTTGATTAGAACTCCTTGCAAGCTCACTCTTGTAGGCCAGCCCTGATACAGCATCATCTAGCAATCAGTACTTCCCAGTGTGACAAAATAAAAATCAAACGTTACACTGTCTCAGACTTCACTTTTTGCTTTCTTTATAAATATCTGGGCAAACCTAGGTCCATATTTATACTTTTTTAGCATCGCATTTGCATCATTTTTTTATGCAAAAGCAGCGCAAACTTACAAAATACAATTGTATTTTTTCAGTTTGCACTGATTTAGCGTCAAAAAACGAAGCAAATGCAGCGCTAAAAAGTATAAATATGGGCCTTAGTCTATAGTGTTAATGCATGCCAAAAGAAAAAATATATTTTAGAATACATGTTTTTAATTTCCTTAGAACACATTTTGCCTTTCAGAATAGACCTATATTAATACACACTGAAATACTAGCATATTATCCACAGCAAAAACATATTTCAAAGCACTAGCAGACGTATCTGCAGTCTTAAGAACACAATAATACTAAATGGATAACGCTCAAATTCTGTCAGTCCCTCTGAAATGTATTAAAATGAAATAATGAATCATATATTAAAAAGTGACACGGGTGCAAACAGGGAAAGTGCATCTTGTTATGGTAAAAGTTCTGCCCTCGGTTCAGCCACAAACTCGAGCTGCAACGGGGACAGTGCATTCAAGTGAAAAATAGAGCAGTTCTGTGTTTCACTGCGCAGGCGGTAACCCACCCGCACTTTCAAGAGAGGAGAGCAATCCCCTTGTAGGTGGGTGCAGTGAGTGTCTGGGAGGCCCCTTTTCTTTCCTGCTGAGGGCTGCCTTCTGGGGGCACATTGACAGTACACCACTGTTAGACCTGGCACCCTTGCCATTGTTTCCCCCCTAACTTTTTGCCTCCAGACTTCCAGTTTTTGGTGACTGCTAAGTAGTGCTATAGTACTTGTGTGCTGTCCCTGTAGATTGTCGTATACCAAATTGGCATATTTAATTTACGTATACACCCCTAGTGAAAGTGGCAGCACCTGTGCCCAGAGCATGTAAATTAAACGCTACTAGTAAGCCTGCAGCACTGATTTTACCATCCACTTAAGTAGTACTTTACCATGTTTCAGGCTTGACATTGCAGCTTCAAACTGTCTTTTGACAGTAAACCTCTTATTATGGAAATTAATATAATACGGTGCACCCAGGATTACACAAATTAAATTCAAAATAATCAAACTTCTACTGTGTGTGTGCTACCTTGGTAATGGAACCTGCCTGTGTCAGTGAAAAATTACAATAGCACCAGGTACCATGAGGTTAATCAGCATCAAAGTGCACTACAGAAAAGGCCTTTAGGCCAATTTAACTCTAAGTGTTACTAAATTCAATGGATTAAACCAAAATCAACATGCTATCATACGTAATTTATTCATGACATGATGAGAAATTGTTCTCAATAGTTATTGACTGTGGTATCATACAAATACTGCTTCACATTTGATGTGCTGTCAATATACAGCTTATTTAGGCCAATGTTAATATAGCAGTTCTGTTTTGGAGACCCACTGCATTTTGGGTGATGGCACCCTTCGTCAGGGATGACTACATTGGCATATATGCTACGCAAAGCCAAGTTGTCCATATTTAGTCTGCAAGGTTCATTGTGTCACACTTTTAAGCCTTGAATAACAAAAGAGTTCATATGTGGCATTCCTTAGAATTTTTAAGCATGCTATTGAAACCTGTTATAACCTTGCAGGGTTCTCAGCAAATGTTATGATTAGACACTGTGTATCATATTGTTTTCATAGGGACAACTTGGATTTATGTTGCATATCACTTCAGTAGTGTTGGTTGTTTCGGTGCACTCACTGGTGGTTCGTTTGTTGTGCAACATTGATACTTTAACTGGTCTACCTTTTAAAAAAATCTGGTACTGGGGGACGTGATTCTGGATGTTGTTATAATTAATAATTGAAGAATGCACCAATGAATCATCACCCTCTTTACAATCATAGCAGTTGTGTTACTGGTGGGTTTTATGTGGATTTCCTATTTTCTGTAGGTCGTACTACATGCGGCATTGAGCCCTTCAGTTACAGCATCAGCAGGAAACTACCACCCACAGACCCTAGTAGTATTAGCACTCGACTGTGAATCTGATTAGACAAGTCAGGAATAGGAGGTTAAGTTAAGCTCTTTGCCTTATGGTGTGAAAGGGGATTTAGTTTAATCACTGAACTTTCCTGAAATATCTTTCCTTTCTTGGTTAAACACTTCTTACTGAAGGTGCAAGAGAGAGACTTGCTCACCCACTACAAAAGGGCTAGTAAGGGTTGTGATTGCAGGTGATTTTTTTTTACTTCAGATGCATTTAGAGCTTCATAGCCCATTCGTTTTTTAAGTAAGATTTGCTTTCCTCCAGCTCTCTAACAAACGGACAAAGACTCGTGCAAATAGCAGAGCTGCCACGTGGTATCTCCAGTCTGTTAGAGCAGCAGAACCTTAATGTCCTACTTTTTTACTTACCAAATTTTTCAAAAAGAGCTCTACAAAATGCTATAAAAAGAGCTCTTGTAGCTTAATCTTAGCCCTACCTCTCTACCCATGGCCCTTTCTACCTGCTCCCACTTCCCACCTCCTCCCAATCAAGCAGTCCATTACAGTCACAGAGTTAGTCATAGTCTGGTGCTGAAAACTCTTTTACCTGTCCCAGGCACTCCTCACACCAACTCGAAAGACAAGCAGCAGACAGGCATAATGAAAGTCCAAATAGGAGGCAGGAGCACAACTTCTTCCTTGAGGTCATATTGCATAAAAAATGTGGATTCGACGGTGTAGCAGAGCATCCACATGGCACATTGACCGAGTAGGTGCTATAATTGTTCCAGCGGAAGTATAAGAAAGGAAAGCAGTTCAAGTTGAGATGGCTGGTAAACTAAAAATAAATTCAATATTATAGATAGGAGAGTACAAGATTTTGATTCTAGATGTAAAAAAATTGAACAGAGGGTTTTTGCTATAGATGTGCAAGCCGTTCACAAGGAATTAATGACAACTCCAGAGGGAGATGAATAATCACAAATTCAGATTGAAAGATCCAAAAATGGATGTCAGAAAGCACATTTATGACTGTTTGGTGTTCAGGAGAGCACTGATACAAAAACGACACAGTTGATGAAGTCTCCAAATTGATTTCAAAGTATGTGCATGTAGAGCCTCATTTGAACCTGTCAATTGTGAGAGCTGATAGCGTTCCCTTCACCCCATTAAAAGATTATTCAAAACCTTGGACGATTGTAATCTACATTCAAGACCTTTGAATTTGAGAAAAATTCTTGAGAAAAACAAACTCAAAATCATCAACATAGAAGAAACGTTCCTTTTACAATCTTTTCTGACGTCTCAAATAAAACCTTTTGACACTGCTGTGAATTCAAACAAATGATAGAAAAATACAGGGTAAATAGAACTCAAGCACAGATTGTTCAACAGACAAAGCTAAAGGTTCTTTAGTCACTTTCACATCTTTTTAGAGATACTTGCAGCTGAGACATTCTTTTTTAAAAAAAAAACTTTTTATTTCACTCTGATCTCAGCGTACAGTCTTAACACGTCATGATCACATTTAATAACATCTCGTGCGAGGTACACAATAGCATCAGGAAACTAGCCAACATTTCGTGACCACCTTACGTTTATCATCTCCTATGTCTATCCCTGCAGAACTTGCCCTACTAACCACCCTAGGCCCTATTTGTCACTCCCACTCCCCCTTAACTATCCCACTGTGTCTCTGTAGGCAACCCACCTGGACCATGTTTTCTTGTATTTCTTCATGCATCCCCTGCTTTTGTAAACCACCTGTTCAGCGTGCTGTCACCAGTCCAAGTCCCGTTCCCAGTCTGCTATCCCTAGGGAATTGCTTCCTCCCCTTCCCCTTGCAATTTTTCACTTGGCAACTCTGGCCGCCAATTGTAACCAGAGTTTCAAGTACCTGGGTCATCCCTAATCCCCCGTAATGCCCAGGATCAACCATTTTGCCTCCAGTGGCATGTGCAGCCCCAGCTGAGACATTCCTGACCGTAAAGTGAAGCTCAAAGAATCGGAAATTGGAACCTGGTCAATCATAGGTACGATAAGAATGCACCGACTAGATGGAAAACACAGATGAACTTCACTTTTGGGGGCTAGGTGTGCCAAAAAAAGACATAGGGCAGGAGGTGGGGCTGTGTGGGTTATGGGGAGGAGAGGGAGCGATTTGTGATATACGATATAGGAAAGGGTGCTTTGGGGGACACTACAAAGACAAACTAAAGAAAATCAGCCCAAACAGCAGATATGCTAGGTGAATGTTGTACTTTGATTACTAAAGATAAAGCGAAGTTACTGAAAAGGTAGCCATACTGCAATTCAAATAATTTATTATTTTTAATTAAAAATAAATAAATCCAATCTAGAATTATTTATTGTTAGCTATAAAAAAATATTTTACACAAAAGGTAAATCATTTTTGGAGAAATCGTTTTTTAACAATCAAACATTTAAGTGACAAATCTATAATGAAGGCAGGAAATACGACATTTCTCAGTGTGACCACTGAAGGAAAGAAAAAAAGTGAGGTACATGGGAAACTGGGATAAGAAATCCTAATAATGGTAGATTAACCAGAGGATTCATGGAGATTAAAAATATTTTTGTAGACTACTATTCTACATTTTATGAGGAGGAGAATGAACTTGATGATTCTTTAATAGTAGATCAATTTTTGCAAGAGGTACTTTCCCTAATCTGAGTCCAGAAACTGTGAATTATCTGGTTAACCCCATATCTGCAGCTGAGATGATTAAGGCAATAAAACAACAACCCAGTAGAAAAGCCCTGAGGAAGATGTTTTTTGCACTGAATTTTACTGAATCTTCCCCACTACCTTAATAGATTCCTTTAAGAGTTTCCTTAATTCAGTTACACAATGTGGAATTATACTGCCCTCCACTAAAAAGGATATATCAATTAATTTCTTAACAAAAGGGAAACCAGAAACAGAAAGTTCTTCGTATAGGCCCATAACATCAATTATTACTGATTATAGCATTTTTACTAAAATATTAACTAACCATATTAAACCAATAATTAATAACATAATTCACTAAGATCTAATGTGGCACAAGGGGTTACAAACTCACGCAATGCATGCATTGCACCACTTTGTAAATCTGATGCTGCAATTTTTTAGCCTAATGCCACATCAGCATCAAAAAAATGATGCTAAGGTCGAGCTAGAGCTTCTTAAATCTTGGTCCTGGTTTCTGTAGATATACTTCCCACTGCCATAATTCAGCTTTATGCAGAAAAGGCTTTCTACTTCGGAAGTGGGAGATTTCTGTTAAAGATCTTAGAAAAATGCAGGGACTTATTTCCAATCCCTGTGTGCCGCAAGTGCATCAATCTTTTTATTTCACTGGTGGTGCATAGAGCAGGACCATATCTACAGGGCCACGCAAAGCCACTTTGCATGGCTTTAATGGCCCTGTACATATGGTGTAGGGCAACACAGCACAAATCACTGCATTGCCTTATACTGCATCAGGGAGGCATTCCATTGCCATTGCATTGAGTTTTCTATGTAATATTTATGGGTTTTGATACATTCCCAGATTTACAAGAATCTGTAAACCTGGGAATGTGTCAAAATCTTAACCACCCCAGTGGAGGTGCAATGAAGAGAAATATGTTTATTTTTACTAATGTTTTCCTCTATTTTTCCTCTTTCATACTTGGAGAACTTTCCAAGTGATAAGCTTGGTTTGGTAGTGTGGGTAGTGTGGAAGTAGACAGCAGTCTTTTCTTTCCTACCAGCTGGTTTGGGATGGACAGCCCATTTGGGCCTGGACAAAACTGGCAACACTGACAAATGGATGAATGCACATTCCTATAATTTCCTATGCATGTGGTAAGCATCTCAGGTGCTCATACACTAATGTACACTGTTGCCAAAATGTACATGCTGGAATCTCAAAAGAGAATCCAGTTAATACATACGATTACGAAATAGTGGAGCACACCATATGGAATATGGAACACATGTAACTTGAATCAAACTGAATATTTGTAAATCTAAATGCATAGCATAAGTTAATCAGCTATTAGTGAGATAATTAGTCAAAGAGACAAATCACAAGAAAACAGTGTTCATTCCTCTATCTTTTTATTCCACAAAGAAAACTCATATTGATATAAAACTATAATTTTTTAATATATCAATATAAAGAATAAAAATGCAAAAAATCATATAAACTCGCAATACAATATACAAAACAAAAAACAACATGAACACATAAAACATAATGTATGTACAGATCTCTTAAATCCCAAATGTTCAGAAAAAAGGGGCCAAATAATATATAATTCAACCCCTTCGTAGTAGAACTTCAACCTAGTAGAAATTCAGCCGACATGTGTTTCATCCACAAAAGGACTTTTTCAAGGCTGATAAATCACAATGAAAAACAATATATTAATTGTAACAAATTACACACTAATGTAATTGATCTCTATTTTTGAAATGTATTATTATGACCCATTTGAAATTGCCAAGGTCTTCAAACGTGTAACCCGAAGACAGCAAAGCAAGACAGTTAAGGAAGAACACCCAATATCTCATACCAAATCACAATTAACATAGCAAATATTATATGGTGCAAACACTATACAATCATGTGTCAAAGCATGCACCCAGAGTGTATAGAATCAAATTAGTAGGAAGAAAAACATGCCCAGTTTTATACATACAAATTATATGGAGAGTAGAACACCCAATGGTGTAACGATAGAAAGGGCCCAAAAGAAGTTATTAGGGATTGTGCCCTAAGGGCCATGTGCAATAAGTACCTCATATATTGGAACTGACCCTAATTCATAAGAAAAGACCTAAAATATATGAAAGCATAATTAGGTTGAATACTACAGTTATGGCTAGTATTTGTTCAGAATAGTAATCCTGACCAATTTTTCATACCCGTCTTCCCCAGAACGACCACTAATTGATTAATGGCAGTAACATCTCAGCCAGATGGAACTTTATACTCTCTCAAATCGCACTGTCCAAAGTGCAGTATAGAAGCTGGCATATAATAAACTTAGCATCAACCTCTTGGGCAAAGACAGCCACAAATCGGTCACTTTTAAATCTAAAAACAAAAGTATTCATGAGCCAAAAAGTACCCCCCAAAATGTCCATATTACACTGCAAGCACATTTTGAACCTATTATTCTTTTCACTGAGTCAAAGATTAAATAAGGCTTAATCATTTCTGATATGTCCCAACTGCATTACCGGTTCTGACCAGAAAAGAGACATGTGTTAGCCTAATAGTAACAAACACGACTCACATAATCAACTTCAAGGGCGGCTTTAAATAATTAGGCCCGTATATATACTTTTTGACGCAAAACTGCACTGACGCAGTTTTGCGTCAAAAATATTACCTCCGGCTAACGCCATTTCTGTGTGCCGTGCGGGCGGCAAATTTATACTTTGACGCACGGCGGCGCACACCACAGGTGTGAGTCATTTTCTTTCACGCACACCACAGCGTCATGTTGTAAAGAAAAACGACGTTAACATGGCGTAAATGACTGTGAGCCGAACAGTCATCAAGGGCAAGAAACGCTGGCATGACTGCAAGCACAGGACCAAGGAAAGGTTGGCCAAGAACAGGAAGGCAGCACTGCAGACTGGAGGTGGGAGTCCAGCACCACAGGAGCCCCTGGACCACATGGAGGAGATGGTCGCAGCCGTCATCCCTGAGGAGATCGTCACAGGGATCCAAGGACAGGACAGCGCAGACTACCAGGAGACAACGCACATGCAAGGTAAGTCGCATGGGGAATTACAATGCACAAATGTTAACTGCAAGCGCGGGGGAATACCTACTACACAATTCATGTAAGGCATCATATTCAGGGAGTTGCATGGGTAAAGGGGCACGGCAACGGGCCATGGCCCGTTCAGAGGAAACCTGGGGCACACCACTACACAACACCAACAACCTTCCCATGAGTGTATGCTGCCCTGCCAACTATGTTGCAAAGGTAAAGCCAGGCCAGGAGGGAAGGGCACAACGTCAAACTGGCATCCCGTAACACGTCAGTCACTATACTCCCTACATTAACTAGGGCCCAATTAACAACCTCTAGCCATACCGACAACTGGAATGTAACATTGACAACAGTTGTCACTATCACCTCCGCTGTGTGTGCTGGTCAAGTAGCTAATGGCAGGAACATCCCCATGGATCAAACACACCCAAATTAGAGGGTTCAGGATGACAACGTCAACAATCTCCTGAAACAAGACAAATGTTCCAGTCCTGTCAAATGTGAATGTCCATAGTTGACACAAACATCAGCCAATGTTATCCACATTAGGAGGTGCACAGCACTAATGTCATACCCATGCTGCGTATGTCAGGGTCCATCCTGTGCCTCGGTCACAATGCAACACCTCAAATGTCATACAGCTCAGATAACAGCATTGAGGGGGAGGACACATGTAACTGGTCACAGAAATACGCCTGCACAGTCAGAGGAGGAAATAGGACACTGCTATGACTATCAGGGCAATCCAATGTACCACACATTCCCCAACATCAGCAGTACACATTACCAATGCTGACATCCATATTGTGCCATTACAATGCCATACATAGTATACGCTACATTGCTACTACATAGAGGTGGATGTGAAAGATCAGAGACTGGGGCAGGTCCAGATCGTTAAGTGTGGTGCTAGTGCCATCAGAGCACCCACAGCCAGTGAAAGGCCTCACCATGAGAATGGAAGTAGACGGAGGGTTGAGTAGGACAAGAAGGTGGCAATTCACTATTTGGCCAGAACCAACAACTAGAGGAGATGATGCTGACAAGCCCACAAACTGACCACAATACATGTGACATGCAGGTGGGGCATAGGCCTGGGAGAATGCTTATATTAAAGACAGGCGTAATGAACAGGAACCAAGATCACAAGGTGAAAATAATCACAAGGCAGGCATGTCACATTACAAAGCCCACAACACTGACACACTAATTGTACCGTATTCCATTGCAGAGGAGGATGGATCTCCTGCGGATATGCCTGTCCAGGACTACCCTGATGACATGGATGATGAGCTGACAAACATCACCCAGCAGACCCTCCAAGAGGTCCTTGGAACCCTCCAGACCCCACCTTTAGTCACAAGGAGGACCACAGATATAGCAGCCATCACAGAGGGCCCACCCACCACCCCAATTGTACGACCTACCAGCTCCAATACAGCTGAGGACTCTGATGACACTTGCACCAGCTTTGAGAGAAATGTAGTCGTAGTACAGCGGGAGCTGGCCAAGGAGGTGCGGTGGGGATACAAGCTATGGCAGCCAGCCTAGAGGGGGTGCGTTCGTGCATGATGTCAACTGAAGAACAGGCAGCAGCTATGCAAGGGCGAACAATTATCTTGCAGGAAGTAGAAAAAAGGCTGAAGGAAATCAGCACAGCTGTAATATAGTTGACCCAACACCTACAACAGCAATCCTGTCAACACGTGCACAAATGCAACCTTGAACCCCTCAGGGCCGACCTGGCTGTCTACCACAGTGATGTGGCTGCTATTCTTAAGAACCAGCAGATCTTCCTTGCAGCAGTACTGCCCTTAAGACCCCCACAGGTAGCAGCTACTGGGATGTCTAACTCCACGTCTACACACACTGAGGTGTGTGTTGCCCCTTCACAACCACCACCACCAAGGACAGAGGAGGCAACACACATATCAGAAGATGAAGACCAGGAACAGATCACCTTCACACGTAAGAATACCCGGTAGCACTAGTCCCTGCCACATGGCCACCTATTACCAAGGTCCTGCGCTTTGTAACATGCCAGTCTTGCAACAACTGCACTTAAGCACTGTTCTGCAAACCACTGTTTATCTTGTCACCCTGCCCTGTGATTGTCTCTCACTAACTCATTGGCAAATCCTGTCCCTCTGCACTGACTGACACTTCACCCCAGCATGTCCAATGGCATGTCCTTTTGCACTTGTGTAGGATCACTATGGAAGATGTCACTATAATGGACTCACAATCATGGACAATGTACATATAGCACTACAGCACTTATCAATAAATAGCACTTACACAACCACTTTGTCTCTGTGGAATGTGACACAAACCGTGCAGTAGATCAGTGAACTGTCCTGAAATAGTGTGGGCTGATAACTATGTACAGTGGCCTGGATTCTATCATACTCTGCCCTTCCTGGGGGTTATTTCTGAGGAAAAGAGAAACTATATACCATAATGCTGTGTTGGACAGAATAATGCTTCCTCAAGAGATGTCAAATCCAGAAAATAGTGCCTTCAAATTTTTGCTTCAATGCAAAACTAATGTATGTGACATTTCCCACAAATTTATGCTAACACACACCAAACTGCATGAATGGAGGTGTATGAGTTTACATCCAAATAAATAATCATGCTGAACAGTGTACCAAATGATCTATGTGAGTTATGTACACTATACTACAAGATAGCTTACTGCCACTCATCTTATAAGGAATTCCTTGGACATCAGATTGCAGGCAGACTTAAAACAGAGTCCCCAATACTAAATCTGGAAGCACAGTATGTGACATTGAAAACATACATCATGAAAAAGCCACACTTTGGGATCCATAGTAACCATGATTGGTGGTTGCAATGAATGGCCAAATCTTAGCTAAGTAGCTTTGGGGTAGCTGCCAATGTTTCAGCTCAGTTGGGATTTGTTTGCAGCATAGGACACAAAATCTAATACAAAAGAGACACTGTTCACTCATGCCAAGGGCCTGATCTACAAGCATTTGACACATTCTGTAAAGGGTTACCTAGATATTTATTAAACAGTAAAAACAGAAGTGAAAACTCGGGAAAGACCATACCTAACCTAATCTACTCTAACTATCCATTAGCCACAACTGTCCCTAACTAACCTAAGCTAAACTTACTTATCACATTTAACTAAACAATCTAAACATCAACCCCCCACCCCCCTCATGAGATGGGACACATGGAGGACAACAGATACTAACCTAAAAACATACTATCCTTTACTAAACAAATATATCTTTTTTTGTATTTTTTTTTCAAACACAAGAAGCCCAACATTGCCCATCACACATAAAAATAAACAGTAGAAATATTCAGAAACCCCCACGCCCCACCCACTAAAACTAACTAAACTAACACCCTATACTAACCAAACACTAAGCCACAAAGTATAAGAACCAGGAAAGAGGAGGGAGGGGAGGGAATCATGTCCGTCTATAGGTTGGCCCTCCGGAGGGTCGTCTTGATTGAATGCACCCGCCGGTTGACCTGTTGCACCTCCTGCTGCAGTTTGGTCATCCTTCTAAGGACACGGTCCAATTTCCTTTCCATTTGGGAAAAAGCAGCAGGGTCAATGGCCTGATCTACAAGCATTTGACACATTCTGTAAAGGGTTACCTAGATATTTATTAAACAGTAAAAACAGAAGTGAAAACTCGGGAAAGACCATACCTAACCTAATCTACTCTAACTATCCATTAGCCACAACTGTCCCTAACTAACCTAAGCTAAACTTACTTATCACATTTAACTAAACAATCTAAACATCAACCCCCCACCCCCCTTATGAGATGGGACACATGGAGGACAACAGATACTAACCTAAAAACATACTATCCTTTACTAAACAAATATATCTTTTTTTGTATTTTTTTTTCAAACACAAGAAGCCCAACATTGCCCATCACACATAAAAATAAACAGTAGAAATATTCAGAAACCCCCACGCCCCACCCACTAAAACTAACTAAACTAACACCCTATACTAACCAAACACTAAGCCACAAAGTATAAGAACCAGGAAAGAGGAGGGAGGGGAGGGAATCATGTCCGTCTATAGGTTGGCCCTCCGGAGGGTCTTCTTGATTGAATGCACCCGCCGGTTGACCTGTTGCACCTCCTGCTGCAGTTTGGTCATCCTTCTAAGGACACGGTCCAATTTCCTTTCCATTTGGGAAAAAGCAGCAGGGTCAATGGCTGCAGCAGGGGTGGTCTGGGTGCCAGCCGAGGATGTATGCCGTGTTGTGGCAATGGCTGTAGGCAGCCCTGCAGGTGGTGCTGTGCTTGGTCCAGGAGCAGTTATCCTTGATGATCCTGCAACGGTCCCAGCTGCTGTAGTGGTGGTGCAGGTGGTGGCTGTGGTAGACAAAGAAGGGCCGCCTTGTGCAAATGCCCTCCCGGCTCCGGAGGCTCGTTCATGGTGAGATCTGCAGGCCATGTTGCGGTACCCAGACTCGACATCAAGGATGTGGCGGTATTTCATTGCCCGCCGTTGAAACTCCCTTACCTGGATGGGAGTCATATTTGCAGCTATTAAGACAAATAGAAAATCTAACATTAGGTACTGCATTGTGTGAAATGGCACAAGAAGTAAATCAGACAATACAACTATTGTACTTGTAACAGCCCATATCATTATACAGATCATTGATTGTCCCTGAGGAAGTACATGGCAAGCCAGCCTACAAAGGTCCTATCACACATAGCACATCCAAACCCTACAAGATGGGTAACAACTGGCATGATTTTGGCATCATAGTTCTGCCAGTTGTCAGCTAAAGTTAATGCTGCACATCCTCCACCACTGCCAGGGCTACAAATGTCATTGTACTGGATGGCAATCTAGGGCCACATAATCTGCGCATTGGAAATGGACTTGCCAGTAGAGAAAGCATGTGGTAATCATGAGTGGGTATACTAGGTTCAGACAAGTGATTCACTGAATTACATGTTTGTGTACCAAACTTATATCATCAGTCCTAGGTACACTATTCACAACCCTATACCTGTGTCTGAGGGGGGGTGGACTATCAACTAATAACTTCCAAAAACAAGAACACCCAGGAAGCTAAGGAAACCTGGAAATGGGTTTGGCCCAGCACACACACTACAGGTAAGGAGGATCTCCAAATAGGAGACAGATAACCCTCGGACAATCCCATCAACACTCATGTTTGGAAATGCAGACCTTTGTCCACAGCATTTACTACCAGTAAGCCATGACAACAAACAGAGATGCAAGAACACCTTTGGTCATGAGTTGCATGCACACCTAGGCCATTGTACTCAAGTGCCACATAATTGTAGCACTACATGTGGAGCTACATGCTGCTAGGAAGTTTAACATACAGTTCAACATGTTTATCAGTGAATAGGGAAGCAGAATTCTGTGGGTAAGCATTTGGCATCCCTATTCTGGTAGAAAGCAGGTCTGACTGGCTGACTAATTCACTAAAATGGTCCAGTGCGACTTTTCTGAATCCAGTTTTATCCACATGACTCATCCCTATTCACATTGCCATGCTTACAGGACTGACCTTGAATACCAAAATATGACATTACGATAAGGATTGGCCAGCTCAAAGATGGTGATAAAATGATATTCCACTCATGGAAAAAAACAAATGATTGGCCAGTGCATCACACCTTGCTATGTGTCCAACACACAGGAGTCCATCACACATCACCATCAAATACAACACATAACAGACATATCAACACTTACTGGAGTTGTCTGGGTCCTCAAATTGAGCCACCTCGCCAACAGTGTAGGGTGCCGGTCCACCTGTAAGGTATGGAAGGGAGAAATGTGCTCAATGTCTGTGCACTGTACAACAATTCCAAAGACAAATACTATGCGTAAGATCACATCAGAAAGTAAAGCCTCTCAGACATGATGATACTGCATCCTAGATACCACAGCAAACATGTACAGGCCCAGGGACTCCAGTGAGTGATACACACATATCTGCACACATGCAGTGGCCCTAAAGAATAAAAATGCAAAAAATCATATAAACTCGCAATACAATATACAAAACAAAAAACAACATGAACACATAAAACATAATGTATGTATAGATCTCTTAAATCCCAAATGTTCAGAAAAAAGGGGCCAAATAATATATAATTCAACCCCTTCGTAGTAGAACTTCAACCTAGTAGAAATTCAGCCGACATGTGTTTCATCCACAAAAGGACTTTTTCAAGGCTGATAAATCACAATGAAAAACAATATATTAATTGTGACAAATTACACACTAATGTAATTGATCTCTATTTTTGAAATGTATTATTATGACCCATTTGAAATTGCCAAGGTCTTCAAACGTGTAACCCGAAAACAGCAAAGCAAGACAGTTAAGGAAGAACACCCAATATCTCATACCAAATCACAATTAACATAGCACATATTATATGGTGCATACACTATACAATCATGTGTCAAAGCATGCACCCAGAGTGTATAGAATCAAATTAGTAGGAAGAAAAACATGCCCAGTTTTATACATACAAATTATATGGAGAGTAGATCACCCAATGGTGTAATGATAGAAAGGGCCCAAAAGAAGTTATTAGGGATTGTGCCCTAAGGGCCATGTGCAATAAGTACCTCATATATTGGAACTGACCCTAATTCATAAGAAAAGACCTAAAATATATGAAAGCATAATTAGGTTGAATACTACAGTTATGGCTAGTATTTGTTCAGAATAGTAATCCTGACCAATTTTTCATACCCGTCTTCCCCAGAACGACCACTAATTGATTAATGGCAGTAACATCTCAGCCAGATGGAACTTTTCACTCTCTCAAATCGCACTGTCCAAAGTGCAGTATAGAAGCTGGCATATAATAAACTTAGCATCAACATCTTGGGCAAAGACAGCCACAAATCGGTCACTTTTAAATCTAAAAACAAAAGTATTCATGAGCCAAAAAGTACCCCCCAAAATGTCCATATTACACTGCAAGCACATTTTGAACCTATTATTCTTTTCACTGAGTCAAAGATTAAATAAGGCTTAATCATTTCTGATATGTCCCAACTGCATTACCGGTTCTGACCAGAAAAGAGACATGTGTTAGCCTAATAGTAACAAACACGACTCACATAATCAACTTCAAGGGCGGCTTTAAATAATTAGGCCCGTATATATACTTTTTGACGCAAAACTGCACCGACGCAGTTTTGCGTCAAAAATATTACCTCCGGCTAACGCCATTTCTGTGTGCCGTGCGGGCGGCAAATTTATACTTTGACGCACGGCGGCGCACACCACAGGTGTGAGTCATTTTCTTTCACGCACACCACAGCGTCATGTTGTAAAGAAAAACGACGTTAACATGGCGTAAATGACTGTGAGCCGAACAGTCATCAAGGGCAAGAAACGCTGGCATGACTGCAAGCACAGGACCAAGGAAAGGTTGGCCAAGAACAGGAAGGCAGCACTGCAGACTGGAGGTGGGAGTCCAGCACCACAGGAGCCCCTGGACCACATGGAGGAGATGGTCGCAGCCGTCATCCCTGAGGAGATCATCACAGGGATCCAAGGACAGGACAGCGTAGACTACCAGGAGACAACGCACATGCAAGGTAAGTCGCATGGGGAATTACAATGCACAAATGTTAACTGCAAGCGCGGGGGAATACCTACTACACAATACATGTAAGGCATCATATTCAGGGAGTTGCATGGGTAAAGGGGCACGGCAACGGGCCATGGCCGTTCAGAGGAAACCTGGGGCACACCACTACACAACACCAACAACCTTCCCATGAGTGTATGCTGCCCTGCCAACTATGTTGCAAAGGTAAAGCCAGGCCAGGAGGGAAGGGCACAACGTCAAACTGGCATCCCGTAACACGTCAGTCACTATACTCCCTACATTAACTAGGGCCCAATTAACAACCTCTAGCCATACCGACAACTGGAATGTAACATTGACAACAGTTGTCACTACCACCTCCGCTGTGTGTGCTGGTCAAGTAGCTAATGGCAGGAACATCCCCATGGATCAAACACACCCAAATTAGAGGGTTCAGGATGACAACGTCAACAATCTCCTGAAACAAGACAAATGTTCCAGTCCTGTCAAATGTGAATGTCCATAGTTGACACAAACATCACCCAATGTTATCCACATTAGGAGGTGCACAGCACTAATGTCATACCCATGCTGCGTATGTCAGGGTCCATCCTGTGCCTCGGTCACAATGCAACACCTCAAATGTCATACAGCTCAGATAACAGCATTGAGGGGGAGGACACATGTAAATGGTCACAGAAATACGCCTGCACAGTCAGAGGAGGAAATAGGACACTGCTATGACTATCAGGGCAATCCAATGTACCACACATTCCCCAACATCAGCAGTACACATTACCAATGCTGACATCCATATTGTGCCATTACAATGCCATACATAGTATACGCTACATTGCTACTACATAGAGGTGGATGTGAAAGATCAAAGACTGGGGCAGGTCCAGATCGTTAAGTGTGGTGCTAGTGCCATCAGAGCACCCACAGCCAGTGAAAGGCCTCACCATGAGAATGGAAGTAGACGGAGGGTTGAGTAGGACAAGAAGGTGGCAATTCACTATTTGGCCAGAACCAACAACTAGAGGAGATGATGCTGACAAGCCCACAAACTGACCACAATACATGTGACATGCAGGTGGGGCATAGGCCTGGGAGAATGCTTATATTAAAGACAGGCGCAATGAACAGGAACCAAGATCATAAGGTGAAAATAATCACAAGGCAGGCATGTCACATTACAAAGCCCACAACACTGACACACTAATTGTACCGTATTCCATTGCAGAGGAGGATGGATCTCCTGCGGATATGCCTGTCCAGGACTACCCTGATGACATGGATGATGAGCTGACAAACATCACCCAGCAGACCCTCCAAGAGGTCCTTGGAACCCTCCAGACCCCACCTTTAGTCACAAGGAGGACCACAGATATAGCAGCCATCACAGAGGGCCCACCCACCACCCCAATTGTACGACCTACCAGCTCCAATACAGCTGAGGACTCTGATGACACTTGCACCAGCTTTGAGAGAAATGTAGTCGGAGTACAGCGGGAGCTGGCCAAGGAGGTGCAGTGGGGATACAAGCTATGGCAGCCAGCCTAGAGGGGGTGCGTTCGTGCATGATGTCAACTGAAGAACAGGCAGCAGCTATGCAAGGGCGAACAATTATCTTGCAGGAAGTAGAAAAAAGGCTGAAGGAAATCAGCACAGCTGTAATATAGTTGACCCAACACCTACAACAGCAATCCTGTCAACACGTGCACAAATGCAACCTTGAACCCCTCAGGGCCGACCTGGCTGTCTACCACAGTGATGTGGCTGCTATTCTTAAGAACCAGCAGATCTTCCTTGCAGCAGTACTGCCCTTAAGACCCCCACAGGTAGCAGCTACTGGGATGTCTAACTCCACGTCTACACACACTGAGGTGTGTGTTGCCCCTTCACAACCACCACCACCAAGGACAGAGGAGGCAACACACATATCAGAAGATGAAGACCAGGAACAGATCACCTTCACATGTAAGAATACCCGGTAGCACTAGTCCCTGCCACATGGCCACCTATTACCAAGGTCCTGCGCTTTGTAACATGCCAGTCTTGCAACAACTGTACTTAAGCACTGTTCTGCAAACCACTGTTTATCTTGTCACCCTGCCCTGTGATTGTCTCTCACTAACTCATTGGCAAATCCTGTCCCTCTGCACTGACTGACACTTCACCCCAGCATGTCCAATGGCATGTCCTTTTGCACTTGTGTAGGATCACAATGGAAGATGTCACTATAATGGACTCACAATCATGGACAATGTACATATAGCACTACAGCACTTATCAATAAATAGCACTTACACAACCACTTTGTCTCTGTGGAATGTGACACAAACCGTGCAGTAGATCAGTGAACTGTCCTGAAATAGTGTGGGCTGATAACTATGTACAGTGGCCTGGATTCTATCATACTCTGCCCTTCCTGAGGGTTATTTCTGAGGAAAAGAGAAACTATATACCATAATGCTGTGTTGGACAGAATAATGCTTCCTCAAGAGATGTCAAATCCAGAAAATAGTGCCTTCAAATTGTTGCTTCAATGCAAAACTAATGTATGTGACATTTCCCACAAATTTATGCTAACACACACCAAACTGCATGAATGGAGGTGTATGAGTTTACATCCAAATAAATAATCATGCTGAACAGTGTACCAAATGATCTATGTGAGTTATGTACACTATACTACAAGATAGCTTACTGCCACTCATCTTATAAGGAATTCCTTGGACATCAGATTGCAGGCAGACTTAAAACAGAGTCCCCAATACTAAATCTGGAAGCACAGTATGTGACATTGAAAACATACATCATGAAAAAGCCACACTTTGGGATCCATAGTAACCATGATTGGTGGTTGCAATGAATGGCCAAATCTTAGCTAAGTAGCTTTGGGGTAGCTGCCAATGTTTCAGCTCAGTTGGGATTTGTTTGCAGCATAGGACACAAAATCTAATACAAAAGAGACACTGTTCACTCATGCCAAGGGCCTGATCTACAAGCATTTGACACATTCTGTAAAGGGTTACCTAGATATTTATTAAACAGTAAAAACAGAAGTGAAAACTCGGGAAAGACCATACCTAACCTAATCTACTCTAACTATCCATTAGCCACAACTGTCCCTAACTAACCTAAGCTAAACTTACTTATCACATTTAACTAAACAATCTAAACATCAACCCCCCACCCCCATTATGAGATGGGACACATGGAGGACAACAGATACTAACCTAAAAACATACTATCCTTTACTAAACAAATATATCTTTTTTTGTATTTTTTTTTCAAACACAAGAAGCCCAACATTGCCCATCACACATAAAAATAAACAGTAGAAATATTCAGAAACCCCCACGCCCCACCCACTAAAACTAACTAAACTAACACCCTATACTAACCAAACACTAAGCCACAAAGTATAAGAACCAGGAAAGAGGAGGGAGGGGAGGGAATCATGTCCGTCTATAGGTTGGCCCTCCGGAGGGTCTTCTTGATTGAATGCACCCGCCGGTTGACCTGTTGCACCTCCTGCTGCAGTTTGGTCATCCTTCTAAGGACACGGTCCAATTTCCTTTCCATTTGGGAAAAAGCAGCAGGGTCAATGGCCTGATCTACAAGCATTTGACACATTCTGTAAAGGGTTACCTAGATATTTATTAAACAGTAAAAACAGAAGTGAAAACTCGGGAAAGACCATACCTAACCTAATCTACTCTAACTATCCATTAGCCACAACTGTCCCTAACTAACCTAAGCAAAACTTACTTATCACATTTAACTAAACAATCTAAACATCAACCCCCCACCCCCCTTATGAGATGGGACACATGGAGGACAACAGATACTAACCTAAAAACATACTATCCTTTACTAAACAAATATATCTTTTTTTGTATTTTTTTTTCAAACACAAGAAGCCCAACATTGCCCATCACACATAAAAATAAACAGTAGAAATAGTCAGAAACCCCCACGCCCCACCCACTAAAACTAACTAAACTAACACCCTATACTAACCAAACACTAAGCCACAAAGTATAAGAACCAGGAAAGAGGAGGGAGGGGAGGGAATCATGTCCGTCTATAGGTTGGCCCTCCGGAGGGTCTTCTTGATTGAATGCACCCGCCGGTTGACCTGTTGCACCTCCTGCTGCAGTTTGGTCATCCTTCTAAGGACACGGTCCAATTTCCTTTCCATTTGGGAAAAAGCAGCAGGGTCAATGGCTGCAGCAGGGGTGGTCTGGGTGCCAGCCGAGGATGTATGCCGTGTTGTGGCAATGGCTGTAGGCAGCCCTGCAGGTGGTGCTGTGCTTGGTCCAGGAGCAGTTATCCTTGATGATCCTGCAACGGTCCCAGCTGCTGTAGTGGTGGTGCAGGTGGTGGCTGTGGTAGACAAAGAAGGGCCGCCTTGTGCAAATGCCCTCCCGGCTCCGGAGGCTCGTTCATGGTGAGATCTGCAGGCCATGTTGCGTTACCCAGACTCGACATCAAGGATGTGGCGGTATTTCATTGCCCGCCGTTGAAACTCCCTTACCTGGATGGGAGTCATATTTGCAGCTATTAAGACAAATAGAAAATCTAACATTAGGTACTGCATTGTGTGAAATGGCACAAGAAGTAAATCAGACAATACAACTATTGTACTTGTAACAGCCCATATCATTATACAGATCATTGATTGTCCCTGAGGAAGTACATGGCAAGCCAGCCTACAAAGGTCCTATCACACATAGCACATCCAAACCCTACAAGATGGGTAACAACTGGCATGATTTTGGCATCATAGTTCTGCCAGTTGTCAGCTAAAGTTAATGCTGCACATCCTCCACCACTGCCAGGGCTACAAATGTCATTGTACTGGATGGCAATCTAGGGCCACATAATCTGCGCATTGGAAATGGACTTGCCAGTAGAGAAAGCATGTGGTAATCATGAGTGGGTATACTAGGTTCAGACAAGTGATTCACTGAATTACATGTTTGTGTACCAAACTTATATCATCAGTCCTAGGTACACTATTCACAACCCTATACCTGTGTCTGAGGGGGGGTGGACTATCAACTAATAACTTCCAAAAACAAGAACACCCAGGAAGCTAAGGAAACCTGGAAATGGGTTTGGCCCAGCACACACACTACAGGTAAGGAGGATCTCCAAATAGGAGACAGATAACCCTCGGACAATCCCATCAACACTCATGTTTGGAAATGCAGACCTTTGTCCACAGCATTTACTACCAGTAAGCCATGACAACAAACAGAGATGCAAGAACACCTTTGGCCATGAGTTGCATGCACACCTAGGCCATTGTACTCAAGTGCCACATAATTGTAGCACTACATGTGGAGCTACATGCTGCTAGGAAGTTTAACATACAGTTCAACATGTTTATCAGTGAATAGGGAAGCAGAAGTCTGTGGGTAAGCATTTGGCATCCCTATTCTGGTAGAAAGCAGGTCTGACTGGCTGACTAATTCACTAAAATGGTCCAGTGCGACTTTTCTGAATCCAGTTTTATCCACATGACTCATCCCTATTCACATTGCCATTTTTACAGGACTGACCTTGAATACCAAAATATGACATTACGATAAGGATTGGCCAGCTCAAAGATGGTGATAAAATGATATTCCACTCATGGAAAAAAACAAATGATTGGCCAGTGCATCACACCTTGCTATGTGTCCAACACACAGGAGTCCATCACACATCACCATCAAACACAACACATAACAGACATATCAACACTTACTGGAGTTGTCTGGGTCCTCAAATTGAGCCACCTCGCCAACAGTGTAGGGTGCCGGTCCACCTGTAAGGTATGGAAGGGAGAAATGTGCTCAATGTCTGTGCACTGTACAACAATTCCAAAGACAAATACTATGTGTAAGATCACATCAGAAAGTAAAGCCTCTCAGACATGATGATACTGCATCCTAGATACCACAGCAAACATGTACAGGCCCAGGGACTCCAGTGAGTGATACACACATATCTGCACACATGCAGTGGCCCTAACTATCATGTGGTGGCAAACATGCTTCTTCATTAGTGAGCAGACCAAATCATTGAGCGTATTTGTCTCATCGTGTGTATCCATGAGATACATCCAAAGCCACTTTCCGTGAGGACTGCATTACCAGTCAACCAGCCATTGTGACTATGACAAATTTATGACACACAGGTACAATGTACAGAGGGCCAGGGACAGTTGTTAGCCCTCATTTTGTTACATTTGATGTGGCACAGCTATGATGAGTTGCACCAACCATAGAGATATGAACCCATGTGCATACCTTTGGCCAGCCATCCCTAATTGAAATGTGGCACTATAAACTCCAAATACCAGTCCAAGATGTTAGTTGAGCGCAGCTAGAACTTGTTACCTATGTGTCCAAATCCAGATCAGACATGAATCCAAAATGAAGGAGGGGCACAATAATCCCTAAGATTTTTGGGATTTCCATGATCGGTTTCCTTACATACTCACCAAACACACATGAGACATGTTAGTGCCACATTGCTATCATCAATTGATGTGAAGCCTGCGCTAGTTTTCAGCCTCCTGTTTTGTTTAGAAAGTCAGTCTAGCTGTTGGTAATGAGTCAGAAAATTCTATACCTCACAGGCAACTGTGGTCTATATCTATACATAATTGGCTCCTGATTTGTGTTGCTATTTGACACTAAGGCGGCACAAACTTACATAATACAAATGTATTCAGTAAGTTTGCGGAGCTCTTGCTTCCAAACAGCTCGCAATTGTAGTCCTTAACAAAGTAGAAATATGACCCTGTATGTTTCAGTAGCATTCCACACACTCAACAACATTGCCAGCAGATATTGTAAAAATCAGCTGATGTCACTACAGAGCATTTAAAAGTGCACATTAACATGATTTGTACTCACCAACAGGGCCACCAATCACAATCCCCAGGTGGTCCAGCAGATCTTCCTCCCTGGAGACAAGGTCAGCCCAGGGGTGCTTCAGCTGGTTGTCGTTTCTGGGTGTGTTGTAAATCCTTTGCAGATGATGCAACACCTTTGCCCACTGGAGCCTCCGTGCCTCAGTGTGATACCCATGTATCACACGCCCACCTGCCTCAATCATCAGGGGTAGGAAATGGCACACCAGCCAAATGAACCCACCCAGCTGCTCCTCTCCCATCCTGCCAAGACAAGGCCTACCCAACATATTGGTACAAAAAGAGAAATATGGGATAAAGGGGAACAAAGGAGAAAGTAGGACAGGAAATTTTTTAAAAAACTACTAACACAGCCCAAGTATACCCAAACTAACACTACCCACAAAAGATTCTTAAACAAACAAAGACAATATTTTACAACACAAATGACAACAAAAATCACTCAGAGAGGATACTACAACAAGTTTTTAATCACAAAAAGACAATAAAAAGACCACACAGGAGACAAATTGAGACACAGCCACACAGTCAGGAAATATCACAGACTGCAAAGTGAAAGTGAAAGTACACCCACTGTACCTATTCTGTAAACAGGATATCCTATTACATCACTTCCAGCCTAAAATGGTGGGCGTTTTTACTGTCATGGCTCAAAATATTTTGAATCATACAGTCTGCGCGTCATTTTTATTGATGCACAGGAGTAGATTTAAGCCCGCACCCATATGGTTCTAAATTGTTTCAAACTTAACCAATGTTCGGAGGTACAGTGTGGAAGATACCGCTCAGGGCCAATGGTTCTTTCAGGGCAGAATGCGTCATTTTTCGTCCATAAGCGTAATTTTTAGATGCATGTGTGTCATTTTTTGATGCGTATGCGGAAAACTTTGAGGCATTAACTGGGTTTGGGTCATTTTACCATTTTAATTATACATTACAGTTGTGACAATACTGAGATAGGCTGATTGCACCCACTTTGGGCATGATGGTGTATGTGTACATGTGACACATCATACTACTGCGGACCAAGATCCGCTACTTCATGTACACGATTTTCACTCTTGTCTGAGGCAATAGATGGGCAAACGTGTGGCCTACATATATGTATTACACAATTTGGGCATGTTTGGCTTCAGGAGAGGATAGCAAGGTGACACACATAAGTACAATACCTCAATGTCTAGGGCTCAATGTGTGTGCTTTGGCTACTAATATTGTTCTTGACACACTGTGTGACCATCACAAGATGCATTATTGCAAATATGCTTGTATGCATGTGGAGTCAATGTGTCCAACCCTCAGATGCAAGTCAGTGTGGAAATGAGAGAGGACATGTGTTAGTCATACATGTAGCAACAACTGCTGTGTGCACTTTCTAGTTTTTGGGTAACATAAACACCACAAATGACAAAGCATGCACCGGATAGATAGCAGATGTTTGTTCATGTCAATGGTCCAAAACTTGGCCATCACATGTCCTGGAATTTTGGATACTGCTTCCTAGGCACTTGTTGGTGAACCCACCATGAGTCAGGCACGTGTACATACTAAGTGGGTACCGTGTTTGTGACACAGAGAGCCAAAGATAAACCACATTTGTAATGTCACGCCACAGTTGAGGTCATATAACTGAGCCACAACTCTCCTGTGGCAGTGGAGGAACAGCAGACCAAGCAGCATGTGGCCACATATTTCCAGTGATCATATGCACAGAGGTGTCTGGTTCATGTGTGTGGGCCAATGTTTAGCCTGTATATTTTTAGGGGTCTATGTTGTCACAGTTACGTCCAGGTCTAGTCATGAGTCTGTGGCTGCTATTCCTGTATCTACTGAGTATCCTTCGGAGATCAATGGAAGTAAAGCCAATGAGGATTTGAGAACCCACATGGGGATGGTCCTACCCTGTCACTACAGACGTGTTATGAGACTGTCAACAGGGCAACCTTGGTATGCTGAGTAAGCTCATATCTCAGGATTCTTGTACCGGCAGGTGTCATCACAACATTTGTACACAGGTTGGCCTCTAAAATTCCCACTGCATTTGAGAGCATCATTGCCTCTGTGCTGATTATTCTCGCAGCTATTCACCACGCACGGCCCATCAATATGTTGTGAGCAATGTGAATCAGTGTTGAACTGTCAGGGTCCTAACATGTGTGGACTTTTCATGCACATTATCTGACGTTGCTGGTTCTGCTGGAGGCACCATACCCAATCCCTGCATACGGCCATGGTACACTGTCACAATTTGTCACTCATGCATACATGAGACCCAGACAAGGGATAGGCCAGGATTTGGGTATTTGGAGACAAGGGGGGTTATTCTAACTTTGGAGGAGTGTTAATCCGTCCCAAAAGTGACGGTAAAGTGACGGATATACCACCAGCCGTATTACGAGTTCCATAGGATATAATGGACTCGTAATACGGCTGGTGGTAAATCCGTCACTTTTCTGTCACTTTTGGGACGGATTAACACCTCCTCCAAAGTTAGAATAACCCCCAAGTTCCCAACAATGGTACGATAAATGAGCAGATTATGCTATACAATGTATTTGAGTAAGCATTGAAGAACCACCTGACAAAATACCCCAGGAGGAATGTGAGGGTTGGGAAAGCAACTATGATACATATGTAGCCACAAGGAACCTTTAGGCTAATGCACAGACAGGTGCCAGTCAGGCTAACAGGATGCAGGGTCAATCAGGATCTAGCAATTTCACAAGGTACATACTCAGGGGCATATTTATACTCTGTTTGCGCCGGAATTGCGTTGTTTTTTTTAACGCAATTCCGACGCAATCAATCAATCAATCAATCATAGTATTTATAAAGCGCGCTATGTACCCGTCAGGGTTTCGAGGCGCTGAGGGGGGGGGGGGAGGGGAGTGCTGCTGGTTTATCGGTCGAAGAGCCAGGTCTTGAGGAGCCTTCTGAATGCGAGGAGGTCCTGGGTCTGGCGAAGGGATGTGGGGAGAGAGTTCCAGGTTTTGGCGGCGAGGAAGGAGAAGGATCTGCCGCCGGATGTCTTGCGCTGGATTCGGGGTACGATGGCGAGGGCGAGGTTGGCGGATCGGAGTTGACGTGTTGGGGTGTAGAAGTGAAGTTTGGTGTTGAGGTAGGAGGGTCCGGTGTTGTGAAGTGCCTTGTGAGCGTGGGTCAGGAGTTTGAAGGTGATCCTCTTGTCTACCGGGAGCCAGTGGAGTTCCTTTAGGTGAGGGGAGATGTGACTTCGGCGGGGTATGTTGAGGATCAGTCGGGCGGAGGCATTTTGGATACGTTGGAGGCGTTTGATGTCTTTGGTTGGGATGCCTGTGTAGAGTGCGTTGCCGTAGTCAAGTCTGCTGCTGACGAGGGCCTGGGTCACCGTCTTTCTGGTTTCTGTTGGAATCCACTTGAAAATTCTGCGGAGCATTCGGAGGGTGTTGAAACAGGAGGAGGAGACGGCGCTGACCTGTTTGGACATGGTGAGGGCGGAGTCCAGGATGAAGCCGAGGTTTCTTGCGTGGCTGGCAGGGGTGGGTGGGGGTCCGAGGACGGAGGGCCACCATGAGTCGTTCCAGGCCGAGGGGGTGCGTCCGAGGATGAGGACTTCCGTCTTGTCGGAGTTGAGTTTCAGGCAACTGTTGTTCATCCAATCGGCGATAGATTTTAGTCCCTCGTGGAGGTTTGTTTTGGCGGTGAGCGGGTCTTTGGTCAGGGAGAGGACGAGCTGGGTATCGTCGGCGTAGGAGATGATGCTGAGATGATGTTGGCGGGCCAGTTGAGCGAGGGGGGCCATGTAGACGTTGAACAACGTGGGGCTGAGGGAGGATCCTTGGGGGACGCCGCAGATGAGGTTGGTGGCTTTGGAGCGGAAAGGGGAGAGACGGACTCTCTGCGTTCTGTCGGAGAGGAAGGATGAGATCCAGTGGAGGGCTTTATCTTGGATGCCGGCTTCCTGGAGGCGGGTCAGTAGGGTGCGGTGGCAGACGGTGTCAAAAGCGGCTGATAGGTCGAGGAGGATGAGGGCTGAGGTTTCGCCGTTGTCCATTTGATGTCTGATGTCATCTGTGGCGGCGAGGAGGGCGGTCTCAGTGCTGTGGTTTCGTCTGAATCCGGATTGTGAGGGGTCCAGGATGGAATTGTCTTCGAGGAAGTGGGTGAGCTGAGTGTTGACGATCTTCTCGATGACTTTCGCTGGAAAAGGGAGGAGAGAGATCGGACGGAAGTTTTTGAGGTCGTTGGGGTCAGCCTTGGGTTTTTTGAGGAGGGGTTGGATTTCTGCGTGTTTCCAGCTGTCCGGGAAGGTGGCAGAAGTGAAGGAGAGGTTGATGATCTTGCGGAGTTCGGGGGCGATGGTGGCGTTTGCTGAGTTGAAAACATGGTGGGGGCAGGGGTCCGTGGGGGAGCCTGAGTGGATGGTGTTCATGGTTGCTATGGTTACTGCCTCGTCCACGTGGGTCCAGGCGGTGAGGCGGCAGTCGCGGGAGGAGACGTCGGGGGTGGGGTCTGGCGGTGGACCGGTGATGAAGCTGTCGTGGATGGTGGTGATTTTCTGGTGGAAGAAGGTGGAGAGGTCGTCGCAGAGTTTCTGGGAGGGCGGGATGTCGTTGGAGTTGGCTTTCGGATTGGAGAGTTCCTTCACGATGCCGAATAGTTCTTTGCAATCGTGGGCGTTGTTGTTGATGCGTTCGGTGAAGTGGGCGCGCTTGGAGGTGCGGATCCGTTGGTGGTGTTCGCGGTTGGCGTTTTTGAGGGCGGCGAGGTTGTCGGGTGTGCGTTCTTGGATCCATTTCTTTTTGAGTTTCTGGCAGTTGCTTTTGGAGGTGGTGAGATCGTCTGTGAACCAGGCTGGTTTTCTCTTTCCTTGGGTGGTGGTGGGTTTCTTGAGAGGGGCAAGGGTGTTGGCGCAGTCGAGGATCCATTGATGGAGGTTGATGGCGGCTGTGCTCGGGTCGATTGCGTCGGGTGGAAGGTTGTTGACGAGGGTGTTGGTCAGTTGTTCTTGGGTGATTTTGCCCCAGCGGCGGTGGGGAGGTAGCTGGATGCGGTGTTGCTCTGTGGTTTTCTTATAGGTGAAGTGGACACAGTGATGGTCAGTCCAGTGGAGTTCGGAGGTGTGGCTGAAGGAAATGTGGTTGCTAGAGGTGAAGAGGGGGTCAAGGGTGTGTCCGGCGATGTGGGTAGGTGTGTTGACTAGCTGGCGGAGACCGAGGTTGAGGAGATTGGAGGTCAGTGACGCGGTGTTGACGTCGTTGGCATTTTCCAGATGGTAGTTCAGATCTCCCAGGAGGATGTAATCCGGGGAAGCGAGGGCGTGGGTGCTTGCAAGGTCGGCGATGGTGTCGTTGAAGGGGGGTCTTGGTCCTGGAGGGCGGTAAATGAGGGTTCCTCTGAGGGTCGTGTTGGGGTCCGTGTGGATCTGGAAGTGGAGGTGTTCGGCTGTCCTGAGGGTGTCGTCCGAGTGGGTGTGGATTTTGAGGGTAGCTTTGTGAGCGATGGCTATTCCGCCGCCGATTCCGTTGGTTCGATCTCGTCTGGTGATTTTGTATCCGTCCGGTATGGCGATGGCGATGTCCGGAGACGAGGAGTCGTCCCACCAGGTTTCGGTCAGGAAAGCCACGTCAGGAGCAGTGGTGTCGAGCAAATCCCAGAGCTCGATGACGTGTTTCCGTGCGGAGCGGGTGTTGATGAGGATGCAGTTCAGGTGGTTGGGGTTGGATGTTTTCGTAGTTGGATTGGTCGTTCTGATGCAGGAGAAGTTGCAGGTACGGCAGGAAAAAGGTCCTTTAGTGTGCTTCGGGGATGCCCGGTAGCATTCAGTGGAGGGGCCGGGGTTGAAGGCGCGGAGTTCGTTGATCGAGTAGCGGATGCAGGGGGCGCAAGGGCCAGCCATTAAGAAGGGAGGGGGGAGGGAGAAGCAGCTGGGAGGCGGGAGGCGGGAGGGAGCGGCAAATGGGGGCGCGAGGGGGGCGGGGCCACAGGGAGGCAGCGGCAGGGAACGGGGAGCGCACAAGGGGCAAAAACACTGAAAACGAGCAAAAAACAGCAGATACAATAAGAAAAGCACACAATCAGAAAAAACAAAATGGCACAATATACGATCGGGGAGACAGCAATCAGGGGGGCACAAAGGGGGCAGAAGCGCCGGCGGCGAGGCGCTGAAAAAAGCGAAAAAAACGAAAAACACTTACGGGACGGCGGAAAGCGGCACACGGGTCAAGTGAAGCTAGTCAGAGCCCACTAGACCCCAGGGATGAGGCGCAGGAGGATGCCTGCGGGTGGAGGAGGGCCTCGAACACGCAAACAGCAGCGTGGTCAGGGGACAGAGGCAGGAGGCAGCAGGTTGGTGCTGCGGTCGTGGGGGGCGAGCTCAGGACCTGAAACAGGTCAGAGGTCGCTCACTCGCGACGCGCAGCGCCAGCCATTAAGAAGGGAGGGGGGAGGGAGGAGCAGCTGGGAGGCGGGAGGCGGGAGGGAGCGGCAAATGGGGGCGCGAGGGGGGCGGGGCCGCAGGGAGGCAGCGGCAGGGAACGGGGAGCGCACAAGGGGCAAAAACACTGAAAACGAGCAAAAAACAGCAGATACAATAAGAAAAGCACACAATCAGAAAAAACAAAATGGCACAATATACGATCGGGGAGACAGCAATCAGGGGGGCACAAAGGGGGCAGAAGCGCCGGCGGCGAGGCGCTGAAAAAAGCGAAAAAAACGAAAAACACTTACGGGACGGCGGAAAGCGGCACACGGGTCAAGTGAAGCTAGTCAGAGCCCACTAGACCCCAGGGATAAGGCGCAGGAGGATGCCTGCGGGTGGAGGAGGGCCTCGAACACGCAAACAGCAGCGTGGTCAGGGGACAGAGGCAGGAGGCAGCAGGTTGGTGCTGCGGTCGTGGGGGGCGAGCTCAGGACCTGAAACAGGTCAGAGGTCGCTCACTCGCGACGCGCAGCGCCAGCCATTAAGAAGGGAGGGGGGAGGGAGGAGCAGCTGGGAGGCGGGAGGCGGGAGGGAGCGGCAAATGGGGGCGCGTGGGGGGCGAGGCCGCAGGGAGGCAGCGGCAGGGAACGGGGAGCGCACAAGGGGCAAAAACACTGAAAACGAGCAAAAAACAGCAGATACAATAAGAAAAGCACACAATCAGAAAAAACAAAATGGCACAATATACGATCGGGGAGACAGCAATCAGGGGGGCACAAAGGGGGCAGAAGCGCCGGCGGCGAGGCGCTGAAAAAAGCGAAAAAAACGAAAAACACTTACGGGACGGCGGAAAGCGGCACACGGGTCAAGTGAAGCTAGTCAGAGCCCACTAGACCCCAGGGATGAGGCGCAGGAGGATGCCTGCGGGTGGAGGAGGGCCTCGAACACGCAAACAGCAGCGTGGTCAGGGGACAGAGGCAGGAGGCAGCAGGTTGGTGCTGCGGTCGTGGGGGGCGAGCTCAGGACCTGACGCAAAACTAACTCCATATTTATACTTTGGCGTTAGACCCGTCTAGCGCCAAAGATCTTGGAGTTTGCGTCATTTTTTAGCGTGGACACCTACCTTGCGTTAATGATATGCAAGGTAGGCGTTCCCGTCTAAAAAATGACTCAGAGGCATGTGCGCCGTATTAACACTCCCGGGCAAAAATGTCGCCCGGGAGTGGGCGGGTCAAAAAAAATGACGTCCAGCCGTTTTAACGTCATTTTTTAACGCCTGGTCAGGGCAGGTGTTAAGGGACCTGTGGGCTCGGAAGGAGCCCAGAGGTGCCCTCCCATGCCCCCATGGACACCCCCTGCCACCCTTGCCCACCCCAGGAGGACACCCAAGGATGGAGGGACCCATCCCAGGGAACTTAAGGTAAGTTCAGGTAAGTATTTTTTTTTTTTTTTTTTTGTGGCATAGGGGGGCCTGATTTGTGCCCCCCTACATGCCACTATGCCCAATGACCATGCCCAGGGGACAGAAGTCCCCTGGGCATGGCCATTGGGCAAGGGGGCATGACTCCTGTCTTTGCTAAGACAGGAGTCATTTCAATGGGGGTTGGGAGTCAAAAAAAATGGCGCTAATCGGGTTGAGGCGAAGATTTTGCCTCAGCCTGACTTGCCCCATTTTTTGGTGCCCAAGCTCCATTTTCCCCCTACGCCGGCGCTGCCTGGTGTAAGTCATTTTTTTTGACGCACACCAGGCAGCTCCGCCGGCTAACGTCATTCCATAAATACGGCGCCCGCATGGCGCTTTGGAATGGCGTTAGCAGGCGTTAAATTTTTTGACGCACAACTGCGTTGGCGCAGTTGTGTGCCAAAAAGTATAAATACGTCCCTCAGTGGCCTGACTGAGACTGGTCGGAGGAGGAACAAGACAGTTGACATGGAAAACTGTGCTTGTCCTGTGTTTTGGTAGGTGACACATTAACCCAAGGACTGTTTTACACAGCTGATTTTTATGGCAATGCATAACAGTGTAATCAATAAAATTGCAGCCTCTATGCTGTTCCAAGCATCTGCAAGGGCAGTGCATGTTAAAATGGCTGGTCTGCATTGATGTGCTCACAGGAATGTGCTGCATCAGTCTCTCACAAGTCCTGTAGGTGAGATTCTAGTTCAAATGGCCAACAGTACCTTTCACATGGGAAGCAATCTACAGGTGATAACAGGGCTTAGAGACCACAAGCCAGTGCATTCTTTAACCTGACATCCATGCAGACAGATGTACAATGACTATGGCATACCATACTAAAGGGTGAAGCACACTGGATTAAGATTGTGAGTCTGTGTGTGTGTAGAGGAGGGAATATCTGGGTACACATATTACCTTTCCAGGCACCTCTTAAGACGGGTGGGGTGAGACCAGGAACATGGGTGTGTCAGGACTTAGGACATGGGTTGACATGTACATGGAATGTCATGTGCGCAATGCTTGTCATAGGTGTGGCACTTGTGCTATCTATGTTCTGCTTATATGGAATTCTAGTCACACATGGTCCTTGCTAAGATAGGTGATGTAACGGTTACTGCTGTCAAGGGTCTGGCCATACATTGATGTTACTGTTGCAATTGCACATCCACTGCCACATGTATGTTGCTTGTTGTTCCATTATTGACTGATGGTGTCTTAGTTGTGTGCCATATGCTGCAATGAATCATGTTGGCAACATGTATGTGTGAAATAGGTGTGGTCCTCTGCTATTGCCCTTCAAAAGTGAAATGTACAGGATATCTGTCATTTACAGTTTGTGTGAATGTGACTGTTGATTAATATGCATCATAATTGCTTTGGAAATTTCTGTGTCCTGATCGGTATATCAGCAATGCTCCATGAGGCTACACTCTTATTCTGATAGTTAGAGATAAAGGTGAGCAAAAATGATTACCCAGACCATGATATGGTGATTTTATAGGTGTTTATTTATATATGTCAATACAGTGGTGATGGTGAGTTGATTCAAAAGAAATTGTTGACAATATGTTAGCACCTACGCAACCCTGCAGCTGTGTTTGGTTGGTCCCCCTCATGTTGATGGCCAGCATCCTCCTCTTCAGGAATTTGTGGCTCTGGTTCTAATAGGGGACTGCTCCTTCGTACACAAATGTTGTGCAGGATGGCACAGGTTAAAATGATCTTGCAGACCATTTCTGGTGAGTACAGGAGGGTGACTCCAGTGATGTCGAGGCACCTGAATCTCGACTTCAGGATGCCAAAGGTCCTCTCAACTATGGTGCATGTCCTCCTATGCGCCCCATTGTAGGCATGCTCTGCTGCAGTGCTTGGGTTGCCAAATGGTGTCATAATCCATGGCTGGATCCCATAACCCTGATCAGCTGAAAGAGAAAATGATTGAGATCATGTTGATGTAGCTTGCCCCATTAATATCACCTTGCATGGCAGTAGTTCTCTTGTGGTGTCTGTGACTCATTTGTGTTATTATGTCGATTCCTAGGCTTCTAGGATGTACCATCAGCTTTGGGTTGTTTCCTTGGCTGAACGAGTGTTTGGCTGCTGACCGGATGTCAGCAGTATATTTTGAGAGTTGCAGTACACCCTTGCATTGTGGCTTGTGATACAGGTGTTCCTGTGTCTTCACTGAGGGTGAGATGATAGTTCCATACACAGAATCAAATCAACGGTGGTGGTAACACATTTTCCTCTATGTACACTGGACATCCTATACATTTTGACATATGTAATAGATTAATTTAACCATCAGTGAGACGCTTACATTTTGGAAGGTGACAATTAGCCAAACTTCTCCGTACGTTGTGATCATTGACGTCTTAACATTTGACTGTACACTAATTTCACATGTGTGACAAGTTCACTGCAGACCTATTTCTCTGCCCTTGGCAAGTTGACTCAGGTTGTAACGTCTACCTAGACTACTGCACATGGTCTAGTTCAGCTGCCTAACTTGGTTGTGAGGTTGTCGTTTTGTGTTTTCAGAAGGTCCGCATGGCAGTACATCTGTTGTGTGTCTGTTAATTTGTCACAATGCGTGTGTGTAGGAATATGTACCTTCCATATAGTACCATCAAGATGTGTTCTTCGCACAGTCCACTTGCCTCTTGGTAGTGGGAAATGGGAGAGCAGGAGTGATGTGAGATATTGGAATGGCTTCAATGATTGCATGTGACCTTTATTGTAGTCATCATAATGCTATGTGAGTCACGGTGTTTGACCTGCAGCAAATTACATTCCACACCCCTTATGCAGTACGTATTGACTGCAAGGGTGTTTGATTGGGTGTTATTGATGTGTTATTGGAGTTTAATCTTCGCAGATGTAATGCCAGTTGGCACCATGTGTTTGTCATTGTGTTGTTTTACATTTTCCCCTTGTGTCTGTGGAGTGCAGTCAGTTTTTATTTGGAACAGGTCTTTGTCCCTAGGTGTGTCTCCCATTGGGTGAGGATATCAAACATGCCTAGCGGTGTCACAACCTCAGTGTGTTCCTGTCCACATGTCGCTGTCGTGGTGTCCTAGAGGGTTGCTGTGCAGTGTGTATATAAGTAGGTTTCTGTACTTACCAACAAGTAGTCCATTTCCATGTCATCCATCCTGGAAGTGTTGATTGATGGTACAGTGAAGGAAGATGAATGAATCATGTACACTCCCAGGATACTTTGCCACAATGTTAGTGATCAATCCCTGGTGGTCCACAATGGCCTGCACATTGATGGAGTGTGTGTGCTTCCTGTTGCGGTATAGATGTTCAGTTGCAGCAGGTGGCACAAGGCATACATGTGTGCAGTCAATGGCACCAAGGACGTGTGGTAATCCATTAATGAGGTAAAACCCCTGTTTTGACTCCTGCTGCTTCTGCTGTGTTTTGGGGAAGCAGATGTGGCGGGTGTGAGTGTGATGATGGCATCCAATACCTTGGGCAGAAAGGAGGAGAATAATGGCTGTGAGATCCCAGCAACCAGGGCGCCAGTGGTTTGAAAGGAGCCGCTCTCCAACATGTGTAGTACAGCCACCAGCTTGGTTTCTGGTGGGATGGTGCGGGGTGTCTGCAAGCTGGGTGCCAACTGTGGCTCAATGTTGCACAGCAGCTGCTGAATGGCTTGCCAGTTCAACCTGTACCTCTGGATGAAGTCATGTTCCCTGAGGCCATGAAGGGTTGTCCTGGTGCGGAATATCCTCTCCTACCTTCTGCGTTGCCTTTGGGGTCCCTGCTGGTGTTGTGGTAGCTGCTGTTGCTGGTCCTGTGCTCTGCGTCTTCGTGCATGCTGGATGAAAAGCACCTCCATGTCTTCCTTTTGCAGCTCTGCTGTTGCTTCTGTGTGTTTTCATTAAATGCAGGTGTGTTTGCCCCATTTTAATGCCTGCCCTGACCCAGGAGTTAATGTTTGACGCAAATCGTGCTGTGTGTCGTTTTTCGACTCCGCCTCCCGACCATGCGGGATTTTTGTGCGGTAGCATAAATAAGGCGTACGGGTGTTTGTGTCATTTTTTGGATGGGAACGCCTACCTTGCATATCATTAACGCAAGGTGGTTTACTGCATCCATAAAATGACACACAGGGTGGGATTTTGACATCCGCAGCCTCGGGTGTTAAAGTTTAAATATGGTACACGGTTTGCGCTGAATGTGCGTCAAAATTCTGGACGCACATTCGGCGCAGACGGAGTATAAATATGCCCCTTAATATCTCATAGTTAAGTGACTTAATGCTGGTTTCTTACAAAACTGCATTATTCAATTACAAGAAGGCAAATAACATATTAGCTAGTTAAAAAAACTATGGACTTGTAATAACGATACCTGTGAGTGATAACTTTCAAAAGTCAGGATTGCGAACATCAGTGGAGTCATTTAAAAGCAGATAGCGTAACACGCACTCTTTTAAGTAGAGAAACGATCTCTCATTACACGGTTACACCATCCAATGGTGTCAACCGTAACAAGCACTACCAACGGGCAGTCACCATAATTGTTCGTGCAAGAAGAGTCAAAAAAGTAGCGTCGACCGCCACTGGCAACATGATATCAGACCTTCTACGGGCAACTACGGCGGCCATCTTAATAGTGTCAAGTTGCACATTTGCTGTGCATCATTATACATTAAGATGGCAGCACTTGCCAATCATATCATAATGAAAAAAACTGATCAATATTGTATTCTTACCTGTATTAATTAGAAGAATTAAAACTAAACATCAAATTGGATTTTAGCACCAAATAGTTAAATGATGCATATTAACTATATAGAGTGTAAGTGAACACACAACATATAGAGATCAAAATAATTGAATAATTTGTTTTATAATTGATTAATCGTAAAGCATAAGATTAATACAAAGATGAACGGTAAGAGTCTTATTACAGGCAAAAACAGTGGCCATCTTCACTGTATCAAGTGGCACATTGCTGACCATTCCAATGAATTACCATAATAACAGTTGCCCTTCATACCATAACCGAAAAACTAATGCTTGTTGTATACTTAATTGTATCAATCAAGAGAATTATAGTTAAGTCTTAAATTGCATTTTGACACCAAGTAGTTAGACGGTGCATATTGTCTATGTGGAAAGTTAGTAAACACACACATATACTGGTCAAAACATTGAGTAACTGTTATATGGTTAATTGATCGTAAAAACATGCAGTTAGTAGAAAAGGTGAGCAGATTATCCATATGTTCCTCCCACTTACTTATATATAACACATTTCAGTATGTAAACAGAACATCCATTTCCAAGAAATGGTACATTCCATCATCCAGATTCATTCCAAGTTCTATGGCTCTCAATCTGAATATCCATTTTGCTTCACACGTGTCGGCTAAAGTTCTACTAGGCTGAAGTTCTACTACACAGGGGTTGAATTATATATTATTTGGCCCCTTTTTTCTGAACATTTGGGACTAAAGAGATATGTACATACATTATGTTTTACGTGTTCATGTTTTTTTTTTGTTGTGTATATTGTATTACGTATTTTATGAGTTTGCATGGTTTTTTGCATTTGTATTCTTAATATTGATATATTAAAAATTTCTAGTTTTATATCAATATATGAGTTTTCTTTGTGGTTTAAAAAGATAGAGGAATGAACACCGTTCTCTTGTGTTTTGTCCCTTTGACTAATTATCTCACTAATAGCTGATTAACTTATGCTATCCATTTAAATGTAAAAATATTCAGTTTGATTCAAATTACATGTTTTTCATATTCCATATGGTGTGCTCCACTATTTTGTAACCATTTGGGCCTGGACTTGGGTTTAGGATTACGGTAGGCACTGGAAATAGCATGGTATCAGGGCCACACTTGTCATTTTCTCGAATGGGATGACTTAGATGCGCCTCTTGTCCAATGCTTGGAAGCGGGCTAGCTGTGCGTGTTAAAGCCTGTGGAGTGATAGGAACAATGATTACTACCTTGATTTCCCTCACTAGCATACAACCTAAAGAGGTGAGTTTCATAGAGGGGGAATGAATGGAAGCACACCCTATTACCATCTTTTTACCCATTCTCAGTAATGAAGCACAATACTCCACAAAAGAAGTGAAAAGAATGATTATTAATGTTGTACGATGTCAGCCGCTTACCATTAACCAGTAGCCACTCGCCTGGTTAGTGCTGGAAGCTGCTGCCTCCACCCACCAGCTTTTATGCTCCTGTAGAATATGGCTAAAAGGGCCATGTACATAGAGTCTGGGGCTTGGTGTTTTATACTTAGACACCCTGCTGACCCTTTTGAAGTCTTCCAGTAGGTCCCTGCGAGTCTCAATATTATCTATATCCATGCACATCAAGTACTGTTGTTTTTATACTACAAGACCATTACACAATTACGCCATTAGTGCATTCGCCAGCTACAGGCCATTGAAGCCATTGAGGTCAAGCATGCCATAAGATCAAGCTGCAGTGCCAGTTGGAAGTATCTTTTATGAATAAATAGGAGTAAGGGGATGGCAGCATATACAATCCAATGTAATATAAGTGTAAGAGCCCTAGCAACATTGAGACAACATCCAGGCAATCAATCCAATCAACAACAGTCACAGTCACTTGCCTCTTCCTCTTGGTCACAGTTACCACAGTGACAGCTGCTGCCTACATCCACAATGACACTGACAGCAGTGTGAAGTAAACTAAAAGGGCACAAGCTTGATGCCAAATTGTCTCTGTGCCCAAGGGATCCTTGATGAGGGAGGACCACCAGAGGCCCCTTCCTCCAGTAGCTGTGCTACTCACATGCAGTTGATACAGGCCACCTGTCCACCCAAACGCAACACTGCAGTGGAAGACTGCCCATCACCCTACTCTACACCCTCACCCACCTGGCTCCTGGAGTGATCTTTGTACAGTGGCATCAGCAGTGTAGGCAACAGAGCATGGAAGACCAGATTGCTAGCTGCAGGTTTGCTGCATGAAGAGCTCAGTGCAGCATAGCAGTGAATTCAGATCATTCTCGAGGCCGTCTAAAAGTATGACTTATTTTTTGTGCCAAAGAAAATAGTGAATTAAGGCCTTGTCTTGTTTTCTGAAAACTAAATGAAGTCACTATTATTGACCATTATTCCCTTCCTTTAATTAAAGACATCTTTGAGTCATTTCAGGAATCCAAATAGTTTACTAAGTTGGACCTCACGGGAGTCTATCAAATAAAAGAAGGGAGCAGATGGAAAGCTTCTTTTCACATACCATTTCGGCATTTTGAACATAGAGTAATGCCCTTTGGCCTCCATAATGCCTTGTCCATTTACCACAGTGACAGCTGCTGCCTGACTTATAAATAGACTTTTTCAGATATCCTGCATTTACTTGTTATTTTTTACCTAGATGACATTTTGATTTTTTCTGAAACTGTGTCTTATCACTATCTTCATGTGGTAGGAGTGTTACCCATACTCCGATCACCATCATAATGTGGTGAAAGTGCTTTCAAACTACAAAACAATCACTTAGGTGGTCATTCTGACCCTGGCGGTCTTTGACCGCCAGGGCGGAGGACCGCGGGAGCACCGCCGACAGGCCGGCGGTGCTCCAATGGGGATTCCGACCGCGGCGGTAAAGCCGCGGTCGGACCGGCACCACTGGCGGGCTCCCGCCAGTGTACCGCCGCCCCATTGAATCCTCCACGGCGGCGCAGCTAGCTGCACCGCCGCGGGGATTCCGACCCCCCCTACCGCCATCCAGATCCCGGCGGTCCGACCGCCGGGATCCGGATGGCGGTAGGGGGGGTCGCGGGGCCCCTGGGGGCCCCTGCAGTGCCCATGCCACTGGCATGGGCATTGCAGGGGCCCCCCTGCGCAGACAGTGAAATACGCGACGGGTGCAACTGCACCCGTCGCACAGCTTCCACTCCGCCGGCTCGATTCCGAGCCGGCTTCATCGTGGAAGCCTCTTTCCCGCTGGGCTGGCGGGCGGTCTGAAGGCGACCGCCCGCCAGCCCAGCGGGAAAGTCAGAATTACCGCCGCGGTCTTTCGACCGCGGAACGGTAATCTGACGGCGGGACTTTGGCGGGCGGCCTCCGCCGCCCGCCAAGGTCAGAATGAGGGCCTTAGTCTGTAAACTAGAAGCTCAGGGAGTTGAGTATTTTGGATTCATATTGAATCCAGAGAGAATTTTGATGAATCAAAATACTATTTCTGGTGTTCTGAACTAGCCATCCACGGTTATAGTCAAGAGCTCTCAATGCTTTTTGTGTTTTGATCATTTTTAACCGCAATTTATTACACATTTTTAATTAAATTCTGATGAGATGTCTTGACTTCTGAAGAAGGAACAACTGATCATTGGATTTTTTTGAGATACATATGCTGAAGAAGCTTTTAAGCCCTTAAAAAGCATTTACCTGTACACTAGTTCTTCATCATCCGTATTCTTGCAAACAATCTTTTGTGGAGACTGATGCTTGGAAAAGTGCTCAGAAGCTGTTCTTTTGCAATTGCAGGAGGATGACTCTTTAGAACACCCTTTCTTTAATTATTGCAGTTCTTTGTCTGTCTTCAGAACAGAATTATTCAATTTTAGAACCAAAAGTGTTGGTTATGAAAGAAGACTGCAATGAATGGAGGCATTTATTACTTGGGGCAAGACATCCCTATGGGATCAGGATTGGTCATTGGAACCTTCAGGCACTCAAACTCATTTAGTTCAGAAATGGTCACCAGACCCGTTGGGCATATTCTTTTCCCAATTTGATTTTGTTTTAACCAACATTCCATCCCCTTTCAGTAAAGCAGCACTTTCCTGCCAGTGTCTGGGTCCCCTCCTTAGATGATCCTCTGTTCTGAGATACATTTTCTGTTATCATTTTTTTTTAGACAATATCTCAAGTAACTATCAAGCCTAAGATAATTATAATTCGCGCCAATGCTATGCGCATCATAATATCAATGATGTAATTTCAGATGTTGTAGTAATGTTATCAATGGTGTCACAGAGTATGTCACACGTGATGTAATATGGAAGGTAATTAGCAGCGCATGACAAGGGGTCAAGGTATAGTTACTTTAGGGCTTGATTTGCAATTACTTGGTGAATTTCACTGGTTTGTTTGTTTCAAACAGTAATTGTGGGCAGGCTTTGTGACCAACCCCTTATGGGCAACCAACCCGAGGCTGTGCATGGTGTGAGGTTGGCTGCCAGCCTTGGCCCTGTGCCCAACACCATTGGGTACACAACGTTCAATTGCAAAATCACCATGCATAGAAAGGTACCCTAGGGCGAGCATTGATACATACAAGGAGGGTCATTTAAAGAAACAAATGACGCTCAGCTAACTCCTGTGCTTTGACACTGTTGTCTTGCTGTTTCCTTCCCAAGCTCATCTACGCCACAAACACAGGTGTTAGAAATGGGGTCTCTAGTTGACAGAGGTATACACCCTTGTCCAAGTAGGAACCACAATCCTAGTCAGGTTAAGTCACACACAATCCAAATTATCCTGTGCCCACCCTCTGGTAGCTTGGCACTGACCAGTCAGGCTTAACTTAGAAGACAATGTGTAAAGTATTTGTGGAATAAATCATGCAAAAACATAGTGAAAACACCACAAAAATACACCACACAGGTTTAAGAAAATATGAGATATTTATCAGAATTAATTAAGGTCAAAACGATCAAGAGTTGATAAGTACAAGTTGAAATATCACTTTTGCAATGATAAGAAGAGTCTTAAGTCTTTAACAACTAACAATTGTCTTGTGTCCGCAAAGTACCTGGTATGTGTAAAAATGTGATGTGTTGATTCTTTTCGACGCTGCAAGGACTTTGCATCAAATTCTGGCACACAGGCTTGTATCCTCTTTGTGATGCAGGGTCTTTTGACATCCAGAGACGATGCGTGGAAATCCTGGGTGTGCTGGACGAAGTCACAGGTGCTCTGTCGGAATATGTGACAGAACAACTAGGTCCTAAACAACTATAGCCTAAACCACTACTGCTAAACAACTAAAACGTCTCTACAACTAAGTACTGAACAACTACTGTCTAAACAACAATTGTGCCTGAATAACAATTGCCTGAACAACTAATATATATATATTCTAAACAACTAATAAACCATAAAAACCAAAAAGAAAACCTTTCCTTAAAATTAGTTGTTCAGGCAATTGTTATTCAGGCACAATTGTTGTTTGGACAGTAGTTGTTCAGTACTTAGTTGTAGAGACTTTTTAGTTGTTTAGCAGTAGTGGTTCAGGCAAGTAGTGGTTTAGACCTAGTTGTTCAGGATGTTTCCCGCTCTGTCGATATGGTGGGTGATGCAGCGGAGCACGGCAGGCGATGTGTCAATTCTTGATGCAGCACTGTGTTATTCCGTCTCAGTGATGCATTGATCCATTGGGCTGTGAGCCGAAGTTCCAGTCGAAAATCTGGCACTGCATCAATCTCCACTCGGGGAACCAGGCTGCATCATTCCAGAGGGGTAATGCAGTGATTCTTTCACCGCTAGGAAGGCTGTGCATTGGTTCCGGCAGGCTGTGCCTCTATTTTCACTGCACAAGGAGTTCCTTGAAGAGAAGAAGTCTTTTTGGCCCTGAGACCTCAGGAAACAGGAGGCAAGCTCAATCAAAGCCCTTGGATAGCACTTCTCAGCAGGGCCAGCAAGGCAGCAGGACATCAGCAAGGCAGCAGTCATTCATAGCAAAGCAGTCCAGGTGAGTCCTTTGGGCAGCCAGGAAGTTCCTCTTGACAGGTTTCAGGGTCTGATTCAGAGTGTCTGTCCCAGGAAGTGTCCAAGTTGGTAGGGTCCGAGACCCAGTTTATATACCCAAAAGTGCCTTTAAAAGTCGGGAGACTTCAAAGAGTGGTTTTGAAGTGCACAAGCTCTCCTTTCAGGACAGGTCTGTCTGCCAGGGTCCCAGTAGGAGGTGTGGCAGTCCTTTGTGTGATGGTGGGCCACTACCCGTTGAAATGTAAGTGTCAAGCCCCTCTTCCCTTCCAGCCTAGGAAGACCCATTAAGTATGCAGATGTGTGCAAGTGTGACTGAGCATCCTGTGTTTTGTGGCTGTCTGGGTGAAATGCACAAGGGAGCTGTCAACCAGCCCAACCTGCCAAACCAGCCCAGCTGTGGATTGGAGACAGGCTGTAAGGCACAAAAGGATGTTAAGTGCAAAGAAATGCTCACTTTCTAACAGTGGCATTTCTAAAATAGTAATATAAAATCCAACTTCACCAGTCGGCAGAATTTTGTATTACCATTCTGGCCATACTAGATATGACCCTGGCTACTCTTTTCTGATCAGAATCTACCACTCAAACAGTATATGAGGATAGCCCTAATGTTAAGATATGAAACGAGCAGGTCTCACAGCAGTAGAAAATGAGTTTAAGAGTTTTCCACTACCAGGACATATAAAGCAAACAGGTATATGGCCTGCCTTTTACCTACACAGCACCCTCCCCCATGAGGTACCTAGGACCTACCTTAGGGGTGACTAATATGTAGAAAAGGGGGAGTCTAAGGTTTTGGAAGTACTTTTAAATACCAAGTTGAAATGCCAGTGAAACTGCACATACAGGCCTTGCAATGGCAGGCCTGAGACATAGTTAAGGGGCTACTTATGTGGGTGCACAACCAGTGCTGCCGGCCCACTATTAGCATTCAATCTAAAGGCCCTGGGCACATGTAGTGCACTTTACTAGGGGCTTACAAGTAGATCAAATAGGTATGAACCAATGTTACCATGTTTTAAGGGAGAGAGCATATGCACTTTAGCACTGGTTAGCAGTTGTAAAGTGCGCAGAGTCCTAAAACCAGCAAAAACAGTGTCAAAAAAGTGGAGGGAGGCAGGCAAAACTTTGGGTGTGACCCGCCTAAGGCTGTCAGGTCCAAATTGTGTCCCCCAGATGAAAGTGGAGAGAGCTACCCAACCCCTTGGGACTCTCATCGCTAGGGCAGCAGTATCTGGAGAGACCATCAGCATTGGCGTGGTCAGTCCCCAGGCAATGTTCCACCGTAAAGTTCATCCCCTGTACGGAAATGGACCGCCTAAAAAATGTGGGATTTTCACCCCTCATCTACATGAGCCATCTAAGGGGCCGGTGGTCTGTCTGAACCCAGAAGTGAGTCCCAAACAGGTATGGCCTCAGTTTCCTCAGTGCCCAGACCACAGCAAATGCTTCTCTTTTAATAGCACTCCACCTCTGTTTCTGTGGTAATAGTCTTTTACTAATAAAGACTACTGGTTGGTCTAGGCCCTCCTCATTCAGCTGTACTAGGACAACTCCTATGCCATGCTCTGAAGCGCATGTCTGCACAATGAATTCTTTGAAGTAGTCACAGTGCTTGAGCATGGGGGCCATGCAGATGTCTTCCTTCAGGGAATCAAGGGCTTTCTGACAAGCCTCTGTCCAATTCACCAACCTAGGTTGATTTTTGGATGTGAGTTCTGTTAAGGGGGCCACTATGGTGCCATAACCCTTAACAAATCTTCAGTAGTATCTGGTGAGACCTGAGAAGGCTCTCACCTCTGTCTGGGTGATAGGTGGTTGCCAGGCCTTGATTGTTTCAGTCTTGGCCTGGAGGGGCTGCACCTTGCCACCACCTACTAGATGTCCCAAGTACACCGTGGAACCCTGCCCAATCTGCCACTTACTGGCCTTGATGGTTAGGCCTGCCTGTTGCAGGGCCTGAAGCACCTCCTTGAGGTGGAGCAGGTGTGGCTCCCAGCTGGAACTATAGATGGCGTTGTTGTCTAACAAGGCTGAGCAGAAGGCATCCTTGCCAGTTAAGACCCCATTAACCAATCGTTGGGAAGTAGCAGGGGTAAAGAGCGCAGAGTCCTAAAACTAGCAAAAATGGTGTGAAAAGAGTGGTCGGAGGCGGACAAAAAGTTGGGGGTGACCACCCTAAGGCTGTCAGGTCTAACAACAGGTTAATGATTTCTCATTACTCAGTCTCAGCAGTCATCCACTCAGTATGCCCAGTAAACCTAACATGTACATGAAGAAAGATAACACTCAAGATAGGACAATGATAGAAAATAGGCCCTGGTACCAAACTAAAATTGGCCCCATTTGTGAATGAGATAGGTAAAAAAGTGGCCTTTGTCTTCAAATTGGGCCAGTTTTAAACTTTTAAAGACATTCTGTATATGTGTTTTCAAGGTATGGTAGACTGCATGCATTTCTGCTTGCTGCAGGCAATTGTTGGAATAATATTAGGGCAATCAATAGTAAAAAGCAGCCCACCAGACTATAAAGCAGAACCACAAACAGCCCAAAAAATAGTCACACACTAACCTGTCAAACCAGCCCCATCAGGCACTGTCTGAGTGTCCTTTAGGCCAATCAAACAATCTGACCCTCCACTATGAATGGCCTCTGCTCTGTGTTGAACCTTTGCAGATAACCATCCCCCATGGGTAGGCAACAACACATGGGCACCCAAGCCCCCATAGGTGTCCAAACACACACAGTGCATGGTGCCCTGTGATGAACCCTTCACAGATAGCCAACACCCCTGTAAGCAACAAACAACAAATGAGTGGGCAAGACTTTGCTGTGCATGGTCTTTGCCCTGTGCAAAACACCTATTAAATAGACTGTTCCCTTCAGACAGCCAAGCCCCAGCAAGGTGGTCAAATCCCCAGATCACCGAGCCTTTATCTTGTGCTCAACACTATGAGAACAGCCAACCCGCTGTGAACATCCAACTGAAACTGTGTGGAGAAGTCGCTGATGAGGTCGGTTTTCATCCCGTGCACTGCCCTTTATGCCCATCCCCTTCCCTCACAGCTCCCAAGCCCCCTTATTTGGCTAAACCCTCACTACTACAGCCTATGCCTTGTGAAGAACCCTTTGTGGGCAGCCATCCTCCAATGGTAACTGACCATACATGGGTAGGCAAGACACTGCTGCACATGGTCTTCACCCTGCGTGACCCTTAAAGGACATTACTCTCCTTCCAGACACTCAACCCACCTTACGTGAATAAACCCCCACTAAACATCCTCTTTGCTCTGTGCTAAATTTGAGACATATAGGCCCTCATTATGACAATGGTGGTAAATCCCGCTTACCGCCTCGTTGACGGCTGCCAACTTACCGCCGTGGCGGTGGATATCCGTTCACCATATTATGACACCCATTCACCAATCCGATAGAATTTAGCCGCACACACAAATCTGCCAGACCAAAGGTCAATGATAAAGTGGTGGTATCAAAACCCACACCATTACGCCAACAGAAGTACGCTCACCACATTATGACCACGAATCACCAAGGCGGACATTCAACAGCGGTAAACCATTGGCAGTACACACCACCACGCTGACAATGGAAACCCACATACAAAACAACATTACATTGGCCAATTTAAATAACACATCCATGACACCCATACACACACCACACACCCTCACCACTATAAAACACCCACCCACATTACCCACAACCCTTTACCATTTCAAACCATTGGCAGCAGAAAGACACTAAGGCCCATATTTATTCTTTTTTAGCGCCGCATTTGCGTCACTTTTTGATGCAAAATTGGCGCAAACTTACAAAATACAATTGTATTTTGTAAATTTGCGCGGATTTTGAGTCAAAAAACGACGCAAATGCGGTGCTAAAAAAGTATAAATATGGGCCTAAGACCACTGACACAACTAGAGCCACACACTATTCACACCTATACACAACTCACGCACCCCACATCACACACCCCAACACATTACCCAACACACCCTCACTAACACACCTGACACAACATCCATGGCAGCACAAAGACACCCCTGTTTCACAGAGGAGGAGCTAAGGGTCATGGTGGAGGAAATTATCAGGGTAGAGCCACAGTTATTTGGAGCATAGGGGCAGCAGATATCGATAGCTAGGAAGATGGAGCTATGGTGGAGAATTGTGGACAGGGTCAACACCTTGGGACAGCACCCAAGAACTAGAGATGACATCAGGAAGAGGCAGAATGACCTACAGGGGAAGGTGTTGTGAAGCCATTTTAAGTATAGCTCCATGCACGTTAGTTTAACATACTAGGCCGCTGTGCACTTTGCCCTAGATATATTTTATTCAGCTTCGCACTATTATTTTACAATAACCAGTTTTTACGGTCTTGTTTTAATTTCTTCTATCACACTGTTTAGCTTAGTACAGCACTGTGGCCCATATTTATACTTTTTGACGCTAAACTGCGCTAACGCAGTTTAGCGTAAAAAAATTTAGCGCCGTCTAACGCCATTCTGAAGCGCCATGCGGGCGCCGTATTTATGGAATGGCGTTAGCCGGCGCTAGCAGACCGGCACTGCCTGGTGTGCGTGGAAAAAAACCACGTAGACCAGGCAGCGCCGGCGTAGGGGGAAAATGGCGTTAGGGCGTCTTAAAATGGGGCAAGTCAGGTTGAGGCAAAAAAATCGCCTCAACCCGATTTGCGCCATTATTTTCGACGCCCAGACGCCATTTAAATGACTCCTGTCTTAGTAAAGACAGGAGTCATGCCCCCTTGCCCAATGGCCATGCCCAGGGGACTTATGTCCCCTGGGCATGGTCATTGGGCATAGTGGCATGTAGGGGGGCACAAATAAGGCCCCCCTATGCCACCCAAAAGAAATAAAAAAATATAAAAAATTATACTTACCTGAACTTACCTGAATGTCCCTGGGGTGGGTCCCTCCATCCTTGGGTGTCCTCCTGGGGTGGGCAGGGGTGGCAGGGGGGGTCCCTGGGGGCAGGGGAGGGCACCTATGGGCTCATTTTGAGCCCACAGGCCCCTTAACGCCTACCCTGACCCAGGCGTTAAATAGTGGAGCAAATGCGGGGTTTTTTGACCCGCCACCTCCCGGGCGTGATTTTTGCCCGGGAGTATAAATACGACGCATTTGCGTTGCCGTCATTTTTTTAGACGGGAACGCCTTCCTTGCATCTCATTAACGCAAGGAAGGCGTTCACGCAAAAAAATGACGCTATTTGTCCATACTTTGGCGCTAGACGGGTCTAACGCCAAAGTATAAATGTGGCGTTAGTTTTGCGCCGAATTTGCGTCGAAAAAAACGACGCTAATTCGGCGCAAACGGAGTATAAATACGGGCCTGTGTTCTCAAGTAATGCATTCTTGATCGCCCTGTGCTTCAGTCAAAGCTGCAGTCTGGTACATTGCCGGTAAATGTGGTAGAAGTTTAGTCCCTAGTATTCGTAGAAAATACACATCCTTACGTAGGGACATTTTCTTAGAACATCTTCGTGTTAGTTATAAAAACACTTTCTAGTCCTAGTACACGTCAAGAGGGAGATTCCAGCCAGGGAACCACAACTGTATGCTGAATGCCCCGTTGCAGATGCTGATGCAGATTACAGGCCTTTGCTCAGGTATGAGGGTTGATGTCCTCCTGGGAGTTCCTGAAAGCCAGGCTTAGAGCTTAACATGCTGTGCTCGAAATATAACTTAGAGAGAGAATAATCTAGCAACACAATGATAACCTTATTCTTTTGCTTCCCTCTCATCATTACTATTTTAATATTACTGTGTTGTGTAGTTCTGGTTATTGCAGCTCATACTTTGCTATCCAAAATGCAGTCATTTTATTATACCAATCTTTAAAACTTACACTGCCTTTATTGTCATTTATATGTGAGACTGTACTGTGTATGAGAGAACAGGTTGTGACCTGAGTGACCACGACTTTCCTGAGAAGTACAGAAATGTAATGCGCTCAGCTGCCCAATCATCCCTACCATTCGGGAGAGATGAGGCACTCCTAGTTAGCCTGAGCAAAGCCTGGATTTGGAGTGGCAAGTGTCATCCACCGCGGGTCAGACTCAGTCCCCCACATCGTGGCCGATCTTGCTGCTCAAAATCCAGTAGTCTCATTAAGATAATGAGAGCCTATGCGACATGGCGCTGCCAATGTTTAGTCAGGCTCTAATCTTTGGGTCCACCGGAACCTCTCAGTCTTATTTTATACAATGACCCCTCAGTTCCGTATACGGAGACATCCGTGGTACTGAGGATTTCCACCACAGCGATATAGGTGGTCCTATTTCAGCTGGCAGTTGTTCAAGCTTGAACTTTAAAAGGGAAAAACCCCATCTTGGTGTGCCTTCTCGGAACTCTTAGTGCTCCTATGAGGGTGAATCCCCAGGTTGTACAAATAGCTGTTAGCATGAGACAACCTCTCACAACACACTTACTAGCACATGGCCTCACGGTCCAGGAAGGTCCAGTCACGTTTGTGGTGGATGCCCACGCAGCTTATAGAACAGAGCTTTTTTATTCTTGGGTCCTATTTCCAGCAGTTGATGGGAACACAAATACATTTCATACATATACATTTGCGAACGCGCCTGAACAACTCAGGGCGTACGCACATTTAGAGATGCCTCTATCTTATCAAGAACATAATAATTGGCTTGATGGCACCCTACCCCATACAATATTACCAGTAAGGTTAGGTCCACTAAGTAATGACGGCCCTACCTGGCCTTTATTGGCCACATATACAGCACATCCTGCGGTTGCGAATTTAGCAGTAGCTGAGGTTCGACGCTTATATATTGAATTAATAGCAATATATAGACGATTAGTCCAATTTGTGATGCAAACTTTAAATACAAACCCAGCACGTGCTGCTCCAGCACAACCACATGCAGCGACACCAGGTATAAATCCGGTGACTGTACATTTGATTATGGGTAAAATACCGGCCAAACGAGAGGAGACTCTGTTTTGGCTGGCTCAAAAGGCTGGAAGCAGTGTTTCCCCATACGGGACCTCAGGATAAATACAGGATATTAACTATGTGCTTGCCCTTTGGGATGGTCCCTACAGTTGAAAACTGTAATACCTGGGGCACGGTATTTGCTGCGCTCTATACAACTGCACACGGTACACCGACACTTGCCAACCTACCGGAAGTGCTTAAACAAATACAAGATGAATACGGGGCTGCCCCGGCCCTGGATTTGAGAATGCAACTGATGGGCAATTTTGCCACAGTTTCTTCAATAATCTTAAGTAATCTTAGTGTGCTGCGGCTCCGTGACGTTTCGCAACAAGATCAGGAACGAGAGCTGCCTAAAATATTAGCGGAAACATATTCGAGTATCGGTCGAGAAAGCCTTGGAGCTAGACCACAAAAACCTAAATTTCAGGGTAAAATTAATAAATAGAATACTAAACAACAACCTGAGGGTAATAAGAAACGCTGGGATAAAAAGCAACAAACGCCTAAAAAAGAAAGGGGAGAATCTCCACGGACGGAGACCCCACAGAATAGGTATAATCTTAGGAATAGAGATAATATAAAAAGACCTGATAGATATCAATATACTGATACACGCCAATCTCGTTCCTTTCAGGACTCATCGGGAAAAAGAAATGAGAGAGGTGGGCGATCAGAGCGAAGAACAGAGTACGTGAAACTGAGACAGGAATCACAACGCTCTTCAGAGGTTTCTGTTAAAAAGGAAGAGAAACCTGTACAGCACAAACAAAAATTTAAAAAGAAAAAAGTGGCAGCAGTCTCAGTTCGACATGCCACCCAGGAAGAGGGTTCTCTTGAAGAATAAGACTTGGACTCTAGCACTGCTAGACAGCGCGGCAGAGGTCACAATAGTTCGCCAGAATCTTCTAGAGCATCTGGAGGTGAAAGCAACTGATGACTTTATACAAGTAGAAACAGCGGACATGCGTGTCTCCAAGCCTGACAGGGTATATAAAGTAACACTACAATTAGAAGGAGACATTGAACGCACGATAGACGCAATCTTTTGGGACCGTGTAGTTAAAGTATACGACATCTTGTTGGCTGAATAAGATTGGCCGCCTGACTTTGTCCGCACCTGCCCATAAGGAGAAGAGGTCATTAAACCTTCTTTCTCGCCCCTTGTTCCGGAGGAACTCGCAGAGTCCTATTCTACAGAATGGGCTCTACCACAGGCACCCGCGTTATATAGAAATCACGTAGGGTGGGATAGGGACTCTCCCTACCATGTCATTCCCATTAAAAGTGAACCTCAGCCACACCCGCAGAATCCCATAAAACATGAAGCAAGGGCACCGGTGAAAGAGATACTTACACAATTAGAATACCAGGGTGTGATTGAACCCTGTGTCTCACCGATGAATAACCCTTTATTTCCTGTAGCCAAGCCGGACCATTCATAAAGAATAGTCTTAGACTAGAGACACTTAAACGGACATACACGTGCATATGCTATACAAAATTCACATAGCACTGCACTGATCAGCAACATAGTACGGAAAAAAAAAAAAACAACTTTAGACATCTCAAATAGGTTCTTCTGCCAGAATATAGCGCCTGAAAGCAGGGAATTAACAAGCTTTAGCGCATTAGGCTCTCAGATACAATTCAGTCGTTTGCCTCAGAGGTATAAGAACAGTCCAGGAATGTTTGCGGCTCGTGTGACGGCTATATTACACGAGCTAGACCCTGAAGCATTGTCGTATGTAGATGATATATATCTCACGGATGACGAGTTACTACAACATTTAAGACGGGTAGCTCGCATTGTTGTAGGGTTTGCCGAACTTGGCTACAAATTTAACTTTCAAAAATCAAAAATTGCCTTCCTCAGCATCCTGTTTCTGGGATATGAGCTGTTGAGTGAAGGGAAGAGCCTAGCGCCACAATTTTTAGAAAAATGTGCACAATTACAACCACCCAATACGATTAAAAAACTTCAGTCATTGTTGGGTTTTCTAAATTTTGGCAGAACATACATTCCTGATTATGCAATGCGCATAAAACCTTTATATGATTCAATACGTCCCGATTTTTCAAGCAAATACTGGACAGTTGAACATACACGCACCCTTCGAGATTTGCAGACAGACATGCTGTCAGCAAAACATTTACACACAAGGGACAACACAACACATTTGGTCATCAGGGTAATAGCTGGGGCCATCGGTTTCACCTATGTGACATTTAATGAAGGTGAGACAGTCCCGATAGCATACAAATCACATTTGTATTCAGCTGCTGAACAACGCTTTGCACCCACGGAAAAAATTCTCACTGCTGTACAGATAGCTGTTATTAAAGACAGACCTCTTGCTCAAGGGAAACGCATCATTGTTGTTTCTCCAATTCCAGCCCTAGAGGCTGATACAAAAGCTAGCGTTCCGAACGCAAAAGCACTTCATCCACATTGGATACAATGGGCTATGTCTGTAACAGCCACTGATGTAGACTAAATTTTCGATCCAAAATTACAAACTCAAGAATTCCTACAATATGAAGAAGAATATCCAGTTCCAGTGAATACCTTGCCTATTGATCAATACCATAGAGTCATGTACACAGATGGCTCTGCACAACCAGCGATTGGAACTACACATCAATACTCTGCTGCTTGCACAGTCGTAAGCGGCTACATGGAGGGGGAGAAATTCTGTCCCCAACATACCTATACCCTTAGGGGATTGTACAGCACAATTGGCTTAGCTAAAAGCTCTGCTGATGGCACTAGAACATACGGATCCGGTACAGTTCACACTGATTGTTTGTAATTCATATTACAGCGTCCAGTCCTTTAATGAATATCTGCATTACTGGCGTTTGAATGGGTTCAGAGATTCGAAAGGCAACACCATAAAACACAGACTCCTGCGGGGGAAGGTAGCAGACCTGAAAGAGACGCTACTGAATGTCCATGTTGTGCATACACTTGGACACCAGCGCATTGGAATACACGTTGCTGGAAAAACATTGGCTGATGAAGCCGCAAAGTCAGCAGTGGCAGTTGCCACTGTAGCTGCAGTGACTCGTTCAAGTACCAAACCCGACACAGACATTATGGCTGCCATAAAAGCTACGGTTGATGGTATGCCTTATCCTAAAGGATTTCCTAATAAATATCAATACTTGATGGGAGTTATGCTGAACGCTGAAGTTAAAATTCCTGGCGTAGGCGTACGCGATATCCCCAGTAAATATGTAAGATCAAAATTGATTAAAGCAGCACATGAGGGGGTGGAATCTGCACATGCTGGTGTGGCGGATACATTTTCACTCTTACAGGCCCTTAATTGGTGGCCCGGTCTCTATTAAGAGACTAAGCAGTATGTCCTTTGTTGTGACATCTGTCAACAAATTAAAGTTTCCACAGCCAAGCGCCCGCCACAGACACCCCTCTTAATTTCCAATAGACCATTACAATGTGTGTACTTGGACCATTGCAGTCCATTAACACCTGATAGTGCATACAAATACATATTAGTCGCTGTTGATTCATGCTCCAGATTTGTGTGGGTGTGGCCACAACGCTCGGCTGACGCTCGGACTGGTATTAAAGATTTGCGAGGCTTTATCGGTAAATATGCAATTGCGGCCTTCCATTCGGACCAGGGCCCTGCTTTTGCCTCAAGGGCATTCAGGGACACCATGGCTTCATTGGGGGTCCAACTGCAGTACTCGTCTCCATTTCATCCCGAAGGAAATAGTGTTGTGGAGCGATTAAACCGCGATTTAAAGCAATCCTTAACAGCCAGAGTCTTAGGTACGGGTTGTAGTTGGCTATCCCACCTGTATGGAGTTCAGAGAGCACTAAATAACCTGCCTAGAAGGTCCCTGGGGGGTCGTACTTCATATGAGTGCCTGTTCGGAACACAAATGTTTGTTCCGGATCTTGATGGTCCTGCCGGGGAGGCAGCAGAAACACCTTTTGACATAAATGATCGTGTCACTGTTTTACAGGAATTACAGCAGTTTCGTGAAGATAACTCTTCTAAAAGTGCTGCCTCAACAGGAATTAAGGATGTGCCTGTGACATCTACCGACTGGATTCCCAGTGTTGGGGATCTTTTACGTGAAAAGGTCGCAGTGAAAAAAGAATTTGGCCCTTCTTATCGGACACCAGTCCCTGTACTGGGGATACACGGTACCAGAACTGTTATTCTACCACCGTTGCTAAGTGCCAAAGAAAATCGTTTTGTTTCAATTGACAATGTCAAACTACAACATGTGGCCGATTCTGCACAGCCGACCAAGTGGAACATCCAGTAGTTCCCGAATCCCTCTCACTACTGGAGAAGAAGTTCCGCTACAAGTTGTTTATACCAACACTGATACCTCTCCGAGCTCGGGGAGGGTGGATTATGATGATCTTGCATTAGTTCCACTAGCAACAAGCAATTTAGAAACATTTGATCAAGTCACCACGACTACAAGCCTTACGGATGGTGCTGTCTACAGTGTAACACCCTAGGAAACACCAACTCCACCATTGACAACGGCTACGCCATTTGCACGAACTGCCTCTGGTTACTTTGCCGACTTCAATGACGGTCTATCCGACTTGTTTGCCTCTTCAACAGCTGCCCTGTCAGGTGCACGTAAGCTAATACATTGGCTTAAAGACACATATTTCGTTTTTCCATGGAACTATGTATGGCTTTCTTTGACTGTCCTAGCCTTTCTGCTTTGGATTGGTTTTGTTAATACCTTTTTTTTGCTGATACATGGTCATTTTCTTCCCGAGAGATCAGCGGTTGAACAGGTGGAGGAGGTTTTGAAACCACATTTTTCATCACATAAGATTCGAAGAGACTTGTCTTTTGTGAACATTTCGGCAGTGCCAATTCCTGATGGGATTGTGTGGAACAAAATAATGTGTGATATATATGGTCTCACTGAAATTATCCAAATACTTATGGGGGTCATTCTAACTCTGGCGGGCGGCGGAGGCCGCCCGCCAGAGTTCCCCCAACAAAACACCGCTCCGCGGTCTGAAGACCGCCGCAGTGATTCTGTGTTTCCCGCTGGGCTGGCGGGCGACCGCCAGAAGGCCGCCCGCCAGCCCAGCGGGAAACCCCTTCCCACAAGGAAGCCGGCTCCGAATGGAGCCGGCGAAGTGGGAAGGTGCGACGGGTGCAGTTGCACCCGTCGCGAATTTCAGTGTCTGCTGAGCAGACACTGAAATTCTTTGTGGGGCCCTCTTACGGGGGCCCTGCAGTGCCCCACGACACCCCATACCGCCATCCTGTTCCTGGCGGGCAAACCGCCAGGAACAGGATGGCGGTATGGGGTGTCGGAATCCCCATGGCGGCGCAGCAAGCTGCGCCACCATGGAGGATTCCTGAGGGCAGCGGAAAACCGGCGGGAGACCGCCGGTTTTTCTGTTCTGACCGCGGCCAAACCGCCGCGGTCAGAATGCCCTGCGGGGCACCGCCAGCCTGTTGGCGGTGCTCCCGCCGACCCCGGCGATCCTTGACCGCCGGGGTCAGAATGACCCCCTGTATGTGTTAAAATTATCTATGAATAATAATGTCATTCCAGGCATTGTGTCAGATGATTGGGATGTGAAAACAGTTGATTCTCTGATGACAGAATTGCAATATTATACTGTCTATGAAAACGAAGATGTTTACCAATTTAAATACAATTATGGTGATATGTTTTGCTATAATTATTATGGCCACCACTTCAGACATAGAGCGAGTAGACCAAAAACGATATTTAATTATACACAATAGGAACATTGTCCAACTCCACCGCAAGGGAGTTCAAAATCTTATACTGACAAGTTTGCGTATTTTTCTGGGCATCGTCAAAAAAATGTGGAGTCATATTATTTTAAAGTAACTCCTACTAAGGATATACATATGTTATTGACCAACACAAAATGTATATATTCGGAATCCTTTGTTTCCCAGTTATCAATAGAAGGTTATGGATATTGGTCCAAATATATTGATTTGAAAAGTGTTTGGGGTACAAAAAATTGGCAAACCAAGGGTACAGAAACATTGTTTAGAGCATGTCTCATCCCTGTTCAAATGATCTTTTTGAATGACACAGTACAACAAACACGTTGTTTAGGCTTAGCAACAATCAGAGAATTAAAGATGCCCAGTATACCTGCCCCTGCAAAATTTGACAACTGGCAAATATAGCCAAATGCAACAACACACGAGCTTAATGAGTGGGTCCAGAATGGTACGTTTAATGCTTCACTGACACGTCCAGGCGGGTGGTTATTGTGGCCCATAGATACCAACAGGTGTCATCAATGTTTTGTCACCTCCTCGGGGGGTTTCCGGACGAGTAGGCCAGACCCTCGCTATATATCACCAAAACATGCTGGCATAATTACAACATATATTGTAGGAAACTTGTGCTAACAGTGGCTAAAATCGTCCTCACTTGATGGGGTTAAAACGCACCTCAATCTCTTGTCTAACAACACTGACTTACAAGATTTCTTGTCAGGCCCCAGGATACCACGTAGAAAACGTTTCATGTATGAAGTATAGATTGAAATATGGAAACTTTCCCAACAAGTGGCTGCAGCCCGGTTAAGGCAAATAGACCAGGACAATTTGAAAAAGGCATTAGCTGTTGTGGATAATGGAATTCACACCTTGTCCGACAAGATATATACAATTAACAACATTGTTTCTTCTGCTATAGACATTATACGATCTGATATGTCTTCTTTATATCATGGACAGAGTCAGACCAGGTCCATTTTGCAGTTGGGTTGGACACTTCAAACATTGAAGGCTGGTCGCGTTCCGTGGCAGCACATCAGTACCAGGGAAATATTTTTTTCCTTTATTCTAATGCGGCAACAACAACTAATGGCTAAGAAAGAAGTAACTTATGTCATGCTTAACATTGAAAAAATAGAAAGACTGCCTTTTACCGTTGCCGAGATTCCTTCGGCAGAGTGGTTAATACACAGGATTATTAATCTGCCTATTTCAACATTACAATTCACTTCATGTTTGAAACACGTTCCGGTAGGCAGATATGAAAAGTTGGGAGATAGTTATATCCATGAGGTGTGGGAGCTTCCCTTCTCATACAAATGCCTCAATGGCATGAAAGAGGTCTTTCTTAGCGGTAGTGAATGCAAGACTTCAGTCAGCCATTCGATGATTTGTAAGCAGCTGTCCCTGCATGGGGCGTGTAATGCCTTGCTTGCAAACTTGGCTTACTATCTGAAGGGAGTTCCAGGCCCCTTGATTAAACGCACATTCCAGGTGCTTTCAAACGGCAGCTATGTCCTTCTCAATAGTGAAGACTGTTGTGGCATGTGGGCCGGAATAGTTTACGTTGTTTCGGTCTCTAAGGTTGTTACATGATGCGGGAACGTGTTGTTTCCCCCCACTAAATTAAGGGAGGTAGCTGATATTTGGCCTCATATTGCTACTTCCAAGGTGAATTTTGACAAGTTGAGTAGACTCAAGGCTTTATTGTTTCAGAAGCATGTGGCCCTTACATCGGCACGCGAGACCTACGTGCTTCAAGTGGCAAGGTCGTCGGCAGAAATACAGTCCCTGTGAAATACGAATTTTCTTAGACACTTTGGTGAACTCGTGGGACGTATGTGTTCAGCATGGCTGGATTAGCAAATTTTTTTAAAGCTGTTGGTATTGGTTTTGTTCAAACCTTTTCCTCTATATTCGGTTTGATACCTTTGGCTATTCACTCAATTTTCGGAAGCATTTTTTGGGGATTTCCAATAACTTTGGCTTTATTAGCCGTCATTTTGCTGTTCCTGTTGTTTTTCCGCAATGGCTGTCCCGCTGAAACAAGGACAAATGAAGGCTCTCCCATCAGCGCAGCTGTGTCGTCAACGCATGATGCAGCAGTTTGGGGCAACACTCCTGGAACATTTGGGGTGTGACTGGTCTGAGTCATTCAGACCGATTTTGGATTGTGTGCAGCCCGTGTTATGGTGCCGTTGGTGCTCTTTTGAACATGCACTAGAAGTTTGTCTTGCACAGCAACGCCCCTCAGTGATTGATGCTGACCTGTTGATGTTCTCGTTGAGGGTTCATTACCAGACATGCGCACTGCGGCTGCGTTTGCTGAGAGAAGCTGATTACGATCTACCCTTCCTGGAGGAAGTTAACATCGACTCGTTAATGGGCACTGCACGGGATGCTGCCTTGGTTGATACTGGGGCTCTAGAACACACCTGCTCCTTATTCGTTTTTGGCGTGGATTTACCGGTTTTGTCATCTGCCGAAGTAGATGATCTCCTACGTTCCATGACTAGTGCTTAATTTGGAACAGTTTTAAATTGACATTTTTTCTTATAATTCGGCACTAAGCCGCATGCTCACTTATAAATTGTCAAGTAATATGCTTTTGTGAAATCTTAACTTGTCATAATTTAGTAGGGTTTTGAATATATTTTAGGTTAGGGAATTTTAGCTTTGGCTTGAACCACTTTCTACTGACAAGGGGAGGGTGTTGTGTAGCCATTTTAAGTATAGCTCCATGCACGTTAGTTTAACATACTAGGCCGCTGTGCACTTTGCCCTAGATGTATTTTATTCAGCTTCGCACTGTTATTTTACAATAACCAGTTTTTACGGTCTTGTTTTAATTTCTTCTATCATACTGTTTAGCTTAGTTCAGCACTATGGGGGTCATTACAACCCTGGTGGACGGTGTTAAAGAGGCGGTAAGACCGCCAACAGGCCGGTGGTAAAAAAATGGGAATTATAACCATGGCGGAAACCGCCAACAAAGAGAGCCACTTTAACACTCCGACCGCCACGGCGGTACAGACAAACAGCGCGGCGGTCACCGCCAACAGACAGGCGGGAGACAATGTACCGCCCACAGTATCACAACCTACCAATCTGCCACCTTTTCCGTGGAGGATTCACCGAGGATAAAAACACGGTGGAAACAGCCATTTCAAAGGGAAAACGCTCACCTCTACACACTCCACGAGAAACGAGGGGACCATGGAGCCGGAACTCCATATACTTCCTGCCCTAGTCTTCCTGCTCCTATACGACGATCATCAACGCCGGCGGCGAAGACAACGGTGAGTACTGCACTTACGACATAGGGGAGGGGGAGGCAAAAGACAGGGACACACACACGCAACACCCCCACCCCGACCCTCACCCACTACAACACACACACCAATGCATATCCAAACATTACAGTAACAACCCCCAACCCCCCCGGAAGAATGCAAAGATAAAAGGAAATGAGTGGAACCATTCTAATATATCAAAATACAGTAACCAAATATATACAGATATATATATACACATGCAACAAAATATACATCACGATTAGTAGTGCAGGTAATGCACCATTCATTGTCCGTGGACCACTGGGCCCAAAATGCATGGGCGAGGCCCACACCAGATACCAAAACGGAGAGAACACTGCCGGGGCATCAGATAGAAATACAACAGGCACCTCAGGGGGAAGGGAAGGGAGGGCACCTCAGCCGGATGAGTGCACCACGCCAGATCCACGAGGGGGCTCCATGCCCATTGATGTATCCTGGGGAGTGCAAAGTCACAGTCTCTCAAGTCTCTACAGTGGGTGGGTTGCCCACTGTACCATCCTGGGGAGTGCAAAGCCACAGTCTCTCAAGTCTCTACAGTGGGTGGCTTGCCCACTGTTCAATCCTGGGGAGTGCAAAGCCACAGTCTCAAGTCTCTACAGTGGGTGGTTTGCCCACTGTACCATCCTGGGGAGTGCAAAGCCACAGTCTCTCAAGTCTCTACAGTGGGTGGGTTGCCCACTGTACCATCCTGGGGAGTGCAAAGCCACAGTCTCTCAAGTCTCTACAGTGGGTGGGTTGCCCACTGTACCATCCTGGGGAGTGCAAAGCCACAGTCTCTCAAGTGGATGCATGTCTCCACTGGTTCTAGAGAGGGACTGGTGCCCAGAGTGCTTCATCCTGTGAAGGACAGACGGATTGGATGCATATCTCCACTGGTTCTGGAGGGGGACTGGTGCCCAGAGTCCTTCATCCTGTGAAGGACAGACGGAGTGGATGCATGTCTCCACTGGTTCTGGAGGGGGACTGTTGCGCAGAGTGCAGCACTCACCCCGTGACGGTCCCAGTTGCGTCACTGCCCCTGCCGCCCATGGGCTGGCGGCGCTTGCGTTGGCAGTCTTTGCCCTGTTCAGCGGTGCTTGCCCTGATCAGCGGTACTTGCCATGGTGGTCTTTGCCCTGTCCAGCGGTGCTTGAGTTTGCAGTTTCTGACCTGTTCAGCGGTGCTTGCCCTGTTCAGCGGTGCTTGCCATGGCGGTCTTTGCCCTGTTCAGAGGTGCTTGAGTTTGCAGTTTCTGACCTGTTCAGCGGTGCTTGCCCTGTTCAGCGGTGCTTGCCATGGCGGTCCTTCATTGCCCAGCTGGGCTGTGGCTGGCGGTGGCCTCCTGGGCACTGAATCTGGCGGTGGCCTCCTGGCCAGTGATGATCGGGCTGCCCTCCTAGGCACAGACTCTGGCGGTGGCCTCCTGGCCAGTGACGATCGGGCTGCCCTCCTGGGCACTGACTCTGGCGGTGGCCTCCTGGCCAGTGACGATTGGGCTGGCGGTGGCCTCCTGGTCAGCGGAGATGATGGCGGTCTTCTCCGCCGTGCTGCTCTTCCCAGACTTTGGAGATTTCTTCTGCCCCTTCCCCACCTTGGGAGGAGTCACAGCTGAGTCGACACTCCCCCCAGGACCCTTGTGAGCGGCTTTGCTGGCTGGAGGCTTCACCCTCTCCCACCGGCACTGTCCAACTTCTGGTGCTTCACAGGGGGGGACTGGCTGTGCTGTGGCTCTGTGTCACACTGGCTGTCCTGGTGGCCGATGCACTCCACATACCTGTAACAACAGGCACCACTGGTCCCGGAGATTTTTTGGCTGAGGTGCTAGTACGGGACCTATGATTTGGAGGGGGGGTGGTGGGAAAGAGGTCAAGCTTGGTCAGGAAAAGTTTCTTAGGAACACTGGGACAGGTAGCTGGAGGGGGTTTGGGAGTAGAGGAAGAGGTAGTGGTTGTAGGAGGTGTACGTTTGGTGACTTTGGATGAAGGTGCATGCACTGGAGGCTGTAGTGAGGTGGATGGCTGTTGGGTGGGAGTGTGCCTGCGTTTGTGTATCTTGGGAGGGGGCACAGGGGATGTGTAAATGGGAGTGGGGGTGGTGAGTACACGTGAGCGTGGTGTGGTGGTGGGTGTGCTGGTGTGGGACGTAGTGGCTGTAGTGGTAGTGCATGCAGGTGAGAGTGTAGACGACACTGGGAGGGAGGAGGGAGACGACGAGGAGGGGGACACAGTAGAGGCAGTGGATGTTGCTGTGTCTGTATGTGTGTGATGCTTGCGTGAGTGCCTGTGGGATGTGTGGTGCTTATGTTTGCCTGAGCTTCCCTTGTGTGTTGACGTGTGTGCATGCTGGTCTGATGGTGTGCTTGGGATAGGCTGGGGTACAGGGGATTGGGGCTGGGTGGAGGAAGTTGGAGGGGGGAGGCTAGAGACAGGGACAATGGCTGCCATCAGTGCTGAGGCCAGAGTTTGCAGGGTTCGATGAAGGGCAGCCTGACCAGAATGAATGCCCTCCAGGAATGCATTTGTGTGTTGCAATTCCCTTTCTACACCCTGGATGGCATTCAAAATGGTAGACTGGCCAACAGCGAGTGACCCGAGGAGGTCAATGGCCTCCTCACTGAGGGCAGCAGAAGTGACAGGGGCAGGGCCTGAGGTGCCTGGGGCAAAGGTGATGCCCAACCTCCTGGGTGAGCGGGCATGGTGCGAAGGCTGAGGGGCTGCTGGGAGGGCGGTGCTGGTCCGTGTCGCTGGTTGCTGATCCTGTGACCGCCGTGAAGCTCCCCTCGCCCTCCATCCCACTGGTGTATTCCGAGTCCGTGGTGTGGCCCTCCATGGCCATGTGGGATGCAGCTCCCTCGTTCTCCGGTGCCACTGTACCTCCGCCTGATGATGCTGATGCACACAAGAACAGGGAGACCACAAAAAGGGGGGGATGACAGAAGAAAGACAGGTTGAGTGCATGGCTTGCGGCTACCGTTGGCGGACAATACAGACACAGAAGCCCCCTGCACTACGCCGCGCTGTTGGGCTCTACAGGTGCAATTCCTGGGATATATCCTACATGGCTATAGTCGACATCTGCACACATAGATGACACAGGGGCATGTATACCTGTACTTGGCACTCTACAGAGGTGGGGTGGGGTGCCACATAGCCTGCATTATGGAGGGGCCTAGCCTACGGAACTCGCCCTGGCCTAGGGAAACCCACAGCCCTCCTCCCCCACCCAGACACATTCACTGCGCGCAAAGACCGCTGAGTGTTGTTGTACTCACGCCCTTGTGTCTGCTGTGATGCCCTCAAGCGCCCATTGAACTCAGGGTAGGCCACCGCCAGGATACGGAACATCAGGGGGGTCATGGTTTGACGGGCACCCCTCCCACGTTGGGAGGCCATCCCCAGCTGAGCCTCCGCCGTCTTCTTGCTCCAGCGGCGAATGTCCTCCCATCTTTTCCGGCAGTGGGTGCTCCGTCTGTGGTGGACCCCCAGGGTCCGGACGTCCTTGGCGATGGCACGCCAAATATCCTTCTTCTGGTGGGCACTGACCTACATGAAATGTACAGGGGAAGAAGAGAAGTCATTACCAACTGCACCGTCGACGTGACTGGCCCACATCCCTAACCTTGCCATGTGGCACATGCATTCACAGTCCTTCATGCACGCAGACCTGTGCCCCCTTCCTTCTTACAACCAGCCCTCTCTACACAGGCATAGCCCATACCACGTGCTCCCTGTGTACTTACCTGATGGTCTGGAGGACCGTGGAGTAGCGTGTACTGGGGGAGGACCCCGACTACGAGCTTCTCCAACTCCTCTGCAGTGAAGGCAGGGGCCCTTTTCCCAGACGCACAAGCCATTGTCTCTTCCAGACCGAGGTCACAGCAGCACTTGCAGTGTAGGTCCTCTCCTGTTGAAGATCAGGTATCGAGTGATTGAACAGATAGAAAATGGCGGTCACGTCCGCGGCGGTCACGTCCGTGGCGGTGCGTACCATCACCACCGGCGTACATCGTCATTGGCTCCTGGGACCCATAGGGTCCAATGTTAACCAATGCAGCATTGTGCCGCGGTCTCCGGCCACCTACCGCGACGGTGTACAACGCCAGCGCAGTTACCTCACATCCCATTGTCCCACTTTAGAGGTCAGGCAGCCACCATTTCAGGGGCCCACATGGCCTGATTCACAACTGCGTCACACAGACCTAGGCCTTGTCGCACAACACAAATACAGGTCAGATTCTGTGTGTGAATGGTGTTCTATGTAGACTGTGGGTACATACCTCTGAGTTGTTTGACTCTTTGGTCGCTGTTGTCCTTCCTATGCACCGTCAGCTGGGACATGTGAGGAGATGGCGGAATCCTCCGGTGTACCGACCGCTGGTGGACCTGTTGACAATGGAGGTGCGACATTTGATCATCGCCTACAGGTTTGACCGTGCCACAATCCTGGAACTGTGTACCCAGTTTGAGCCAGACCTGATGTCAGCAATCCGCCATCCCACAGGGATCCCCCCTCAAGTGCAGGTGCTATCAGTGCTCCATTTCCTTGCAAGTGGGTCAATTCAAATAACAGTGGCCATGGCATCAGGGATGTCCCAGCCTATGTTTTCCAACGTGTTGTCCAGAGTGTTGTCTGCCCTTCTGAAACACATGCGGAGCTACATTGTTTTCCCTCAGGTGGAGGATTTGGCTACAGTTAAAGGTGACTTCTATGCCCTTGGACATATCCCCAACATCATAGGTGCCATTGATGGGACCCATGTAGCTCTGGTCCCCCCACAGGAGAGAACAGGCGTACAGGAACCGGAAGAGTTATCATTCGATGAATGTACAGATGGTATGTTTGGCAGACCAGTACATCTCCCAGGTAAATGCTATGTTCCCTGGCTCTGTGCATGACGCCTACATCCTGCGGAATAGCAGCATCCCTTATGTGATGGGTCAACTCCAGAGGCATCGTGTGTGGCTATTAGGGGACTCTGGTTACCCCAATCTGTCATGGCTACTGACCCCAGTGAGAAATCCCAGGACCAGGGCAGAGGAACGCTACAATGAGGCCCATGGGCGGACTAGGAGGGTGATCAAATGCACCTTCGGCCTCCTGAAGGCCAGGTTCAGGCACCTCCATATGACAGGTGGTTCCCTATTCTACTCACCAAGGAAGGTGTGCCAGATCATTGTGGCCTGCTGTATGCTTCACAATCTGGCTTTGCGACGACAGGTGCCTTTTCTGCAGGAGGATGGTCCAGATGACGGTGTTGTGGCAGCTGTGGAGCCTGTGGACAGTGATGAGGAGGAAGCAGAGGAAGAAGACATTGACAACAGGGACTCAGTTATCCAGCAATATTTCCAGTGACACACAGGTGAGAACACATTCCTGCCTACTACAAGTACTTTCACACTTCTACCTCTATCCTGTCTCTCTATTTCAACCAGTATATGGTAACTGAGTTGTACACTTCCCTTACGGTTTCACAGGTGTGGTTACCAACGTGTGTCATCTGCTTACATTCCTCATGGACTTGAGATGTGTGACATAGGTATGTTGACATTACAATTGAAAACGGATTTTGTCACTGTCACTGCTAATACACATTTTCAAAATCACAGACTGACTCCAGATTGTTTTGTGCTTCAAGGCTGTTTATTGAAGTGCTAAATATTGGAGGGGGTGGTAAAATGGTGAGGGGTGATGGTGGAGGAATGTCCATGGCAGAGTCCAGTCTATTAGTCTCACAGGTGCACTGCCCATATGGGCATAGGAAGTGGAGCTGGGGCAGTTCCAATATGGACAGGGTTACAAAGTGGAACAGTGGGATGACAATCAGGGTGGTCTCATTTCTTGGCGGGGGTCTTGGCATCGTGCTCTGTCCTGTTCCTGGATCTCAGGGCCCGCTTGCGGGGTGGTTCTCCGTCTGAAGGGGGTGGGGTGCTGGTGTGGTGGTCCTGTGGCGGTGCCTCCTGTCCACTAGCGCCGGCGGAGGTGGTGGGCAGTTCATCGTCCATGCTAGTGTCAGGGGCCCCTTGTAGTACCACAGTGTCCCTCCTGGTGTTAAGTATCTCCTTCAGCACCCCTACGATGGTGCCCAGGGCGGTGCTGATGGTTCTGAGTTCCTCCCTGAACCCCAAATACTGTTCCTCCTGCAGGCGCTGGGTCTCCTGAAACTTGGCCAGGACCGTTGCCATCGTCTCCTGGGAGTGGTGGTATGCTTCCATGATGGAGGAGAGGGCCTCATGGAGAGTGGGTTCCCTAGGCCTGTCCCCCCCCTGTCGCACAGCAGCCCTCCCAGTTTCCCTGTGTTCCTGGGCCTCCGTCCCCTGGACCGTGTGCCCACTACCACTGCCCCCAGGTCCCTGTTGTTGTTGGGGTGGTGGGTTATCCTGTGATCCCTGTAGTGGTGGACACACAGCTGATTGACGTGTCCTGGGTACTGAGGTATGGGCCCGCTGGGTGGGTGCTGTGCTGGTGTTACCAGAGGGTGGAAGGTCTGTGGTGGCCTGTGACTGGGTGTGGGGAACCGACTGTTCCGAGGCCCACGATGGTCCGGGCTGGTCATCTGGATCCAGTTGGACAGAGCTGCTGTCATCATTGTGGGCCTCTTCTGTGGGTGGGGTAGAGATGTCTGGACCCTCCTGTCTGGTGACGTTGGGTAGTGGTCCTGCAGGGGTGTAAAAGCATGATTATTGCATCTGTGTATGTCATGGTGTGCAATGGGTGGGTGACTGTGTACCCCAGTGCTAGCATTCCTGTGTGGGGGCTTGTGTGATGATGGTTGAGGGGGTGTTATGGTTATGTGCAGTGGGCATCCTTGAGTAATGGGTGTCCATGCTTTGTTGTGTCATGCAGGGCTTGGTATTGGGATGGGTGGTTTGTGTTAGTAGTACATATGTGAGGAGTTGGAGTGATAGGGGAGGGGGTGAGGGTGGGGGTCTGTGATAACATGCAGGTAGGGTGGGGGATATGATAGTTAAGATTTGACTTACCAGAGTCCATTCCTCCGCCAACCCATGCGAGGCCCTCAGGATGCATAATAGTTCAAACCTGCTCCTCCCATGTTGTTAGTTGTGGGGGAGGAGCTGGGGGTCCGTGGCCAGTCTGCTGTACCGCGATGCTGTGTCTGGAGACCACGGAATGCACCTTCCCCCGTAGGTCGTTCTACCTCTTCCTGATGTCGTCCCGATTTCTTGGGTGCTGTCCCACTGCGTTGACCCTGTCGACTATTCTTTGCCATAGCTCCATCTTCCTAGCTATGGAGGTGTGCTGCACCTGTGATCCAAATAGCTGTGGCTCTACCCGTACGATTTCCTCCACCATGACCCTGAGCTCATCCTCCGAGAACCTGGGGTGTCTTTGCCGTGCCATGGGGTGGTGTAGGTGATGTGTGGGGTGGTGTATGTGGTGATATGTGTGGTGATATGTAGTGGTGTGTGGTGTTTTGTGCGTGGAAGTAGTGTGGGTGATGGTGTTGTGTGCCTGTGGATGCTGTTGGTCTTGCTGGTGCTGTCTCTCTCTGGCCTTCTTTCAAAATTTGGTCGGTGGGGTTTGTGGGTGATGTTGGTGGGTGTTTTATATAGTATTGATTGTGTGGGAGTGGTGTGTGTATGTGTATCAGGTGTGTGTATTTCGAATTGTCCAATGTGGTGGTGTTTTGGAGATGTGTGTGTATTTGAGCGCGGTGGTGTGTACCGCCAATGGAATACCGCGGTTGAAAGACCGCTGCGTGGATTCGTGGGTCATGATAGCATGGGCGTATTTCTGTTGGCGTGACTATGGAGGTTTTGTTATCGCCAGTTTATCACTGACCTTTGGTGTGGCGGACTTGTGTGGGTGTCTGAATTTTGGAGGATTCCGTGCTGTGGGTCATAATAGCTGGGGCGGAATTCCGCTGTCGCGGCGGTGTGTTGGCGATCTTCTGCACGGCGGTAAGCGCCTTTTACCGCCAATGTTGTAATGACCCCCTATGTTCTCAAATAATGCATTCTTGATCTCCCTGTGCTTCAGTCAAGGCTACAGTCTGGTACATTGTCGGTAAACGTGGTAGAAGTTTAGTCTCCAGCATTCGTAGAAAATACACATCCTTACGTAGGGACATTTTCTTATAACATCTGCGTGTTAGTTATAAAAACACTTACTAGTTCTAGTACACATCAAGAGGGAGATTCCAGCCAGTTAACCACAACTGTATGCTGAATGCCCGGTTGCAGATGCTGTTGCAGATTACAGGCCTTTGCTCAGGTATGAGGGTTGATATCCTCCCGGGGGAACCTGAAAGACAGGCTTAGAGCTTAACATGCTGTGCTCGAAATATAACTTAGAAAGAAAAATAATCTAGTGGCACTATGATAGCCTTATTCTTGTGCTTCACTCATCATTATTATTTTAATATTACTGTGTTGTGTAGTCCTGGTTATTGCAGCTCATACTTTGCTATCCAAAATGCAGTTGTTTTATTAAACCAATCTTTAAAACTTACACTGCCTTTATTGTCATTTATATATGAGACTGTACTGTGTATGAGAGAACAGGTTGTGACCTGAGTGACCACAACTTCCCTGAGAAGTACAGAAATGTCATGCGCTCGGCTGCCAATCATCTCTACCATTCGGGAGAGAAGAGGCACTGCTAGTCAGCCAGAACACAGCCCGGATTTGGAGTGGCAAGTTTCATCCACCGTGGGTCAGACTCAGTCCCCGACATCGTGGACGATCTTGTTGCTCAAAATCCAGTAGTCTCATTAAGATAATGAGAGCCTACGCGACAAAGGTACGTTCCATTGCAGCAAGACACCAGTTCGCTGTAAAGAGGACTGTTGGTGGACCCCCACCTCCTCCTCCACAACTAACAGCATGGGAGGAACAAGTCTTGGCAATCCTGCATCCTGAGGGCCTGCTCGGAGTAGGAGGAGGACTGGACTCTGGTAAATCAACTCTCTACTACTACTACCCCCTACCTGCATGCCATCACATACCCCCACCCTCACTCCCATCACTGCACTCCATCCCACACACCCCACCATCAGATCTCACTCATCCCAATGCCAAGCCCTGCATGCTGTACCAATGCATGGACACCACTCACAGCCCTGCATAAACACTCATCACTAAAGCATGCACACTATAGAGAACTAACTATCCCACCATACACCAACGTGCACAAGTGAAAGCTGCCAGGGTAAATCCAACCGAAGAGGGAAAGCCACAGATGCACAATATGTCAGACAAAGAAACCATAACACATCATTTACATCCCCATAGGTACCCAAGCCAATGTCAGCGGAGAGGAGGGGCCAGCACTATCCAGTCCCCCAACTGAAAAGGCCCACAGTGATGACAGCAACTCCAGTCTTTAGGATCTGGATGACCTACCTGGCCATTCAGGGACCTCAGGACAGCTTGTTACCCAGGCTCAGTCACACACCACCACAGAGCCTCCCCCATCAGGAAACACCACCACAGCAGCCACCCAGCATACCCAGACCTCTGTCCCCAGGACACGTCAATCAGCAGTATGTGTCTACCTCTACAGGGACCCCAGGCCACACCACACACCCAAGACAAGCAGGGACCTGGGGTCAGTGGAAGTGGGTACACGGTTCAGGGGACAGAGGCACAGGCCAACACGGAAACTGGAAGGAGTGCTGTGTGCCGGGGGAGGGCAGGCCCAGGGACCCGACTCTCCAGGAGGCACTCTCCGAGATCCTGGGAGCCTACCAACATTCCCAGGACACGATGGGCCAGATCCTGGACAATGTGCAGGAGAACAAGTGGCTGCAGGAGGGACAGTACCAGGGGATCAGGGAGGACTAGCAGGCCATCAACAACACCCTGATCTCCATAGCAGGGGTGCTGGCAGACATGGCCAATATTATGAGGGAGGCAGTCTCACACCAGTAGGACCCTGCCACTAGCCAAACATCTGAACAGCCTTCTACTTCCGCTGCTGCAAGTGGCCAGTAGGCCCTGCCACAGGATTCACAGGCCACCACTATCCCTCCTCCTGCAGAAGGTGAACCCCTCTGCAAACGTTCCTTGACACTTGCCAAGACCCCCACCAGGAAATGACACCCTCCTGTATGTCACCCTTGTGTCCCACCCTGTCACCCTATCCACTATGAACTGCCATTACTCCCCTTCCTATGCCCCTTGGGAAAATGCACCTGTGCAAGAAACAGACTGGAACACTACCCTGGACATTCCTCTATCATCACCCCATCCCCTTGCACTTGCCCCTCAATATTTTAGCACATCAGTAAACACCCTTGGAAAAAAAGAAGTTTGGAGTATGTCATGTATATCAAATTTGTATTCATTGAAACAGGTACAAACATTGCAAATCAACTGTACAGATAATGAGCATAGATTAATGACCTGCAGTGATCACACCAGGAGTATATGTGAGGTCACCTACATCTGCAAAATGAATTACCAGAGGGAACAGTAAGTGGGCATAGAAGTGGAAAATATCAGCATGCCATTGCCACACAAATTCAAACAAATGTCATTGAAATGTGAAGTAACACTGTTCTACCTGTGTGTCATTGGTAGTATTGTCTGATCACAGATGTTCTGTTGTCCTCATCCTCATCCTCTCCCTCCTCATCCTCACTGTCCACAGGGTCCACAGCTGGCACAAGGGCATCTCCAGCCTTCTCCTCCTGCAGGAATGGGACATGGCGTCTTTGGGACAGGTTATGCAACATGCAGAATGCCACCACTATCTGGCAGACCTTCTTGGGTGAGTAGCACAGGGATCCATCTGTGAGATGGAGGCACCGGAACCTGGCCTTCAGGAGTCCAAAGGTCCTTTCAACTATCCTTCTGGTTCACCCATGTGCCTCAATATAACTTTTGTTTGCCCTTGTTCTGGCATTCCTCACAGGGCTCAGCAGCCATGATAGGTTGGGGTAACCTGAGTCACCTGAAATATTGAGGGACAACATTTAGCCACACACTATCCCAAATGGCCCACACCATACCCATACGCCAACATATATTGGGTGGGGACCAAGGCTCACCTATTAGCCACACCCTGTGCCTCTGTAGTTGGGCCATCACATTTGGGATGCTGCTATTCCTCAGGAGAAAGGCATCATGCACTGACCCAGGATACTTAGCAATGACGTGGGAGATGTACTGGTCCGCAAGGCACACCCTCTGTACATTCATAGAGTGGAAACTGTTCCGATTCCTGAACACCTGTTCATTCTGGTGGGGGGGGGGCAAATGCAAAATGTGTTCCATCAATCCCCCCAATTATGTTAGGGATATGTCCCATTGCATAGAACTCGGCCTTCACTGTGGCCAAATCTTCAACCTGGGGGAAAACGATGTAGCTGCACATGTGTTTTATCAGGGCAGACAAGACTCTCAGCACTATTGAGAACATTGGCTGTGACATTCCTGCTGCCAAGCCCACTGTCACTTGGAAAGAACCAGTTGGCAGGAAATGGATCACTGATAGCACTTGCACAAGAGGGGGGGTCCCAGCGGGATGACAGATACCAGATATCAGGTCAGGCTCCAATTGGGCACACAGCTCTGTGATTGTGGCCCTGTCTGGTCTATAGGTGAGGATAATGTGCCTTTCCTCCAGTGTTGCCAAGTCCACCAGGGGTCTGTACACCGGGGTATGTCTCCATCACCTATTCATCCGCAGCGGTAGCAATCTAAGGAAGACAAAAGTGAGGCGCCAGTTACAAACAGAACAATGGAGCTACAACAGATCTTTGCATCCTGTCAGCTTGTAATGGGTCATTTTGATTTGTCCAGTATGTCCTAATATCTCCTGTGATGCAACATTATTCCAGGGCCTGCACCCCCCCCAAAATGGCATCCGCCTGTCCTGTGTGGTTAGACAGGTAGAAGTGAGGTAATTCCGCTGACATTGTGCGCCGTTGCGGGAGACAATCGGGAACCACTGTGCAACTCCTTATTGGTTATAATTGGGCCCTATGGGGTACAGTGGCCAATGGTGATCTACGACGGCAGTGAAGGTATGCACCTCCGTGAATGTGACCGCCATTTTCTATCTGATTCCTCACATGCCATCTGACCTTCCATAGGAGAGGACCTACACTGGATATGCTGCTGTGACCTGTGTCTAGAACCTACCATGGCCCGGGGGACCGGGGAAAGGGCCCCAGCCTTCACTTCGGAGGAGTTGGGGAGACTGGTGGATGGGGTCCTACCACAGTACGGACTGTTGTATTGACAGGTGAGTACACTGTGTGCACAATGCATGTGGCATAATGCATGGAGTTTTGTGTGTGAAGGCCTTGTGTGAGGGGGGTGGGTGGATGTCTCTGGGCGGCGTACAGGTTGTGTGCTGGGCCATGGGTATGTAAATGGTGATGGAAACGGGTATGGTAGGCCATATGTTCAACAGGCAGGACTGTTTGTCTAAATATATTTTCCTGTGTGTATTGCCTCTGCAGAGCCCATCAAAAGAAAGGTATATGGTGTGCCATCGCCAAGGAGGTGCGGACCCTGGGGGTCTATGGCAGGTGGATCACCCACTGTCAGAAACGATGGGAGGACCTGAGATGCTGTGCACGGAAGATGGCAGAGGCCCAGCTGGGGATGGCCTCCTAATGAGGAAGGGGTGTCCATCGAACCCTGACCCCCCTGATGGCCTGCATACTGGTGGTGGCCTATCCTAAGCTGGATGGGCGCTTGAGGGCATCACAGCAGCCAGAAGGGGGTGAGTACAGTGCCCATCATTACAACTTACACATAGAAGGGTGGTATCTGGGTGGGGGATGTGTGTCAGTGGGTGCCCCTAGGCCAGGCCTGACATTGCAGCGTAGGTCCCCAGGTGGCTAGGGTTCAGAAGGGAAAATCTTGCAACCTCGCTTGTAGGCATCCACTACTGGTCAGGGCTGCGTGGGTCGCATGTGTGCTGCATTTGGCAGTATGTGCCCCTCCCCATACTTTGGCTGCTAACTATTTCTCTGGTAGTGCGATGGCATATTGCGTAGGGCTGTTCCCTGTGAGTGAGGGTGCCACCCCGGTACCAGCACAGCCCTCCCAGCAGCCCCTCAGCGAGTTGCTTGTGCCCACTCACCCAGGAGGGTTGGCATCTCCTTCGCCCCAGGCACCTCAGGCCCTGCTCCAATGAGCCCTGCTGCCCTGAGTGAGGAGGCTATTGACCTCCTGAGATCCATCTCTGTTGGGCAGTCAACCATTGTGAATGCCATCCAGGGGCTGGCATCCAAGATGCAACAATCTAATGCATTCCTGGAGGGCATTCACACTGGCTTGGCAGCCCAACAGAGTTCGATTCAGGCTCTGGCCTCCACTGTGATGGCAGCCATTGTCCCTGTGCCTACCATCCCCCCTCCAACTTCCACTGCCCAGTCCCATTCCCCTCAACCCATCCCAAGCACACAGCCAGACGAGCATACACACAAGACAACACCCAAGAGTGTCACAGGCACAAGCACCACACTTCATCCCACAGACAATACACAAACACAAGCACTCAGACACCCAACAGCCATCCACCTCACAACAGCATACAGCCCTTGCACCTGCACCCAAAAGCAGCAGACAGACACCTCCAACGGCCACTCCCTCATCCTCCACTCCCATTCCTTCTCCCTCTTCCTGCCCCAATGTCCCTAAGAAATTTTCCTATCCACCATTGACCTCTTCCCTACCCATTCCCTCATCCTGCATGTATGACCAGGGTAGGAAGAACCCAGCCAAGCACTTCAGCCACACAGTCCATGGGCCCCGCCGTCACCACACCCACTAGTGATGGAAAGGGATCCAGGCCACATTTTCTGAAGGGGAAGGAGCCTGCACCAACAAGTCCAAAGGGAAAGGAGCCTGCCCCAGCAGGCAGGAAGACCAGGGAGCCTGCCCCAGCAGACAAGAAGGGAAAGGAGGCTGTCCCAGCAGGCAGGAAGACAAAAGAGCCAGCCCCATCAGCCAAGAACGAAAAGGGGCCTGCACTAGCAGGCAGGAAGACCAAGGGGCCTGGGCCTGGAACTGTGACGGAGCACCCACCATTAACCATGGTTGTGCAGCTGTCCAAAGTTGCAGGGGATGGGCAGGAGCCCCTCCCCACCAGCAGCATCCAACTGAGAGACTGTGACCTTGCACTCCACAGGACCAAGCACAGGGCACGGTGACCCCTCCAGAACCAGTAGTCTTGTTACATCTCCCAGGTGAGGTGCCCCCAGTTCCCCATTCCCCCTATGGTGCCTTCCTACTTACCAAGTGATGCCCCTGCAGTGGTCTCTCTGTGTTGAAGCAGGTGACATATGTGTCCTTGGACTTTGGCCTGTGGCCATATGGCATACGAACATTGTGGACTGGGCTGTGTCCCTTTTTCTGTACATATGTATACATCTATTATCTTGCCTAACTTATTTTTCATACTGTGTTGATCTCATTACATTCACTTTTGCGAAATTGTTTTGTCATTGCATTATTCATCCAAGTTATGAGGTAAAATTGTTCTTGTAATGCAGCTGGTTGTGTGTATGGTGGGTGTGTGGGGTGTGTGTTGTTCGTGTGTGTGTCGCTCTAGTTTTCCTCCCCCCTCCTCAGTGTGCTAGGCAGCTGTACTCATCATCGTTGTGTTCGCTGGCGTTGGTGTTTGTGGTTGAGCAGAACCTAGAAGATCATGGGAAAGACATGCAGTTCAGGTTCCATGGCGGTGTGGTTCTTCCCTGTGTCTCCAATGGTGAGTCCTTTCCCTTCTGAGCTCAGTTTCTGCCAGGCTTTTGATGTTGGTGGTACCGCCCCTGGAAAAGGTGGCGGTTTGAAGGTGGGTGGAACATTCTGCTTGGCTGTCGGTGGCTACCCCTGTGGTGGCTGTTGTTTCCACCCTGGCGGTCGGTGTGGGACATTGGTTGTCTATCAGAGATCTTTCTGCCATGGTCCAAATTTGGTGGTAGTTACTGCCGGCCTGTTGGCGGTATTACCGCCACCTTAACACTGACCGCCAGGGTGTAATGAGGGCCATAGTCTGCTGTGTCAGACTAATGTAGGCATTATGGGGGTCATTCCGACCTTGGCGGGCGGCTACCGCCGGCCGCCAGGCGGAAACCGCCATGCGGCCGCCAATGCAGCCGCACTCACGCGGCCCCTATTCCGACATTCCCGCTGGGCCGGCAGGCGCAAACCAAGTTTGCGCCCGCCGGCCCAGCGGGAATGAGGCCGCAACACAGAAGCCGGCTCCGAATGGAGCCGGCGGTGTTGCGGCCATGCGATGGGTACAGTTGCACCCGTTGCGCTCTTCACTGTCTGCTAGGCAGACAGTGAAAAGCTGTCCAGGCCCTGTTAGGGGGCCCCAGGACACCCCTTACCGCCATCCTATTCCTGGCGGTGAAAACCGCCAGAAACAGGCTGGCGGTAAGGGGGTCATAATCCCCAAGGCAGCGCTGCAAGCAGCGCTGCCCTGGCGGATTATCGCCGCCGGGGCAGAAATGGTGGAAAAAAGCCGGCCCCGGCGGTCCGACCGCGGCGTAACTGCCGCGGTCAGAATGGGGAAAAAAGCACTGCCAGCCTGTTGGCGGTGCTTTCAGTCATACTAGCCCTAATGACCCCCTATGTCTGTGACCCTCATTATGCGTTTGGCGGTCGGTACGCCACCATGGTGGTGGTTGGACTGCCATCGTCTTGGTAGTCGGACCATTGTATTACAAGGCTGGCAGGCCTATGGAGCAAAGACCGCTGTAGTTCTGCCAGCACCACCAGGCAACACAGACCACTACAGTGACAAGGCAGTATAACCGGGCCAGTTGTTCCTGTGTTTCTGACGGACTTATCATGATGTTGCACACCACCAATGTGACCATGGCACTTCAACCACCACATCCCAGCAGGTGGAAACGCAGCGTATTAAGGGAGCAACTCGCGTGCAGGCAGCGTTGCATGTCCAGAGCCATTATGGAGACCATCACACACGTCCTGCTGTTGCTGCTGCTCATCAAAGGTGCATAATAGCCACTCGGCCATGGATGTAAATGACAGTAAGTGCACACACCTACCTGTGTCATTAATCTTAACAACAGATCATCACACTGTCATCCATATGATATCGGGCTCACGCTACAGCACAAAGTACACTTGTCATTGTGTACACAATTGGAGACATTCACAGCCCTTGAATGCCTCCTTTGGGCACGTCATTCACACTGCACTGCCACACTACACAAAACAGTATGTTTGCACATCTTAGGCACAGGCATGGTGACTTTTACAGAACATTGTGTCACACAACAGCAATAACACAGCATTATCACATCTACCAATACAACTGACACCCTCACATTGTACATATGCCATAGACTATCATCAGATTCAACACACATATGTATCAATGTGTCATAGAACACAAATACCCCTGCCATTAAATAGCCCTGTAATGGACCCACACATCATCCACATTGCAACACAATGAAAGGACAATGGAATGCACAATAGTCAGAGACAAATATCCAAAGCTCACTATGCAAACAATACCTGCACAATAGGGATCGGGGCATCAGGAGCACTCAGGGAAGCATGCTGCCCTGGGGCACATTACACTTTGCACACATCCCTAAGCCAACATTTGCACAGGAAAAGGCCCTTCAGATATCTCAGGGACAAACAATACTAGAGCCAAGTGACATGCCTATCTGCAGAATGTGGAAGTGCAACTCAAGAAAGCACATACAACTGCAACAGCATAGGGCATACATCCAAATTAAGTGACTGTAAGGTACACGCTGCAAAATGGGCACATGATCAGTCAAATGAAAGGAAGCAAGCACAATTGAACACCCTCCATGTCTGCACAAAGAAAACTCAAGCTGCCACATATGAGACTAATCTACAATCCATATTAGGGGACAATTCTAACACCATACATGCTGACATAGGACAACACAGGATGAAATACTTACCATAGCAAAAATGACACAATGCAAGTGACTCCACAATTACATTAAAAAACACATATCCACACAGTCAACATCTACCCTTGTCCTGGGTGACATCACTACTGCCCAAAAAGTCTGATTTTGCAAACAACAGCGAATGGATCAGCAGTCAGGGTGAAACACACACAACTGTAGTCATACAACTCAAGTTACTCAGGAACGCAACATAAAGGTAGAAAAGGAATTGCAGGACGAATGTGTACCCAAAAAAACAATTGTGTGGGTTTATTAATGTAATATACATACGAAAAAAGGCCATTGGCCGGTCCAAGTAATGTCTATGCTTATTCTTGTGACCACACATGACTCCAATCACTGCCAGGGAACCTTCACAGGAAGTGGCATCAAGTGGGTAGTCAGGCACCTCAGGGATTAGCCTTGTGGGGGGTCATATTTGGGATGGGTGGGTTTGGGTTTGGGAGGGGTGGACTGTTTCTTAGGAGGGGTGGGCCAATTCCTGGGGATAGGGTCATGGGTTCCTGCAGGGGGCAGTTGTGACAGGGAGGATTTGAATGTGGAAAGTATGGGTTGGGCTGTGGATGGGGGGGAATTTGGAAGTAACAGGGAAAAAGGCAAGGTCGAAAAGGAAACTCCTTCGGAACATCACAAGGTCATCTTAAGGGGTTGGGGATTTGGAGGTTGTAAGAGTGGCCATCTCATGTGTGGGTGTGGATGTCTTGGGTATGTGCATGTGTGAGGTATGCTTCTGTTTGGGTGGTGTCTGTTGTGTGTGTCACTGTAGATGTTTGCATGCCTTGGGAGGGCTGGAAGGTGGAAGTGATGAGTGATGTGGTAGATGTGTTTGTGTCTGCTGGGGTGGTGTATGTGGGAATGGTGGATATGGTAGATATCTGTGTGTCTTTGGGGTGGTGTCTGTGGGTATGGTGGTAGTGGTAGATGTTTGTGTGTCTGTTTGGGGTGGTGCCTGCAGGCGTAGTGGGTGTGGTGAATGTGTCACTGGCAGTAGTGGTGTGTGTGGGTATGCTGGATGTGGTGTGTTGGCCGGTGGGGGTGGTGGGGTGTCTGGTGAAGTGGTAGCTGATGTTGTTTTTGTGAGTGAATGTTGTGGGCCTGCATGCCATTGTGCCTTGTTATGTTTGTATTTATGTGTGCTGCTTGTATGTGTTGAGGTGGGTGCATGCAGATGTGTTTGTGTGCTTGGTATAAGGTGAGGAATGGGGATATGGATTGAGAAGAGGGAGGTGGAGGTGGAGGTGGAGGTGGGAGGAATGTGGCATATGACTGGCTGCCATCAGTGAGGAGGTCAGAGTCTGAAAACATCTCTGTAGGCCAGTGAATGCCTTCCAGGAAAGCATTGCTCTGCTGACGTTGGCTGACTAACCCCTAGATGTCAAACACAATGGCAGTCTAACCCACAGAGATGCTCCTCAGGAGGCCAATAGCCAATAGCCTCTTCACGCAGGGCAGCAGGGGTAACAGGGGCTGGGGTGGAAGTACCTGCAGCAAAGGAAATGGCCACTCTCTTGGGTGAGTGGGCATTACCAACTGAGTGGGAACAACAGAGAGGGTGGCGATAAAACTGGGGGTGGCAGACAAAAATGGTACAGGACTATGTCCTGATGGGTTTGCCACCACTAGGGACTACGGAGTGGCCACTGGAGTTTGAATTTGATGATGAGGTTGAAGACCCGTTCTCCTCCGTGGCATTCCCCTCACCCTTCGGGCCACTGGACCTTTGTATGTCAGTGGTGTGTTGACTGAAGGCACCGTGGCCAGATGCTTCCACACTTGGTTGTGCACTGTCTCCTTTGCTTGCCTGGGTGAATGCTGCAAATACAAAGAGAAAAAGGGCCACCAAATGTACCTGATCACACTTGAACAACAGCTGTGATTAGCAAATACTACCATTATGTCATGTAGACCCCAACAAGCTCCACCAAAGTGGCCCCTACATGTACCATACCATATGCATGCATGCCATCTACACTGTCAACAGCTGCCCACAGGAAAATTTGTATCTCAAACAACTACAATTGCATGGCTGAAGTTGCACAATCACAGTTACCACTGAACAAGTAGTAGAATACATCACCTTCAATACATTGCCTCGGGGAGCCTACCTCAGTTACCTGTTGTCATGCAATCGTAGCCCAAGCCAAACTTTATTCCCACAGATCCCACACAAGGTCATGCAGATATCTATTTGTCACATGCACAATAACACAACAATGTGAAATGATGCTCCCCAAATATGCCATGTTGCTTACAACAGTACAGTAGCATGGAGAAGGTGACATGGAAATACTAATGTCACACTGGAAACATATAAAAAATATACACTTTACCAAGTGACATTTGTCTCAGTGGAGTAATGGAGGTAGTACTAATGTTGCTCAGGTATTTGGCGTGGAAATGCACACTGTAGATATAGGGCCCGATTCACAAAGGTAAACTTAGACTTTTGGTCTAAGTTTGGACCAAAAGTGTAAGTTTATGACTTTTCGGTATTCACAAAGGTAAGTTCCAAGTAGTATCTTTGTGTCTGTACTCGGGTGGAATCTTTGCGCTTGGAGAAAAATATCTGCACTCTGGGTGGAGACCAGACCGCAGTGCACAGATTCCACTCCAGGTGTGGAGAGTACATTCAGGATGCAGAGTGGAATCTCCACACTCAGAGCATAGATTCCACCCAAAGTGCAGTTGTAAAGATGCTACTCGTAACACACCTTTGTTAATACCGAAAAGTCTTAAACTTGGACTTTTGGTTTAAACTTGAATCAGAAAGCTCCAGGGAAATCACAACTAATGTCTGGCACCCTTTACAATGACATACTCTGATTGCATCAGTAGATGTTATTAGTCCTTTGAATGTTGGAGAGGCACAAAGATTTGTAAGTAATTGTAGAAGGCCCTAAACATGTTGCTCAATTGGAAGGTACATTACTGTCGCCATTGTTGTCCTACAAACCCAGATGTCTGTGGATGAATGGGTGTACCCAAACACATATGATACCAACATAATTGCAAGTCACTCGATGTAGCATGCCAACAGTCTGGTTACAAACCTTCCCTATTCACACGTGCAGTGCACTTTGCTTCATGGTGACACATCAATGGCATGGAAATGCACATTGTGTCCAAATAATCGAGTCATACAAGTCATGACCCCCATTGCTACTGCTGTTATACATGCCAAATGACATGCAATGAAGTATGTATTAGCCAACAATCAATGGTGACACACTCCTGTTTGTGGCACCTCATTAAGGGCCAGATGTAGCAAACAGTTTGCGAGTCGCAAACGGCGAAAATCGCTGTTTGCGAGTCGCAAATGTGTGTTTGCTATGCAGAAATGCATTTTGCGAGTCGGAACCGACTTGCAAAATGCATTTCAGAGTCGCAAATAGGAAGGGGTGTTCCCTTCCTATTTGCGAGTCGCAGTGGTATGCAACTCCATTTGCGACCGCAGTTACCATCCACTTGAAGTGGATGGTAACCCACTCGCAAACGGGAAGGGGTCACCATAGGACCCCTTCCCCTTTGTGACTGGACCCCAAATTATTTTTTCAGAGCAGGTATACCTGTCCTGAAAAAATCCGAAACAAAAGGTTTCGTTTTTTTTTTCTAAGTGCAGCTCGTTTTCCTTTAAGGAAAACGGGCTACACTTTGAAAAAAAAAAACTGCTTTATTTAAAAGCAGTCACGGACATGGAGGTCTGCTGACTACAGCAGGCCTCCATACCCGTGAGTGCCCATAGTCGCTATGGGGCCGCAATTTGGGACCCACCTCATTAATATTAATGAGGTGGGTCTTTGCGACCCCATAGCGACTCGCAGAAGGTGTCTGAGACACCTTTCTGCATTAGGTTTTGCGACTCGGAAATTGCGAGTCACTCGGAGTCGCAATTTCCGAGTCGCAAAACCTATTGGTGCTACATCTGGCCCTCAATGTACCCCATTGCAAATGTCCTATTCTACACAAAGGATGGCATGCACGTATATGTAAGGGAATACAGAAATCATCCCAATAACACAGGTAGACCATGTGTGAAACAGCAGTGTACACGTGAAGGGGACACATGCTAATATGTAGGCACAAGGAATGTTGGCAACAGTGATGGCACACAAATCATGTCAATGGATATTCCCCACTTACCGAGGGAAAGTATTGATCTGTATCTGACCGAAAGAACAATGTATGCCCTGTCACAGTTATGATGGCCATTATCACATTACAGACAATACAGACAGTAGTGAGGCACCTGTCACATGCTGAAGACAAGTAGCAGATGGGTGGCAGATGCAAATATACTAATTTGGCCAGACACATGGCTAAGGACAGTAATCACATCCTTTCCTTTGGCCTGTAACACTGAGGATTACTGGTGTGTTGCATAGATTTTACACCAACTGCAATAAAGAATACTTGATTGATCAATGCACACAGCCAGTGTTGTCCCTCAAGGGTAGGCACCTTTTGGGCGATGGCTCTTCATATCTCCTTCTTCTGATGGTAAATAACCTGCATGGATGCAAGAGAAAAATCAAGAGATTACAATCATAAGTTTTACTACAAATGATTGAATCACACAGGTCAGAAACACCAAGCTAGAAATGTTCAAATTGTCAATACACCACAAATGTAAAGCACACAAGCCAATAATTACAGGGACATGACTATAGGCATGTGTATCCATCTGCAGACTAATCTACTACCATACAAAGGGCCTACAATGACTAAGCAAGCCTACTGACATCAGGTATCCATTCTCCAGAAACATGTAATGTGATGTGAGCCACAATGAAACACTACACACTTATGTGGCTTCTGAAGTATAAACTCATTAGGTCTGAATGGACCAACACATTCACACTCTGTGAGATTGACTCACTGAATAAATTCCCCACAGGCAACTTCCATAGTAAAGTCTTCACCATCACACTAGCATGACAATGAAGGGGCTGGCATGGTGGGTACAGAAAGTATGTCCCCTGTGCATATGTGGACAGGTGGCCTAGCAATGCAGACTAATTCCACTTCCATGGTGTGGGTTCTGTGGTATGAACCTTTGTGTCTATCCAGTATAGAAAGTTATGCATTGTGCGATTTCTGTTATGTGACCAAGGTATTGACTCACATATCATGGCCTCACAGGAATCAACACACTGTCTGCACTGTGGGACTGCCATTCTTGCAATAAGCCTGTACAGGAAAAATATGACTTATTTGAAGGTGCCAACAGAGTTGTGGAAGTAGAGGACCTGTTATAAGTCAAAGGCACACATTGATAATGATGCAAAATGCACATATGTACTACTTCTGGAGTGTACCTCAGTACCCATTCCTAATCTAGTCAATGGTCTGAGGCATATAGGGCACGTTTTGCCACTAGATCATCCATGCCAGGATCATCTGCTGTACAGGGAGTGGGCACAGTGTCACAGCTGCACAGACACAGTGACTCTACCACAGCCTGGACTACGTCCCATACTGGGAGATACACGTGACAGGCCCTGGTTTCTGCAGGCTGAGCACACTGAACCTACGTGTCACTTACATTTCCATCACTTCCATGCTTGATAGCACATCATGTGGCCATAAACAATTTGGCATGTGATTTCTTGGCATCCTGAGGGGCTGAGTGAGTCAGGATATGGATTACAGACAACAGTTTGGCAAGGCCAGATGTAGGTTGAAAGATTTGTGATACTATACACATTGCTTACAAGATTCTCAAATGACTTACTCAATATGCATACACAGCTCATGCTGTCATGCACATACATGTTATCTATCCAATATTTACAACAATCATGAGGAAAGAGAAGTTATTGGATGGCAGTAAAGTATTCTTGCCTAGTTAAGTGCATCCAAAACAAGGAGGACCTAGGGCCACAGAAAATCTCACACAACACAATGTGAATGAACTTAACATATAGTACTGGCCACCAATACCTCCACAATGTACATCCTACTGATGCCACACAGACTGCAACAATAGGCATACAAGAAGTCTAACTGTCACACAGGGGAACATTGTAGCCTGTGAAGAGGGCAAGGATGTATCAAACAGTCAGTTGTGCCATACCAAGTACTAACCTGGTCCTCTGGTGAGGCATAGAGATGTTCATACAGGAGAAAGACCTAATTAACAAGTCTCTCCAGCTCCTCTGGCAACAAGGCAGGGACCCTATCACCTGCTGGACGTGACATGATTTTTCCCAGAGGCAGCACACAGCAGCTCAGGTAGTGGAGGTGTTGTTTGCAGCAGTGTCAGGAGTCAAGTGAGTGAATGTGCATAACATGGCAGTCACAGCTGCCACATACACAGTCATCACTGCCAGCGAACACAGCCATTGGGTCGTGACTGCCACAGGCAACAATATTAGCCTATGGCTGTGTCTGCCACAGTTGGAACTGCCTATCGCCCACATGACTTCCGCTGTTGGTCGCCGGATGTTTCTAATGTCCAATGGAGTAGGTCAGGGATGTGCCATTTTGGCAGTCTGAAATACAGTATTTGTCTTTGTAACCTGTGTCACACATACAATATATGTGTTGCAGCATCAGAAGCATTGTTTTTCTGTCTTGTCATGTAGGACCTTCTACACAACCACCAGTGTAGTGTGTTTCAGGGCACAGGCATTTGAAGGCAGTGTATCGTCCACCACAGCCAATGATCTTTTGGCAGTCTGAAAATACAATTACATTTTGAGGGCCAATTGTGTAGCAGATATGTGAGTTTTGTCCAAATCCATCTTTTGGACACGAGTTGACAACCATGGGGATCACATGTGACCCTTGTGTAGTTGCCAGCTGTGATATGTACTGGTTGTCATGTCAAGCCAGTCAAAAATGCTTTGTCACATGATATTATTGGCATGCATCATGTATGTTGCTGTGGACATACTGACTAATGTTACAAATCCTGTCTTGTCACACATAGGTACCCTGGGAGAGTGACGATGTGACAACCTCCTGTCTACGGTCCACTGCTAGACCTTCAGACCATGGAGCAATGGCATATAATTATGTTATACCTCCTGAATAGGCAAGCAGTAGTGGACTCATGCCGTCAGTTGGAGCCACATCTAATGCCAACTATTAGTTATCCAACCTGCATACCAACTGTTGTGCAAATCATGTCAGTGTTGCACTTCCTGGCCACAGGGTCCCTCCAACATACAGTGGTCCTATCTGCTGGTGTGTCCCAATCTAGTCTGGTGTTGAAGGATTTCCTCTCAGCAATGGTGAAACACATTGACAGCTATATCAGGTTCTTCCAGTGTGAGGATTTAGCCATTGTTAAGGCTGACTGTTATGGTTTTGCCCACCTCATACATGTTGTGGGGGCCATTGATGGCACACATCCTGGGTTGTTGTCACCACATGCAACTGAACAAGCCTTTCGCAATGGAAAGTACCACCTTTCCCCAGTTGATGTCACAACTACACCTAGAAAGGGCCTGTCTGGTTCGTAAGCCACATCTGTCCAAATTGTGTGTGAGCAAAGTCAGTTACTACAGTCATGAAGTGGGGGACTCATTGGTTTGCTTATGTCCCATTCCTTACCAGGTGACTCATCGTATCCAAACCGTACTTGGTTGTGAATACTGGTGAGGAATCCAACTACGCCAAGGGAAGTCTGCTTCAATGAGGCCCATGGAAAAAAAAATGGCTGGTAGTGGAGTGGGCTTTTGGGCTCCTAAGGTCTAGATTTAAGTGTTCTTACAGGACTTGTGAAGCCCTTCTCCATTCACCCAGGAGAGTGTGTCAGATCACTGTGGCATGCTGCCTGCTCCACAATATCATTCTGCGGAGGCACATCCCATATATTCCAGAGGAGGGGGAGCCTGCAGTGCCAACAGGTGAGAATCCTGAAATGCAAAGTGAGGAGGACAGTGGTGAAGATGAAAGAGTTGACTTGCAAGAAGATCGAATCCACAGCTACTTCTCATGAGTGTAATTACGCCTTGTGATGCCATGACTGCGGCTGTATGATGAACTGTAGTTGTGAAAATGTTTTTAATTGAGAGTTTTGGATAGAGCTAGGGAACTAATTCTCTTCATTAATCAGCCAAAGGCTGCTTGATGAGATAGTTTTTGACACATCCTCACCTGGATAATGTTGCTTTGTTTGTGTCAGTTTCCTTGCAATGTACTTTGTTTTCCAGATGCTTGCTATGTGACTTGAGTCATATATATGATTTCAAGACTTTGCCTCTTGTTTTGCTTGCTGTACAGGAACTTTTACCATGACATCTTCACGTGGGCAGAGTTGTGACATTGGCAGATATGTATGCTGACATACAAAATGGACATGGATTATCCCAAGTAATGTAGGTCAAAGAGTTTGGGTGCATGAGATCTGTGCCAAGAAAGCTTCACATTGTGGTGGAAGGTCAGATGTTCCCACTGGACTTGTTTTGTGTGCTGTGGTGGGCCGATTGTATCATGTGTATCAACATGTGGGCATGAAATATGTATTCCTAGCTTGCGACCAAGTAATATTCCCTTCACAGTGGCTAAATACTCTTTTTGTCTGACCTGTATCTAGGTGTAGATGTTTTTCATCAGTGTAGGCCAAAATGCCTATATCACAACACTGACATATGTTTGTGCCATACCATCAGATGCATGGGCATTGGATTATGATGGCCCTGTGATCAGGGACTGTTGCACTGTATCTTGGATTATGTGATGTTGGATTACTTTGGTGTGGTATGTGATAAGGGCCATGTTTCTGACATCAGCCACATCAATGTTTGCCTATTCTACAGGACAGTGTCTGACAAATCCCTTCGTACCGAGGTCGGAAGATCTGTACCTGTCAACATGTTTATTTATTCGGCTTTTTAATAGTCCTGACAGATTGGCAGCCTATGTGTTGTGCACTGTAATATAAGTTTTAGTTTGAGCAGACATTTGTGTGTATGTGTTTGTGTGGGAGGGTTGTAATCATCAGCTAGACGCTGTGTACATGCAACATATCCCATATTGGACAAGTAGCTTGGATCATCATTGTATGGTTCACATGGTCTGACATATCTACATGGGTAAATATGAAATCAAAATCAGCAGACAAACAGTCGATGAAAGGTGATTTTATTGTATAGCTATGACTAACAGAAAAAAAGTGACATGACTCAACAAAAAATCCAAGGTGCAGGAGTCAGGAGTCAGTCATGGTGAATTAAATCATTGGAGTATATGCCAAACCACTGGGAGTCCAAAGTCCATTGGAAATGGTACACATTCACTCAGGATCAGTCCAGAATGAATGTTTAACACACAAAGGAGGTCCTTAAGGAGGAGAGTTGTTACTGGCAGTGATGGGTGTCTTGCCATCCGAACCTGTTAGATTCTTTGCTTGATGTCCCCCTTGCAGGGGGTGGGATCTGCTGTTACAGAGGCAGGGGTGCCTGAGGCTTGTTGTTCCTCTGGCAGGGCCTCTTTTCATGTGGCTGGCACTGATGTTGCTGGGCCTGCTGTTGAGTGGCCAAAAGGAGGGGTAGACTGGTGTTAAAAAACCCTGCTCAGGGTGTTATGTATGTCCCTCAACGACCCTTTTAGCGAGGCCATGCTGTTATGGTGGGTCTCCATCTGTTTCTCCATGTCCTGATGCATTTCCCTCTGTAGCTGCTTGATTTCCTGAAGTTCGATCAACGCCTGCCCCATCACGCCTTGGGACTCCTGATAGACCCTTAAGCACTGGCTGATGGTGTCCTGGCCAAGAGCAGCCACAGTGGCATAACCCCCGCTGGCCCACAGCATCCCTCCTATGCACCCTACCCCTACAGGCCTGTGACCTTGCCAACTACAGGCCTGTGCCCTTGCCACAGTGTGCCCCCTCCAACTTGTTCCTGGACCCTCATTGTCCGAAGTGTAACACTGCACCTCAGGATCCAGGACTGGTAGGCATGAAATAGTAGACATTGTGCTCGGGACATAGGTTATGGGGCGAATGGTTGCCTATGACGTTCAACAGACAGGGCTGGGAGGTGACATTGTGGGCACAGTGAGGCTCATTGTTGCTGTCTGACCAAGTTGCCAAGATGGGCCATAACGGTCCTCCACATGCAGATGTCAAGGAGTGTTGTCATCACTAAAGACTTCATCCAGGAGGGTAATGACACTCTGTCCCATGGCCTCTGTGTGGCCAGCGGCAGATCCACCTGTTGATGTAAAACATACATTGTTATTGGTTGTATTGTGACATCTACCTCCAAAGGTTTAGAGTTACAGTAAGCAGAGAGCTTGGTACAAAGTTAAGTTGTAGTTAAACCAATTGTTACAAGTAACCATGGTATTGGGTGTATTGACATGCCGTGTGTGAAGCAAGCCAACTCATTTAGATTCAAGAAGCTGTGGAGATGTGCAGATCAGTTGCACTTGGGAGGATGGCCTGAAAATGACTTCATGGCACCAGTGAAGCCAACAGGCTGTGACCATTTGAGGCCTAGTTTGAGTGGGATGTAGGCAGACCCAGAACTTGGTAGCATATGTGACTGGAGTCATCATGTGCACAGTGCTATGTCAATGTGTCTGCTGCCAACCTGGTGAGGCATCTTGAGGCCTTAGGAATACTTCTTGAACACTTTGGGCAAGCTGTCCTTCCTGCCCTCAATAGTTTCATCTAGCAAGTCAAGTTGAAGCTAGGTAACAGATATGCCTCTGATTTGTGCATGATCTGTGCTTGCTAACTCCCAGGTGACTACTCTTCATTTGTGAGTTGTCAAACATGGGCCTCCGAACAAGAGGACACTGTGCTGGCGTTTGGACTAACAAAAACAGTGCCTCTTGGGTGTTGCAGTCAGATAAATCCCTGTACTACACACACTAAACCAATGTTAACCCACCATGTAAGTATAATTAATTTACAAGTTAGCAAACAAGGGAAATTGTGCAAGTGACCCCTGTGCTAGTTGTTAGAGTTATTGAAACAGGGCCTTCTGGGAGTTGTAGTCAGGTCAGTCCTTCTACTTCCCAACATTAGACCAATGGTATCTTCTAAGGTAAGTACAATTCAACTGAGAGTTTACAAACAGGGGTATATGAAGAAGTGAACACTGTGTTGGTGGTTGGAGTTACAGACACAAGGCCTCCTGGGAGTTGCAGTCATGTCACTCTCTCTACTACACACACTATACCACTGTGATCCCCCCAGGTGTATGAAGTTCATTAGTGAGCTGACAAACAGGGGTCATTGGAGAAAAGAACACTAGGCTGGTAGCTGGATTTTCTGAAACAGTGCCTCCTGGGAGTTGCAATTAGGTCACTCTCACTACTCCTCAATTCTTTTGTTGTATATATCTGTATGCAGACTAAGTTTATGTTTGTGTATACATTGTCATTTGGGACATGCCATGGATCCTGGAATGTGTTACTGATATTGTGAGATATCCAGGCCCCATTTGGACACGTGATAGGCCTTGATAACTGTGATATTAGGTCAAATGATATCTATTGACACTGTTACCACTCAGAAACTCTGGGTATTGAATGTTGGTGAGGAACATGAATAAGACAGTGGGTAAAGCTGAGCTATGAGCATGCATGACATTGCATTTTGGTGACATTTTTTGTCTTGTGACTTACTAGACTGCACTCCTACAGGTATTCCTGTCAAGCCTTAAGGATGCAGGATGGCCAAGACCTTCTGCTCCCAGGGAAAGAGAATTAATGGGGCAATGGGAGGCCCATTGTCAGTCTCCTTGGTGTGCAGCTGCTGGAGATCAGGGAACGCACCTTGCTCTTCAGGTCATTCCACCTCTTCCTGATGTCCTCCTTTGTGTGCAAGAGCATTGTTGATAATCCTGTCCACACTTCCATTTTCCTACTGAGAGGAGTGTCTTAGACTTGTGCTCCAAACTATTGTGGCTCTACTCTAATGATTTCATCCACCATGACTCTTAACTTATTTTTGGAAAACCGGGGATCCCTGGTGGAAAAAAATGCTAGTGAGGGTGACAGTGACTTATTTAACAGGGGAATTGCAATAAGGTGTGAATGGACAAAAGTGTATGCAAGGTGTTCAAATGGATGGTAAAAAAATGTGTGATTAATCTATATAAGCGACAGATTTCAGTTGCTCGGGCTTCTTTGTCTTGCTGTGTAAGTGCAAAGGATTGTGGTGTGTGAAGGGGTTTGTATTAAAGTGTGCCTTGCAGGTATGTCCACTGGACCAATGTGTGTCAGCTGTGTAGCTTTTGAATTCATCCAGTGTGCAGTTGTCTATTACTTTGCTGACCGGGCACTGACGTGGTGTGAACCGCCACTGGCTGACTGCCACGAAGGGATGGTCACAGCAACTGTGCGCTTGTAATAAGCTTAGCGGTTGGCCGGGATGCTGGCGGCACTGGAGGTCGGACCACGTATATCCAGGCCGCTGCCCTGCGGGTGATCTGCCTTTTTCACTTGGCGGTTGGTGATCCTGTCTGTATGACATGAAAAGGGACAGTCTTTGCAGGACCGCCAACATGGCGATCTGCCGGTCCAACCTCCAAACTTGTAATTAGGCCCTGATTCTGTTGTCATAGGTGTTCAGCTTTAGGTTGTCCTATACTAGTTATTACAGCTTGCTCTGGCAAAGTAATATATTAACATTAATGAGCAAACATGACAAACAGAATACATTCTTTGATGCCTTAAAAGATATTTCTAAAAACTAAACTTTGTTTTTTGGGAATTTTGTAACAGTTATTTTTTTTATTTCAAAACTATTTTAGGAATTAAACTGAAAGCGCGGAAAAAAGGGCATTAAAACTTGTACTGAAACATTTTTTTAAAACTACTGTTGCACAGTCACTCGTGCAGTCAAGACCTAATCCATGACAATGCTACTTTGTTCTCCGGCACAACAATCCATGAAATATAGAGCAATTGGATGTTAGAGGTGTTTCTGATGTTTGCTCAGGGTGACTGCAGCATCTGGAGGGGTTGTGCCACAAGCTTGCACCCTAGGAAGTGGAGCACTGAATGTGGAGCCACCTTCCTACTCCTGATTCTTCCTCAGTGCAAAAATGAGCTGCCTGGTTTGCCACACATTAAGGTGCTTCAACCTGTGAGAGGTACAAAAAGAATACTTCTTCCCAGCACCCATGAATAACTCCTTTTTGCAGAAACTGTAGATCTCCAGCTTTGCAGGCACTTTCTTTTTACCTGGAAAAATGGCAATTAAGTCAAATGTAATAGATTGTTATCCCAAGTACCACTGCAGCACCACAAGAAGCAAGGCCAGCAGTGTAATCATTGGTGTTGCAATTTCTCAATCTCCAACCCGCCAAAAAAATTAACGTGCAGGAGGTGACATACATTTTGTAACAGCAGGCTCTTAGAAGACTGCCCAGTATTCAATGGGAAACATCAGAATGCGGAAACACCCCTGGGCTATTCAGGAAAACAGTACAGCACATATAAAGGGACAACAGAAGTGAGTGCTAGTAGGAGAATCCTCTCCTCTGGCAGAAGGGCTATAACAAGAAGAGAAAGAAAATGATGACAATGTAAAGCATTTCAGGAACTACTGCAGACACTGTCATAAATGTGTGGTATATGGTGAAGTTAATAAAAAAATAGATACAAGGGGCAATGAACAGCACCTACCAACAGAACACAAAGGCCCTCATTAAAACCCTGGTGGTAAATGCCACCTACCGCCGTGCTGACGGTCGCCAACATACCGTGACCGCGGCGTTATACCGCTACGGGTATTATGACCTACACAGAGAAATCCGCCACTATACAGACACCCACACAAGTCCGCCAGACCAAAGGTCAGTGATAAATTGGCGGTACCAAAACCCACACCGTTACGCCAACAGGAATACACCCACAGTATCAGGACCCACGAATCACCGCAGTGGTCTTTCAACCCTGGTAAACCATTGGCGCTCAAAATACACACACACTAACAAAACTACACCACATTGGACAATTCAAAATACACACACCTGACACACATACACACACCACACTCAGACCACTATAAAACACACCCACATTACCCACAACCCTTTAAAAAAAAAAAAAAAGATTGCTAACAGAGAGAGAGACAAGCCAGGAGCACCCAAACAATCTGAGCCACAGAACACCATCACCCATACACCATCCATGCACCTCACAGCACACACCACAACACATCACCCCACACATCACCCAACACATCCTCACACATATCACTCATACCACATCCATGGCACCCCAAAGACACCCCAGGTTTTCAGAGGAGGAGCTAAGGGTCATGGTGAAGGAAATCATCCGGGTAGAGACACAGCTATTCGGATAACAGATGGAGCAGACATCCATTGCAAGGAAGATGGAGCTATGGTGGAGAATCGTGGACAAGGTCAACGCTGTGGGAGAGCACCGCAGAACAAGGGATGACATCAGGAAGAGGTGGCACAACCTACGGGGGAAGGTGCGTTCTGTGGTTGAAAGACTGTAGCTGTACAGAGGCCTCCTCCCCACAACTAATAACATGGGAGGAGCAAGTCTTGGCGATCATGCATCCTGAGGGCCTTGCAGGAGTAGCAGGAGGACTGGACTCTGGTAAGTCAAATCTTTACTATTATATCCCCCACTCTACCTGCATGCCATTACAAACTACTATCCCTACCCTCACCCCATCACTCAACCACCTCAAATATACCCCACTATCACAACCCACCCATCCCAGTACCAAGCCCTGCATGCCACATCAATCTATGGACCCCCATCACAGACCTGCATGGACACCCATCACCACAGTGTACCCATTAGAGAGAATCACCTAGCCCACAAAATCACCACTCACACAAGGCAAAGCTGACAGGGCAATCACAACCATACAGGGAAACACACCCATGCACAAGATGGCACACGCAGATACAATAACACTGCATTTGCATCCCTACATGACCTCTACTCAACGTCACCGGAGAGGAGTTGCCAGCTACATCCGGCCCCCCCCCAGAAGAGGCCCACAGTGATGACCACGCCTGGATCACGATGACCAACCTGGCCCATCGGGGACCTCTGGACAGTTGGTTACCCTGCCATAGTCCCATATCGCCACAGAGCCTTACCCCTCAGGAAACACCAGCACAGCACCCACCCAGCCGGCCCCAGCACACGTCAATCAGTAGAGTGTCCACCACTACAGGGACCTCAGGCATCCCCACAAACCCAAGAAAATCAGTGACCTGGGGTCAGTGGCAGTGGGTGCACGGTTCAGGGGACAGAGGCACATGACAATAGGGAAGCTGGGAGGACTGCTGTGCGACAGGGGGAGGACAGGCCCCAGGGAACCCACTCTCCAGGAGGCACTCACAAACATCCTGGGAGCATATCACCATTCCCAGGAGATCTTGGCCAGTTTCAGGAGACCCAGCGGCTGCGGGAGGGGCAGTACCTGGGGATCAGGGAGGACCTCAAACACATCTACGCCATCCTGGTCACCATTGCAGGGGTGCTGGCTGACATGACCAACATCATGAGGGAGGCAAAACAACAGGCCCGACACTAGCCACGCAGATGAATAGCCTTCCACCTCCACTGGCAGTAGTGGATAGGAGGCCCCGCCATAGGACCAACAGGTCACCAGCACCCCACCCCCTGCAGAAGGAGAACCACCCCTCAAACGGTCCCTGCGATCCAGGCAGAAGCCAGAGAACATTGCCAAGACCCCCACCAGGTAATAAGACTCTCCTGATTGTCACCCTTCTGTCCCACTCTGTCACCCTGTCCACCTTGAACTGCCATTACTCCCCTTCCTATGCCCCATTGGACAATGCCCCTGTGATACCAAGAGACTGGACTCTAACAGAACATTCCTCCACCATCACCCCAGCCCATTGCACATCCCACCCTACACATAAGCACTTAAATAAACACCCTTGGAACAAATACAAATCTGGAGTCTGTCAATTGATTGAAATATGTATTAGTGCAACATTCTGAAAACATTGCAATTCATATGTACAGTAATTAATACATTGGTATGATCTTTAGTGGCAGCAGTAAACATACCAGGTGCCAGAGTGGGCTACAAGGATCTGAAAATAGTGATGCCAAAGGGTACAGTAAGTGGCCAGAGACATAGGGAAATCAGACTGCCGGTACAATGCCCAACAGAAAACTGAAAAGTAAAGTGTCTTACCTGTGTGTCACTGGAAGTACTGCTGTATGATATTACTTCTGTTGTCCACATCTTCTTCCTCTGCCTTCTCTTCCTCACTGTCCAATCAAGTGAGGTTTTAGGCAGAAAAAGGCGGTCAAGTCCACAGCGGTGTACCCTGTCACCGCTGATGGTGATCCCCATAGGACACTGTACTCCATAGCGCCCCATTTTAGCCAATGAGGGACAGCATGGTGGTGCAAGACCGCCTTTCGCCATGACGCCGAATGCCAGAGGAGTTACATCACTTCCAACTGTCCATACTTACAGGACAGGCGGTCGCCATTTTATGGTGCTGGACAACATTCAGAAATTGGAAACTGCATCATTGCTGTAAATTGCACATACATTGCCATTCACATTGTCCTATTATGTACATGCTCTATGTACAATGAAGTGGTGGTTCCATTGTTTAGTTTGTGACACCCTGCTCACTCTTGTGTCCCTTAGATACCTATCACTGCAGAGGAATAGGAGGAGGAGACAAGGCCCTGTGTACCGACCCCTTGTGGACTTTGTTACACTGGAGGACAGACACATAGTACTCACCTATAGACTGGGCTGGGCAACAATCACAGAGCTGTGTACTCAATTGGAGCCTGATCTGATATCAGCTATCCATCATCCCACTGGGATCCCCCCTCTTGTGCTATCAGTGCTTCATTTCCTGGCAACTGGTTCTATCCAAGTGACAGTGGGCTTGGCAGCAGGCATATCACAGCCAATGTTCTCAATCGTGCTGGCAAGGGTTGTGTCTGCCTTGGTGAAACACATGTGCAGCTACATCGCTTTCCCACAAGCTGAAGATTTGGCCACTGTGAAGGCTGGATTCTATGTAATGGGACATATACCAAAGATTATTGGGGCAATTGACGGAACACATATTGCATTTGTCCCCCCAGCACAATGAACAGGTGTTCAGGAATAGGAAGAGTTTCTACTCACTCCATGTCCAGATGGTATGCTTTGCTGACCAGTACATCTTCCATGTCACTGCCAAGTATACTGCGTGGGTGTATGATGCCTTCGTCCTGAAGAATAGCAGCATCCCAAATGTGATGGCACAACTACAGAGGCACAGGGTGTGGTTAATAGGTGACTCAGAGTCCCCACCCAATGTATGTCAGTGTATGCCTTCAGGAGTCATCCCCCTTAGCATTGTATAAGGCTAATGTTTTTCCCTCAATTCTTGCAGGAGACGCTGGCTACCCAAACCTATCGTGGCTCCTGACCCCTGTGAGGAATTCCAGTACAGGGGCTAAGAATCGGTATAATGATGCATATGGGCAAACCAGGCGGATCATAGAACATACCTTTGGCCTCCTGAAGGCCAGGTTCAGATGCCTCCATCTGACAGGTGGATCCCTATGCTACTCCCTTGAGAAGGTTTGCCAGATAGTTGCAGCATGTTGCATGTTGCACAACCTGACCCTCAGATGACATGTGCTTTATCTGCAGGAGGAGGAGATTGGAAATGCCCCTATGGCAGCAGTGGACCCTGAGGACAGTGAGGATGAGGAGGCAGAGGATGAGGATGTGGACAACAGAACATCAGTTATATAGCACTTCTTCCAATGACACACTTGCCATTCCTCTGATTATTTATCTTTTCAGTGTGGCTGTAGCAGGATGGAATTCACATCCTTTGCGTCCCAACTGACTGTCACCTATGCTTTCTCATTTTGCAGATGTTGGTGTTATAACAACTGTGTACTGATGTGATGATGACAGACAGCTGCAGGTCATTATTTGTATGCTATCACAGAGTTCAGGTCAATTGCACAGAATGTAACTGTTATCATAATTGCATATTTTCATCAAATAAAGCACTCTTGAGTCAAGTTGTGTTCAAGGATGTTTATTGTAGTAAAATGTATAGACAGACTACTGCAATGGAATGGGGTGATGGTAGAGGTAAGTCCAGGGTATTGGTCCAGTCTTTTTTTAGCACAGGTCAAGTGTCCAAGGGGCAATAAGAAGGGGAGCAAAGGCAGTTCAAAGTGGACAAGGTGACTGAGTGGGACACAAGGGGGACATTCATGAGGGTCTCATTTTCTGGTGGTGCTCTTGGTCTTGGCAAGTGTCTCTGGCATTTGTCTGGATCGCAGGGAATGTTTGCGGGGTGGTTCACCTTCTGCAGGGGTAGGGGTGCTGGTGGCCTGTGGGTCCTGTAGCAGGGCCTCCTGTCCACTAGCTGCAACAGATGTGGTGGGCTATTCAGTTGACTGGCTTATGGAAGGGGCCCGCTGGTGTGCTGTATATTCCCTCATGATGTTGGCCATGTCAGCCAGCACCACTGCTATGGAGACCATGGTTGTGTTGAGGCCCTGCAAATCTTTCCTGATCTCCTGATGGTGTATATCCTGCAGCTGCTGGTTCTCCTGCAAGATGTCAAGAATCTGGCCCATCTAATCCTGGGATTGTTGGTAAGCCCCCAGGACATTAGTGAATGCCTCCAGGACAGTCGGTTCATTGAGCCTGCCCTCCCCTGGAGCACAGCTCTCCTCCCAGTGTCCCTGTCCCCCGTGCCTATGTCCCCTGAATAGTGTGCCCACTGCCACTGACCCTAGGACCCTGATTGTCTTGGCTGTGAGGTGTAGACTGGGGTCCCTGCTCAGGATGGCACACTGCTGTTTTACGTGTCCTGGGGACAGAGATGTGGGGATGTTGGGTGGGTGCTGTGGTGTTGGGTACTGAGGGGGGACGCTCTATCATGGACTGGGAGTGAGCTGGGGTGGCCGACTGACCAGTGGTTCCTGATGGGCCGGGAAGTTCATCCAGATCCAGATGTCCAGAGATACTGTCATCACTGGGGGCATCTTCTGTTGGGGGACTGGATAGCCATGGCACCTCCTCGCTGCTGGGATTAGCTGGGGCACCTAAGGGGATGTAAGTGCTGTATTATGCTTAATGTCTGTGCCATATTCTACATTTCTAGCTTCCCCTATATCATTGTTTTTGCCCTGCTACCTTTGTTTTTGTATGGTGATGGATTGTGGGATTGTTAGTTCTCCATGCTGTGCATGCATATGTGGAGGAGGTACATGCAGAACTGGGAGGGCTGTACATGCAGTGGGTATGGCATGCAGGTGTTGTCATTGGGTTTAGTCATATGTGTAGGTGCACTGTGTGGGATGGAGTGGAGTGATGGGAGTCAAAGTGAGGGGGTGAGATGGCATGCAGGTATGGGGGGGTGATAGGTCGTAAATGTTGACTCACCAGTTTCCAGTCCTCCGGCTTCTCCAGTAAGTCCCTCAGTATTCAGTATTACCAAGGCTTGCTCATCCCATGCTGTCAGCTGTTGAGGAGGAGGCGGGGGTCCACCGCCAGTTCTCTGGATGGCAAGCTGGTGCCTTGCTGACATGGAACGTACCTTCCCCCGTAGATCGTTCCACATCTTCCTGATGTCGTCCCTTGTTCTTGGGTGCTGTCCCACGGCATTCACCCAGTCTACAATTCTCCACCATAGCTCCATATTCCTTGCAATGAATATTTGCTGTACCTGTGCTCCAAACAACTGTGGCTCTACCCTGACTATTTCCTCCACCATGACCTGCAACTTATCATCTGTGAAACAGGAGTGCCTTTGTGGGGACATGGGGGTTGTGTGGTGTATGTTGTGCAGTGGGTGTTGAATAATGCGGTGGGGTGTAGGGTGTGTGACGGATGGCTGGGTGTTAGTGGTATGTGTAGTTGTGTCTGTGATTTGTGTCTGTCTCTTGGCTATTTTTCGTGTTCGTAAAGGGTTGTAGGTAATGTGAGTGTGTGTTTTTTAGTGCTGTGGATGGGTGGGTGTGGTGTGTATTAGTGTCAGGGGTGTGTTTTTGGTATTGACCAATGTTGTGTTGTTTTGTATTTGTGTGGCCATTTTGACCCCGCCAGTGTGTACCTCCTCTTTCCTTCTTATCATGATTAGTGGGCTTGGGGGATTAGTGTTAGGTTAGTATAGGTTGTTAGCTTAGTTGGTGTTAGGGAGGAGGGTGGGGGGTCCTTATTCTTTCTACTTTTCATTATTAAGTGTGTTGTCAATGTTGGGGTTCCTGTGTGTTTAGAAAAAAAAAAGAAAAAAAACAATTAAAAAAAAAATATACAAAAAAATATATGATTGTTTAGGATAGTATAGTATGTGTGTAGGTTAGTGTGTGTTGTCCTGCATGTGTCCTGTCTCATAATGGTGTGTGGGGGGTTGATGTTTAGATCGATTCGTTATATGTGTAGAGTAAGTTTAGCTTAGGTTAGTTAGGGACAGTTGTGGGTAAGGAGTAGTCAGGTTAGATTAGTGTAGGTATGACTTTTCCCTTAGTTGCCTCTGGTGTGATTACTTTTGAATAAATATATAGTTAACCCTTTGCATTATGTGTTAACTGCTACTTGATCATGGCCTTGCCATCAGTGTAGGTGATTGTTGTTCTATGACATTTGTGTCCTATGCTACAAACCAAAGAAAACAAAGGTTTAAAATGGCAGCTACCCCTGTGCTAACTTGGTAAGTATCCACCATTTGATAGAACCACCATTTGGAGTTGACATGGATCCCAAAGGGTTTGTGTCGATGAGTATGTTTTCTACTTCACAAAGTGTGCTTCCAGACTTGGTATTGTGGGGAATTTTTTAGGTCGGACTGCAGTGTGATGTTCAGGGACATGTTTGAAGATGAGGTCTTGTTAACACTCTTGTCTTCTTGTCTTCATTACTGACATAGATCATTTGTGCAAAAAATCAGCATGATTACATATTTGGAAGTTTACTCAGAAAGGTTGATTGATGCTGTGTTTATTTGTGTTTGCTTAGATTAGACTGCATGATTCAATGTATTAGTATTGCATGGTGACAACATTTATCAGCCACCATTAGTTGACTTTGATTTCCCTTGATGAAGCATTATTCTGTCCAACACAGCATGATTGTGTGTGGTTTCTCCCTTCATCAGTTATTCTCCTCAGGATGGGCAGGCTATGATGCAATCGTGGCCACTGCACAGATGTATCTGACTACATGATGTCAGGACAGTTGGATTGACAAGCTACATGGTTGTCACACAGGCACTTTTGTGTTATCTACTGCACAGTTGATGTGTCCAATTACACAGAGACATATTTGGTGTGCAAGTGCTATTTATTGATAGGTGCTGTAGTGCAATATGTACATTGTCCATGTTTGCCGAGTCCGTTCTAATGAAATCTGACATGGTGATCCTACAGAAGGGGTGTGGATAATGCTCCTGACATGCTGGGGTGATGTTACCGACAGTGCAGATGGACAGGATTTGCCAATTAGTAGGAGAAAGACATTCACTGGCAATGCTGACAAGTTATACAGTGGTTAGCAGAACAGTCATTGAGTATAGTTGAAGTGAGACTGGCATTTGACAATACGTAGGACCTTGATCGAAGTAGGCCATGGTGCAGGGACTAGTGCTTCCGGGTACTCTTCCGTGTGAATGTGATCTGTTCCATGTCTTCTTCTTCTGATGTGTGTGTTGCCTGCTTCGTCTTTGTTGTTGTTGGTTGTGAAGGGGCAACACACACCTCAGTGTTAGAAGACGTGGAGTCAGACATCCCGTTGGCTGCTCCCTGTGAAGTTCTTAAGGGCAGTACTGCAGCAAGGAGGGCCTGCTGGTTTTTGAGAATAGCAGCCACAGCACAATGGTAGGCAGCCATGTCGGCCCTGAGGGAGTCATGATTGCATTCGTGCATGCAGTGGAAAGTTTGGGGTGCGAGGTGTTGTGGCAACTCCCTTACTGCAGTGGTGAATTCCTTGACAGTTTCTTGTAGTCCTTGCAGTATGGATGTTAGGGCTTGCATAGCTGCTGCCTGATCTGCAGATGACATCATGCACGAGCGCACCCCCTCAAGGCTGGCTGCCATAGTTTGCATCCCCGCCCGCACCTCCTTTGCCAGCTCCCGCTGTACTCCAACTACAGTTCTTTCAAAGCTGGTGCCAGTGTCGGCAGAGTCCTCAGCTGTATAGGAGCTGGCAGGTCTTGCAATTGGGGTGGTGGGTGGTTCTTCTGTGATGGCTGCTTGTTCTGTGCTCCTCCTTGTGACTGAAGGTGGGGTCTGGAGGGTTTCAAGGACCTTTTGGATGGTCTCCTGGGGAATGTTTATGGGCTCGTCATCCATGTCGTCAGGGAAATCTGGGACAGGCATATCGGCAGGAGATCCATCTTCCTCTGCAATGAAACAGGGTACAATTAGTGTGTCTGTGTTGTGACAATTTTGACGTAACATGCCTGCCTTTTGATGAATTCACTTTGTGATCTTGTTTGGTATTGGTATCTGCTGTCCTTCATATGGGCATTGTTATAGGCCTATGGCCCACCTGTGTGTCACATGTATGATATTGAGTTATCAGACTTGTCTGCCTAATTGCCTCTAGGTGTTGCTTTCTACCAAATAGAGAATAGCCACCTTTTTGTCCTACTCGACCCTCCGTGTATATCCATTCTCATGGTGAGACCTTTCACTGGCTGGGGGTGTTCTGATGGTCCTGGCAGCACAATTGCCTCTCAGGACCTGCCCCAATCCCTGATTGTTCACATTGACTTAAATTTAATTGACATGTAGCATATCCTATGCATGGCAATGTTATGATGTGATATGGATGTTGATATTGTTAATGTGTCCTGCTAATGTTGGGTAATGTGTGTTACATTGGATTGCCTTGATTATCTTATCAGGGTCCTATTTCCCCCCCTGACTGTGCAGGTGTATTTCAGTGACCAGTTCCATGTGTCCCCTCCTCAATGCTGTTGTCTGAGCAGTATGACTTTTGTGATGTTGCCTTGTTTGCCAGGCACAGGATGGACCCTGACATATGCAGCATGGGTGTGTCCTTAGTGCTGTGTCACTCCTATTGCTGTTTACATTGGCTGATGTTTGCGGCAACTCTGGGCATTGACATTTGAGTGTACTGGGGGCTTTGTCTTGTTTGAGGAGATTGTTGCAGATGTCATCCTCACCCCCTAATTTAGGTATGTATGTTCCATGGGGAGGTTACTGCCATTGGCTACTATAGCTGCACACAGATCAGAGGTAGTAGTGTCAACTGTTGTTGCAGTTACATTGCAGTTGTTGTTTTGGCTAGAGGATTGCTGATAGGGCCCTAGTTAATGTAGGAGATATGTTGGCTGACGAGTGCCAGGATGTAAGTTTGAAGTAGTGGCCTTCCCTTCTGTCGAGGCTTTCCCTTTGCTCCATTGTTGGCATGACAGCATGCCCCCATGGGACTTTTGGTGGTGTAGTGTAATGTTGTGCCCCAGCTTCTGTTTGTCCAGGCCATGCCCCCCTGCAGTACCCCTTTACCCATGCCACTCCATGTATATGATGACTTACATGCAATGTGTAGTAGGTATTTCCCCCCCGGCTCACAGTTGACATTATTGCATTATAATTCCCCGTGCGTTGTCTCGTGGTAATCTGCGCTGTCCTGTCCTTGAATCCCTGTGACGATCTCCTCAGGGATGACGGCTCCTCCATGTGGTCCAGGGCCTCCTGGTGTGCTGGACTCCCACCTCCAGTCTGAGGTGCTGCCTTCCTGTTCCTGGCCATTTTTTCCTTTGTCCTACGTTTGCAGTCATGCCAGCGTTTCTTACACTCGGTGACTGTCCTGCGTACTTCTGCCACACTGTTGATCTTGTCAACAATTTGTTGCCATATGGCCTCTCTCCTACTGATTGGCAACTTAGAGGTGATAAACAGTTGGTGCTGGTGTTCCGTCACCTCTTTAACCAGGATTTCCTGCTCCTCTGCACTGAAGCAACACTTTCTTTTTTTTCTATATATGTCCTGGTTCTTGTATGGATCGTCCTGGCTGGTTCCTGGTCTGTTGTCATCTTCCTGGGGTCTGTAGTGGCATCTGGGATCCATGTTGGCTCTCCTCTGCTGAAATGGCTGTGTTCGCGGGTATTTTTGACGCTATTGCGTCAAAAACAAACGGCGCATATCCGGGTTGCGGTGTCGTAAATCGACCCACAGTCATTTACGCCACGTTAACGTTTTCCTTTACGACTTGATGCCGCGATGTGCGTAAAAAAAAATGACTCCCACCTGTTGATTGCGCCGCCGTGCGTCAAAGTATACATTTCATGCCCGCACGGCGCTACAAAATGGCGTTAGCCGGCGGTAAACTTTTTGACGCAAAACTGCGGCGGCGCAGTTTTGCGTCAAAAAGTATAAATATGGCCCAAAGTCTCCCCACACTAGCCTATGGAGGCCGTTTACTACAATGAGAGAAAAACAAATGTGGCTGTTTCAACCTCACCAGGGCTTATAAATATTTTTTATAAGGTCCCTGCTTATAGTTACATGGCACCCAGCCATAGGGGCATATAGGGCACACCTTAGGGGTGACTTATATGTAAAAATAAGGTAGTTTAAGACTTTGGAACTACTTTTAATTCCAAAGTAACTTTAATTTAAAAGCAGCCAGCAAGGCAAGCCTGCCTTTAAAATGACACTGGTCACCTCAGCAGTGCACCTATGGGTGCACTACCTATACTGGGGTCCCTAAACCTACATGCCCTACCATATACTAGGGACGTATAGGCAGGTTGACTTAGCCAATTATAATTACCCTAATTTGCATACTGATTTTACACAGAGCACAGGTCCTGGGACTGGTTAGCAGTACCCAGAGCACTATCAGAGTCAGGAAAACACCAGCAAAAAGTGGGAATGGGGGCAAAAAGTTAGGTGGCCTCTGCAATCAGCCCTGTTCTCTCAACATCTATATGACCCCACTTGCATCCATCGTCAGAAGCCATGGACTGAACATCATCTCCTATGGACTGAACATACAATACCTAAGCATGTAAATCTAAACAAATATATATATTGTATTTTAATTTTTTAATTTTAAAATTTTGTTATTTTTTCATAATACACAGACTATACATCAACCCCCCACCCACTAGAAAACATGCCCATCCATACACACACGTAAAAACTGTTCACTATTAAAATATTATACTAAGATATTACCGTAACCTATACCTATGCTAAAACCTATCATAACCTATGCTAAAAAGAGTCAACTATACAAAAAACTGTTAAACAACAGGACAAAGGGAAAACCCCAAGTGAGATTCATATTTGAGCAATGGCCCTCTCCACATTCTGTTGCAAGGTCTGCATCATAGACCACAAACTAGAGAGTTCCCTTTCAATGGCTTTTTCAATGACCTTGTCCAGAAAGGCAACAGTCATATGAGGTGGTAGTTCTTAAGCTCCATGGGGTCAACCATGGGTTTCTTTAGGAACAGGCGGATCTCAGCATGCTTTCAGTCCTCTGGGAAGGAGGACATATCAAAGGAGCAGTTAAGTATGTTGAGGAGCTTGGGTGCAATTGAGGCACTGGCTTTGTAGATGTAGTGGGGATAGGGATTGGTCGGGGCTCCGTAATGGATGCTGCTCATGATGGAGCGGGTCTCATCTGTGGTAAGGGGGATCAAGTGGTGCAGGATGTGTGAGGGTTTGGTGGATCCTAGCCTGAGGATTGTTGGGGGTTCGGAGAGTCTTGGGGTCCAAAGCTATCAGTCAAGTTAGTGTAGGATAGGTATGTTAGGTAAGTTTTGGCTTAGGTTGGATAGTGTTAGTTAATGTAGGATAGTTAGTTTTAGATATTGATTTTAACAATTTCATATACTAAAACATTTTCTACTTTCATTAATGTCTAAGAATTTACTGCGTAAGAGTTGTCACGATTGCTAGCACTGGTTTGAGTACATGATGGAGGAATTGCCAGCAGTGTTTGTAGATACGTGTACCCTAGTGAGAAAATATATGGACAAGAGTCAGTTATTGTTGCAATGGAGTCACTAAAGGAATTTACAACATTCTTTGGGCACTGTAAGTGGTCTTCTTTATGTCAATGGATGCACAGCCCAACACAGATAGTTATGTACTGTGGCACTACATGTAAATTAAGATACATGTACTGGAGGGAAGTATCTGTCATCACATGGTACACAACCATGGCTGTGTTGGAACACACATGGGTGTATGGCGCTTATGTGTTCACCCTTGCAGATTTGTACTAGTATGTTATTGTGGTTTGCCGGTTTGGATCCATGAAGTGCTCCCCATCTGACCGGAAATGTCAATCATTCTTGGCAGTGAGTACTTGCTAATTGTGACACTTTCTGCATGTGAATTAGTACAATTACTTGCTGAGTTAGGATACACAATTGTCTGATATTTCCTCTTAGCCTAGGGATGTGTAGCCTGTTTCTGAGGTCTGTGGCCCAGCTCCTCTATATTGTTATGTGTGTGTATAGTACAACTGATGTCATGTGTGGTTCCACTCACACTCAGTCAATGTGAGGGCTTTCAGGGCCAGATGGACACAATTTCCCTATGTTTCCCTATATATCCATGTGTGACTTCCTACACCATTTTTTATTTGACACAGGACCACAAATAGTTGCTGCTCATGCTTAATGATAGCAATGCAAAAGGATGATGGACGGAGTGCTGACAATGCAAACACTCACCCCCAGTCACAGATCTGGGTTTAATCCATCGTTCTTTTGCTCAACGTGACACCCCAGTTTGGACCCAGCCATATGCAAATCAGTCTTGACCCTGTTCCTCATGGGAACAGTCCAGCCCGAACTGCCAGGCTAGGTTCTCCCTGGACTGGAAACAAGCATTCTGGGACCAGTTTCAGGGTATCACCCTTCTTCAGCCAGGCTAGCTTGATTCCAGTGGCACAGTGAGCAAGGGACCCACGTCTGGGCATACGCTTCCCATTTAGGGCAACTTTAGCAACACAAAAGGATGATGGACAGAGTGCTGACAATGCAAACACTCACCCCCAGTCACAGATCTGGGCTTAATCCATCATTCTTTTGCTCACCATGCCACTCCAGTTTGGACCCAGCCATATGCAAATCAGTCTTGACCCTGTTCCTTATGAGAACAGACCAGCCCGAACTGCCAGGCCAGGTCCTCCCTGGACTGGAAACAAGCATCCTGGGACTGGTTTCAGGGTAACACCCTTCTTCAGCCAGACTAGCCTGATTCCAGTGGCACAGTGAGCAAGGGACCCACGTCTGGGCATACCCTTCCCACTTAGGGCAACTTTAGCAACACAAAAGAATGATGGACGGAGTGCTGACAATGCAAACACTCACCCCCAGTCACAGATCTGGGTTTAATCCATTGTTCTTTTGCTCACCATGCCACCACAGTTTGGACCCAGCCATATGCAAATCAGTCTTGACCATGTTCCTCATGGGAACAGACCAACCCAAACTGTCAGGCCAGGTTCTCCCTGGACTGGAAACAAGCATCCTGGGACCGGTTTCAGGGTATCACCCTTCTTCAGCCAGGCTAGCTTGATTCCAGTGGCACAGTGAGCAAGGGACCCACGTCTGGGCATACCCTTCCCACTTAGGGCAACTTTAGCAACACAAAAGGATGATGGACGGAGTGCTGACAATGCAAACACTCACCCCCAGTCACAGATCTGGGTTTAATCCATCGTTCTTTTGCTCACCATGCCACCCCATGCTTAATGATATCCAAGGGATAGCACTGAGATTCTACATCCTTGATTGGCATTGATATTATGCTATATTAATGAGGAGTCTGTCTATTATTATCAGCATATCATCAGTGAATGCATTATGATAAATTTCATGCTCTATCTTCAATGTAAGCATTGAGGCTGACATGTGCATGATGACAAAACCATTATAACTGAGCTAAATATCTGTGTATGTGTGCACATTACGTGTGGGCGGAGTTCACAGTGTTCTGCTATGCGAAACTCCACAAAGTGCAGAAAAAACTCTGCCATGCTCTGTGGAGTTCCCTGAGCGGCAGAGTTTCGGTAAGTCGCGATGTCTGTCCTGATTTTCAGCACCAGGAGTTTCTCCTGTGCTATAAAATCAGCACAACCAGCATCACTCAGCACGCCAAAGGGCGAAAACTTCTCTCTGCCACTTGAGTAGATTTTCTACTCCAGCGACAGCTTCCTCAATGCGAGCAGCTGCTTTCTGAATGTGAGTGGTAGCGACTTGCCGTGGTCGCCAGAGTTCAGAAATCTTGCTCACCAACCTAGTGATTTCTCTCACTTACCCACTGTACGTTGGCAAACCACCTGAGGAAAAAAACTCCACTCTGTACTGTTTTACTGAGTTTTTCAGTACTATGCAGAGTGTGGAAAACTTGCAAACTCTGCGAGAGGAGAGGAATTCTTCACCCATCCCTAGTGGGTATAGGTTAGTGGCTCGCCTGCATCCAAGCACCCAATTTGTGCAGTCTTGCAATTGTGTGATAATTTAACCTAATTCACTGTGTGGCACTCAAGGTACCAATGGTTATTGTCAAACCATGACGTTCAATAGCTCATCAAGATTTTAACATAATGCCATGACAGGGGAGGTCCATGATGCTTGACCTTGTCAAACAAGAGAATGTGATAGAAACTGTAATGCAGTCCAACTTAGATGGTATGAAGTGGCTTTTGGGTCTGCACATTCACAATGGTCTAGTTAGTCCTATCTGCAACAGACAGAAAACATGCAAGTTCAAGGTAGTTCATTTCTTTACAGGTGCGTTCATAGGATGGTTCACACTAGCAGTTATTGCAGCAACAACCCCAATATTGTTTGAGAGCCTAAGGAGGTCCAGACAGAGTCCTTGGGGGTTACATGGCATGTGATATGTGGAGGAGAGGAGTATTCCGGTGAGGAGGAGATCCAATTTGCTATTATGAAAGGTAGGCCTCATCAATAGTCCACAAATGGATCAGATTATTAGGTGGGCATACAAAAAAGAGACAGTACCAGGTGACAAGATGATGGCATGATAAATAACACAGGTCTAATGTGAAGCTGTCCAAGAACCACAGACAAATTCTATTGGCTAGTTCTCTGCCGGAGAAAGTCCACATCTTCCTCCTCTGATGTGTGTTGTGCCTCCCCTAAGGGTGCTGGTGTTTGTACAGGTGGTTTCTGAGGTACATACACATCAAGGGATGAAGATGTGACTCCCTTGTCCCCAGCAGTATTTGCCTGTGCCAACAAGGAAGGCAGCACAGCACTGAGAAGAGCCTGCTGGCGTGTCAGCACAGCAACAATGTCGCAGTGAAAGGTACCAATTGTTGAAATATGGTAGTCCTGCTTCTGCTCCGTTGATTCAAGATTGGTGTATATAGCCCCAAGCTGGGTGTTACATCAGCAGGGCTGTTGTTCTTGCCTCTGCGTCATGACACCAGCCATATCAGCTAGGGACTGTTCCAATCTATGGAACGGCAGGTAGGTGCCTCTAATTGCATCAGAGGTGTCCTTATTGGGGAGGGACTCCTTTTAGGGTAGCCAGGATGGTCTGCATTCCTGTCCATACCTCATCTACCAGCTGATGCTGGACTCCTACCACCTGCTGTTGGAAGACAACTTTGGGGTCCTCAGAGTCTGGCAGATAGGGTATGTCCCAGGGCAGTGGGTTCCTCTGGACACCCATCAACGCTGTCTGCCATTCCTGCAACCAAAGAATGTGTTCCAATAGAGTCCAGGATTTGCTGAAAGGTGTCTTTTTCCATGAGGCAGGATGATATTGCCAGCAGGTGGTCATCCAGGACAGGCAGCTAGTCAGGCAGTGTAGTTCCTTCCTCTGCAATGAAATTGAGATATGTCAATGGTGATCTGTACTAAATGTTGACATGAGTAATCTGGCTGACATACAAAATGTATCCTCATTCACTTTCAGTTCAACATTGTGTAGGCCCTATGTGACCTGTAGGATTTGAGGACAAGTTGCACTGTAGTTACCTTTCATATGTCAATATCTCTGCATTGTTCAAATACCACTGTGTAACAAGGCTGATTGTTTGGTTCAAACCACCCATTGCAACACAGTTACATAGCTTGCTGGCCTTGCCTGCCCTGCCAGTGTGAGAAAGTTGAGGTAAGGTCCTCATCTGCCTCTAACTCTATTTTTCATCATGGCTATACTGAATGTGGTTTCATGTTTCAAAAGCACTGCTGTGCACATTGCACTAATTCACTAGGGTGCCTGCATTCCTTCTGGCCATTACTCAGCCCACAACTCCTGGGAAAGTGGTGTGGGTTTTGTTATATTATGTAATGTTATGTCATGTTCTGTTCTGTTATGTTATGTTATGTACATTTGTTATAGTGCATTTCTCAACTCTGAAAGGGTATCACAGCGCTGGACTGCAGACCAGAAGAAGGAAAACGACTTCAAAGGATCCCTACAAGAGCCAGGTTTTGAGGTGCTTCTTGAAGTACACCAGATCCAGGCAGACTCAAATATACAAGGGAAGTTTGTTCCAAAGGTACAGGCTGTGAGAAGATAAGGCCTGGCCTCTACGTTTCATCAGCGGTACCCTCTGGAGCTGTACCCTCATGCATTTGATTTGATCCTGCAGTCTGTCCTTCACACAGTACACCACGGCAGTCTGCTTAGTTGGGCACACAACTCTAGACAGCTAGCAGCCTTGCTACATTGTGGAAATGTGTCAGGGCATGTACCTACCATGGTTGTGCTATCTATGTATTGTCATGGTATTTCTTTACATACATAGTTAGCTACTTAGTTACAAACAGTGGCCACTGTGTACCAGCTCTGAGGGGATAGTCCCAGGCAAACTAGGTACATTGCTAGCACTGATGCTCACCCCATTTCATCTTTACCAAAGTTAGTTATCTACAGAATATCACACATTGTTTGAATCTGCCACACTTACTTGCACATGTACATGACTCCTCTGCAATCCTCTTTTAGGGCCAGGGACTCCACTTTCTGTCACACACTGATTGAACCCAGATCCTACATTGACTCTCATGTGATGCAAACACCAACATGAGTCACCACTTCAAATTGACCAACATGGCTGCCTGTATCTGAGGGCTATGGGTCAAGCTGTACCCCACATGCTAGTAGTGATGATTATCAGTGACATACCTACCCTGGTTTGCCACACAACTAAGCGCACACACCTAACCCTACAAATATCCCTGAATCCTGCCCATAGTCGTGGCACCCTAGCTCATCCTGTCACTTCACAATTCCTTATTTGACATCCTCCTGTTTTGACATATGTGGCATGATAAGACATTTCTTCTTCCAGTTCCCTTCTGACACATGCCACATCTTTACCCAGATCCACATCACATGTAGAACATAGGCCACCTATGCCCTATTCCCTGCCATCCCTTCCCAGCTATCATATACAGCAGTGTGTGTGTATTGCTCAGGCTACCTTGTAGTACACATGTCAGGTCGCACCTCTTTGCTATGCAACATCTCCCCTTTCAGAGCCAGTGCCAATTCAATGTGCTCAGCCACACCTATACTGCACTGCACTACCAGGGGCCCACCAGGCTCATACACTATCTGTTGTTTAAACAAACACACATGGCCCTCTGGTGTGCATCACTTGCATCCCCCCAGCCCAGTATGAATTTGTACCTAACAGAGGTTAGGGTCATCTCTACCATGGCAGCCAACACCTCTGCTCTCTCACCCCGCACATCTGGGCAGCTGCATGGTATGTAGGTTCATGCTAGTTACTATACATGTGGGTCTTCACATGTTCCTATGTGGTTACACTTCACATGCCCAATACCTGACCCCCTCTCTCTGGTGAGGAGTTTATCCTCTGACAACCCATTCCAATGCTTTGCAGTCCAGATTTAGCTGCATGGTCCTAAAACATACACACTAGTCTCAAGGTAGATAGGGGCATGCATTATCCAAGTCAGGGTGGGCAGGGTCTAGTGTCCCAGTATGATTTGGTGTTTGAATCCCAGTTGTTTGCTTTGCATTGTGGGACTTGTAGTCCTGGTCACTACTATTAGCCATTACACTACAAGTCATGGGATACAAAAGTAAACCTGGACTGGTGCTGCACATCACACATGGACAGGACAAACTTGATGGAGCTGGACTTTGTTGACCTTTCGGGTCACTCACAGCTTACACTTGCATACCCAGCATGTGCTGCAGCATTGAAAGCGTCATTAGAGGCAGCCGGTTGTGTTCGTTGTGGACCGTGGCTCAGGTGAGCCCAAACTTGGTTGCATGCGACTGGTTCGTTTGACTTACATTTCTATGATGCATGACAGAATATGTGGGCAACTCCGCCCCTTTCCCTTGTACTCCCCAGAGTGCAGTGCTGGAACGTGGCTTACTGTGCTGCAGAACATGACATATTTGGTCATATTTTCTCTTTTTACCACTTGTTTTTGTAGGTTTTATTGGTACTCAAAGACAGCACTATTGTGCTCGTCCACTCCTACCACCAACTCTTCTAGGAAGACTGCTGCCACTTGCTCCTCCAAGGATGTCAGCTCCTCCAGGGCCACAGGTCCTTCTCCTCCAGTCTGTATGGCTGCCTTCAGGTTACTGGGCAGTTTCTCCTTCGGCCTATGCTTATAATCCTGCCGGCGCTTCTTCCACTCGGGCACTGTCCTTCCAGCTTGCCCAGCACTGTTAATCATGTCCACTATGGCCTGCCAAATGAACTCTTTCTTCCTTAATGGCAATTTGGAGGTGACAAATGTTGATGCTCATACTTTGTAACCTCTGTTATCAGGGTTAGAGTCTCCTCCTCACTACAATTACTATTCCTCTTCCACTGGGTTTCTGTCATGGCATCCTGGCTGGTGCTTGGGTTGCTGGTGGTTACCTTGGCTGCTGCTGCCTGATGTGTGCTCCATCTCTTCCTTTGAGGTATGAGGATTTTACTCAAATGGGATCCTAGGCTTTCTTTCTTTATGTGTCACAAAGCAGTCTAGCATCACTTTTGCTGCACATGCGTCAGTTTTCTCTGTGGCAGCCATCCCACGAAAGCAAAAAAAAATGTTGTGCACCATGGGACCTTACGCTATGGTACGCTGCACTAAAAATATGATGCATCCCCGCCCTTTAAAAATGTCATACCACGGTGCAACCTTTTCTGTTGCATTGCTGCCTTGCCGCTGTGATGAGTCAGTTTTTGTAAATACGGCCTAATGTTTATAAATTACAGTTCATGAAGGCTAGCTTAGGCAGAGTTAGTTCATGGTGGTGAACTACATAACTGTCCTTCAAGACGTAGTTACTCCTCAACAGCACAATAATCCTGCTTGTGTTAGCAAGGTTCTTTCTTGCTGCTTATGTAAGTATATTTTTTTCCTCAGATGCAAGTGTCCATTACCCCCTAAAAAAAGACAAAGTATCAAAAAAGATAAAAGTTACATGCTGAGCAATAATTCATAACAGTGATACATGTTTCACCTACAATCACGTTTATACTATTAACTCTGCTTCCATAACAGTTTCCAAAGTAACACAATCATCTATACACACCTTTGCTTAAACTCACCATACTGTTTCACTCCAGAAATTGTAATATCACCACTCAAATATCTCAGTGGGCTAAAATGTATGTATGGGGTTCATAAGAACAGTAGAGTTTGTGTAATCACATTCTTTGTTTTATAATTTAAGCAACAGTACGTCCGTTACTGATAAGAATATGCAGGTGAAACACTTACATTTTTAAGACAATTTGCAAACCTTGATCACATCTCTGAACATTATAATCTACATCTCTCAAAAGCTATATTAACGCATCTACGCATCCCCAAACAGCTTTTCACCCTGTAAACATGGTGTAGAATAAGTTTACCAATACTAGTACACTTACTGATACTTCACAACTAGGTTTATAAAATGAATTATTAAATACCTGAAATTTAAGTTCTTTCTTTAAAGCAGATGAAGACAGCAGTCTCTTCAAGCTCCGCATAAATTAGCTACTGCTGAGTAGGACTCAAAGAGACTTCTTTATTCTCCAAAGCACCAAGCACAAACTGGGCTATTTCTGGTTTTGCAGCCAATGACAACACATCATTTCTTCAACCATGTAATAAGAATGCTAACTATTAGTTGAGTATTGGCCCTTTTTTGTTTTCCCCCATACAACCTTGCAAGACTCCTGAGGAATCGCAATGCAATTGTAGAGAAATAGTAGTATATTTAAAGCTCTAGCCTCTGCACTGAGACCTCTTTGTTGGATATTAGGTGGGCATACTGGAGCATGAGGAGAGACTACCCTCTGCTTTCAATCCTTTCTCTCAAATGACAACTATGCATAGTAGGGTGTGTGCATGGACTGGCCTCTCCACTGAGACCCCTCTCTTACATAACAAGTGTACATAGTAGGGTATGTGGAAAAGGTTCCCTCCCCACTGAGACCTCTCACTAACCTCATGGATGTACATAGTAGGGTGTGTGGAGAGTCTAGCATTTCTGATGACAGCGTACCCGAGGGTGTATGTATCAGGTGTACAGAGAGTACAGAGAGGATATCAGAGTACACAAAGGGACAAACCTCTCCAATAATACCCCTCTAGAGTGTCATAGTAGTGTGTAGTTGTATGTGGGGTGGGAATAGCCTCTCTACTTACACCCCTGTCTTGGATAATGTGTATGCATAGTAGGATGTGAGGAAGAACTGCCCTCTCTATTCAGTGAGGAGAGAGACTGGTCTTTCTGCTGAGATGTCTGTCTCAGATAATGGGTATACATAGTAGTGTGTGGAGAACGGCAGGCCTGTCCTTTCACACCTCTATCTCATATGACAGGTATGTGTAGTAGTGAATATGGAGAGACTGGCCTCTACACTGAGACCTCTCTCTCAGGTGACAGCTGTGTGTAGTAGTGTATAGGGAGGGATGAACCTCTGCTTTCAGACTACTGTCTCAGATGACTAGTGTGTGTAGTAATGTGTGGAGAATAAAGGGCCTATTATATCAGACCTCTCTCTCAAATGATGAGTATGAGTAGTAGTGTGTTGGGAGCGACTAACCTCCCCTGTCAGACCTCTCCCTCAGGTGGGGGGTGTGCATAATAGGGTGTGTGAACAGATTGACCGTTCCTTTCAGATCCCTGTCTCAGATGATGGGTTTGTAATAGTGTATGGAGATTGACATGCCTGTTCTTTCACACCTCTCTCTTAGATGAGAGGTGTGATTAGTAGTGTGTAGGGAGAGACTGGCCTTGCCTGTCAGTCAACTATTTCAAATGATGGCTGTGCGTAGTAGGTATGGGAAGGAACTGAACCCTCCTTTCAGAATTTCTCTCAGATGACAAGTGCGCATGGTAGGGTGTGTGGACAGACACTGTCCTCTCTACTGTGACCTCTCTTTCAGAGGATAGCTGTGCATGATAGAGTGTGGGGAGGGACTGGCCTCTCCTACCAGACCTCTGTCTCAGATGACAAGTGTGCATAGTAGATTGTGTTGAGTGAGACTGACCTTTCCACTGACACCTCTGTTTCAGATGACGGGTGTGTGTAGACATGAGTGGAGCGGGACTGTGTTCCTTGCTAGCAAACCTCTCTCTAATAATCGGTGTGCATAGGTTATGGGCACTCATTTGCATGCTTATTCATCCTGTTCCACAATGACTGAGGGCCGGGGTATCTGTTGGACCTGGCCCTTTTAGCAGGGTCATCCCCAATCTTTTTGCCTCCTTCCTCCTATTTTTTCTGACCAGTTTTTGCTGGCTTTAGGAGTCTGGGCACTTTACCACTGCTAACCAGTGCATATGCTCTCTGTATAAATTGTATTCGTGATTGGTTTATCCATGACTGGCATATGTGATTTACTAGTAAGTCCCTAGTAAAGTGCACTAGAGGTGCACAGAGCCTGTAAATCAAACGCTACTAGTGGGCCTGCAGCACTGACTGTGCCACCCACATGAGTAGCCCTGTAAACATGGATCAGACCTGCCACTGCAGTGTCTGTGTGTGCAGTTTTAACATGCCAATTCGACCTGGCAAGTGTATTCACTTGCCAGGCCAAAACATTCCCTTTGTATACCTGTAAGGATCCCCTAATTTAGGCCCTGGGTAGCCCATGGGCAGGGTGCAGTATATGTCAAAGGTAGGACATGTCCTGATGTGTTTTACATGCCTTGACAGTGAAATACTGTCAAATTTGTTTTTTTTTTACTGTTGTAAGGCCTATCTCCCTCACATGTTAACATGGGGACTGCCTTTAAATAACTTTGAAGTGCAGTTTCCTTTTCAGAGCAGATACATTTGGAGTTTGGGGTCTCTGAACTCACAATTTAAAAATACATCTTTAGGGAAAGGTTGGTTTCTAAATTGTCTGTTTGAAACTGCCACTTTTAGAAAGATGTCATTTTCTTGCTTAAACCATTCTGTGACTCTGCCTGCTTGTGTATTCCCTGTCTCGGTCAGACTGACAGTTGGGATGTTTGTGAATCTCCACAAGACAGTGACACAAAGGGAACTGGGGCGTTACCTGCATATGCTGATGGGAAATCCGGACTAGAGTGGAGGGTAGGAGTGGTCACTTACACCTGAATGGGCTGTGCCTGCCCTGACACAATGCAGTCTCCAACCCACTGGTGTGAGACTAGAGCCAGGCCTGGGCAAGGTAGGATCTTATGAACAGGAAAGACTTTCCTTTGAAGTTTGCCTACTTCAAAGGCAGAAAGGAGTATAAATAATGGACTCAAAACCCCAAGTTTTCAGATTACTTCTGGAACCAAGAGTAACCTCTGCCAAGGAGAAGAGCTGAAGACCTGGAAGGGCCTTTGCCTGTGACTGTGCTTTGCTATGTTGGCCTGCAGTTGCTGCTTCTGCCTGAAAGAGGACAAAGACTGGACTTCATGGTATATTCCTGCTTGTGAATAATCTCCAGGGGCTTGGCCAGAGCTTGCCTCCTGTTTTGAAGTCCAAGGGCCCTCAAAGACTTCCTCTGCCAGCACATGGACTCTCTGCTGAGAATCCTACCCTGTCAAGTGGTTCCCTATCCAGTCCCTAGGCCCTTGAAAGGTGATGCTAGGTAGAACAAGGACCGAAATCCATGCGAAGGAAGCTGTGCAAGGTAAGTTTCAATGCACCTGCACCGTGAAAACAACATGCCACTCACCTCGTGGCTGACATCGACGCACCACCTGCATCGTGGCTGAAGAAATGACGCAACACCCCACTCATTACTGTGTATCAATTGGTGTCAAAATCATTGTGAACCTTCGTGAATCCAAGGTGCCCCGTATGGAAATCAACGCATCACTCTCTTGCACGAAAGAAAAATGATACATGGCCTAGCTGACTGGAGAAGAAACTACGCACAGCCTCCCATGCGAATGTGGAATTGACGCATTGCTGACTTTTCCAATGCACACTCAACGGTGTGGCTTTATCTTTGGCTCAAACCAGGTGCTTTGTGTGAAAACAACATTTCTATTGTTTTCTATGGCGTAAGACTCTTTATTTTAAAAAATCATTTCTTGACTTGTGTATGTTGGATTTTTGTCATTTTGGTCTTGTTTGACTTAGATAAATATTGCCTATTTTTCTAAATTGGTGTGGTGTTTTCACTGTATTATTGTGTGTTTGGGTACACATACTTCACACATTGCCTTTGAGAAAAGCCTGACTGCTTGTGCCAAGCTACCAGGGGGGTGAACAGGGTTATCTAAGTGTGTATCTCCATTGAACTGATTAGAGTGAGGGTCCCTGCTTAGACAGATTTTAAATTGACTGCCAACCAGAGACCCCAATTTCTAACAGTATCCTTCTGATAGCTTTTTCATGGACAAAACTTATCTGCAGCTGGCTAAGTTTGCAACACAGAAAGGCCCTCCAGGGGCTGACCAGGGGGGAGGACTGGACCGATTAGTGGGGCACTTATGTGCCGAAATATTTAACTAAGAGCACTATGATGCCTCAATAGCACATGAATGTGAGCCCATGCCTGCTGCTAGTGGAATGTAAGCAGTCTGCACAGACATGTTCAGTGTTAACTCAATAGTACACAAGTGCTGAGAGAAAACCACCACTGAGTTTGAGGTCACATGAGATGAGGTAACCTTGGCTGCCATTTTTTATGTTGGCGGGTGTAGGAGGCTGGCCTGGCTTATAGTGGGTACCTTGTGGTACTTACACCTTGTGCCAGGTCCAGTTATCCCTTATTAGTAGATTAGTAGTGTTCTAGCAGCTTAGGCTGATAGAGGTAGCTATAGCAGAGCAGCTTAGGCTGAACTAGGAGACATGAAAAGCTCCTACTATACCACTTATATCACTTAGCACTATATCATAAGAAACACAATACTCAGAGTTACTGAAAATAAAGGTGCTTTATTTTAGTGACAATATGCCAAAAGTATCTCAGAGGATATACTCCCTTAGGAGGTAAGTAATACACACAAAATATACACACAAACCAAAATCAGGTAAGTAAACAGTTAGAAAAGTAGTGCAAACACTGTAGAACACAATAGAATGCAATAGGAGAAAATAGGCCTAGGGGCAACACAAACCATATACTACAAAAGTGGAATGCAATCCACAAATGGACCCCAGGCCTAGTGTAGTGTGTAGAGGGTCACTGGGAGTGTAATAAAACACTAAGGGTGTCCAAGATACCCCACCCCAAAACCCTGGAAAGTAGGAGTAAATTACCACTATTTCCCCAGAAACACACTAAACATGTGATGGAGGATTTTGCAAAGACCACAACAGAGTGCAAAGCACTGAAGACGGATTCCTGGACCTGAGGACCTGCAAAGGAAGGGGACCAAGTCCAAGAGTCGTAAAAGTGTCCAGCGGGGGCAGGAGCCCACTAAAACCCGGATAAAAGTGCAAAATGGCTGCCTCTGAATAGAAGAATCTGACGGTTTGGCAACAACGAAAGTTGCTAGGAAATTCTCCTTCGTGCTCAAGCTGTCCCATGGAGTGTTGGAGGATGCAGAGTTGTTTCTGTGGAAAAAGACCGCAAACAGGCCTTGCTTGCTGCAGGAGTTGCAGTTGAAGAAAAAGGGTGTTGCCTGGGCCCAGGGAGGACCAAATGTCACCACTTGGGAGAGGAGTCTGAGGGGGCCCTCAGCAATGTAAAGAGCCCATGCACAAGAAGGTAGCTCCCACAGAAGCACTTGAACATGGGTTCAAGAAGTCTGAACACAGTGATCATCTAAACACTACAAAAGAGGGGCCCACGAAGCCGGAGATCAACTTAGGGAGTTGAGCAATGCAGGACAGAGTGCTGGGGACCTGGGCTTGGCTGTGCATGAAGGATTCCTTGGAAATGTGCACAGAAGCCTAGCAGCTGCAGTTCCCGTGGTGCACAGGATTGCTGTCTGGAGAGGGGAGGCAAGGACTTACCTCCTCCAAATTTGGACAGTTGGACCACTGGACAGTCTGGGTCACTTAGGTCTACCACCTCTGTTCCAGGGACCACGCTCGTCAGGAAGAGAGGGGTCCCAGAGTACTGGTGATGCTGAAGTTTGGTGCCTGCTGGAGCAGGGGGAAGATTCCATCAACCCAAGGAAGATTTCTTCATGGCTTCCAGTGCAGGATGAAGGCAGGTAGCCTACAAAGCATGCACTACCAGGAAACAGTCGAGAAAGCCAGCAGGATTAGGCGCTATAATGTCAGTGGTAGTCTTCTTGCTAATTTGTTGCAGTTTTGCAGGCGTCCTGGAGCAGTCAGCGGTCAATCCTTGGCAGAAGTCGAAGAGAGACGTACATAGGAAGTATGATGAATTCTTGCAAGTCGTTATCTGAGGAAAAGCCCACTGGAGAGACCCTGAATAGCCCTCAGAGGAGGATTGGCCACCTAGTCAGGTAAGCACCTATCAGGAGGGGTATCTGATGTCACCTGCTGGCACTGGCCACTCAGAGGCCTCCAGAGTGCCCTCACACCTCCGAATCCAAGAAGGCAGAGGTCTGGGACACACTGGAGGAGCTCCCGACACCACCCCTGGGGTGGTGATGGACAGGGGAGTGGTCACTCCCCTTTCCTTTGAACACTTTCGCACCAGAGCAGGGACGGGGGGTTCCATGAACCGGTGTAGACTGGATTATGCGAAGAGGGCACGATCTGTGCCCTTCAAAGCATTTCCAGAGGCTGGGAGACTACCCTTCCCCAGCCTTTAACACCTATTTCCAAAGGGAGAGGGTGTAACACCCTCTCTCAGAGGAAATTCTTTGTTCTGCCTTCCTGGGACTGGGCTGTCCAGACCCCAGGAGGACAGAACATCGTCTGTGGGGTGGCAGCAGTGGTCGCTGCAGAGAAAACCACAGAGAACTGGTTTGCAGTACCCGGGGTCCATAGTGGATCCCCGGGGATGGATGGGATTGGCACCACCAATACCAGATTTGGCATGGGGGACAATACCATGATTTTAGACATGTTACATGGCCATATTCGGAGTTACCATTGTGAAGCTACATATTGATATTGACCTATATGTAGTGCACGTGTGTAATGGCGTCTCTGGGGAAATGGCCCTGAACTATGTGGGGGCACCTTTGCTAGTACAAGGGTGCCCTCACACTTAGTAACTTTGCACCTAACCTTCAGCAAGTGAAGGCTAGACATATAGTTGACTTATAAGTTACTTAAGTGCAGTGAAAATGGCTGTGAAATAACATGTGCGTTATTTCACTCAGGCTGCAGTGGCAGTCCTATGTAAGATTTGTCTGAGCTCCCTATGTGTGGCAAAAGAAATGCTGCAGCCCATAGGCATCTCCTGGAACCCCAATACCCTGGGTACTTAGGTACCATATACTAGAGAATTATAAGGGTGTTCCGGTGTGCCAATTAGAATTGGTAAAAATGGTCACTAGCCTATAGTGACAATTTTAAAGGCCAAGAGAGAGCATAAGTACTGAGGTTCTGGTTAGCAGAGCCTCAGTGACACAGTTAGTCAGTACGCAGGTACACACATTCAGGCCACAAACTATGAGCACTGGGGTCCTGGCTACCAGGATCCAGGATCCCAGTGAGACAGGCAAAAATAAACCTATATACATGTAAAAATGGGGGTAACATGCCAGGCAAGAGGGTACTTTCATACAGCGGGTATAAGTACCACTCCCATTGACTGCACCCTTCCTAGGCAATCCGAGCCTGATAAGGAAGATGGTCTCTGTTCATGCCTTTTCCGCTCCCATCCAGTGGTCCCGCCAGTGACTCAGTACAACCATGTACTGAAAGAGCGTCTGTTGTGGGACCCTGAATCCAGGTGCTTCTATCTTCTCATCATCGCACAGGATTAACCGAGGAACCTGCAAGAAAGGAACAGAAACACATAAGAGCTAAGAGGTTTATTTACAACCAGCCATGCCACTGGTGCTTCAGTTTCAGTGATTCAACGTCAGTGCAGGCTGCTGACCCTTATCTACAAGGCCGCACAAAGCCACTTTGATTGTATTTGTCATGTTTGTCACAGAGTATTCCTTACGCCAAACTTGAAATCAAATCACACACTTTCTAGTCCCACTTTACCACTGGCCTCACCCACCACTCCAAATTATTCCCAACAAATTAATACGCTGGGCAGTAAGGAAAGGAAACTTGACTTAATCTGCTGTAGGGCAAGGTAGAGGGATTAGGTGGGCAGGACGAGCTTTTCCTATAGAATAGAGGGCTGTCACTGATCATCGATTTGTCATGTGCCTAAGCTTTCACTTATTCAGTGACTATAATAGACAAAAGTCTGAAGGGAAAAATCTGAACAGGCATAAAATAAATCTGTTGTGGGAAACCATCAAATATATTTTGGATTCACTTCCCATGGCAATAAAAATATGGCATGTGCGAAGAATGGATTTTTAAATTATTTTGGTAGACTGCAACAGAAAAACTTAGGAAATAATAAAGGAGTGTAGTACTAAGAGATGACTGAGTGGGTGAAAGGAAACACACATTGTCTGTTCTGTTTTCAGTGCATTGAAAACTTCGTAAATGTTGTATTATTTAAAGCAGATGAACATTGCACAGCCAACACTGCAGTCACAAATTGAACCATACTGCAATTCTTCAGTCATGGGTGGTGAAATGCCAAGGGCATGGAGGGGGTTGATGAATAATGATGGGTGGGATACATATCTGTCTCACTTAACAAATAGAGTGAGGCAAGGGATTAAAACAAAATTTAAAAAAAACCACTTTGAACCATGGCTTTGATAACATAAAACAAAGAAAGCGAAGTAGGTGAGCAGCATACACCTCTCCAGAAGAAGTCCCTTGTTAATTCATCCAAACAATTATTCAATCATCCTTTCCTTCTTCCGTCTAAACTCACCCATAGCCATCATGATCTAAGCTTTACTTTCTCTCATCCAGTCTTTCACTAAAATGTCCAATCCATTATCCATCCATTCATTATCAGTATCTACCCTTTGTGTTAATCAGCTTTTCACCCATCCATCCATTTACCCAATGCTCACCCACACATCCTTTCCCCATCCATGCATTCTTCCCTTTAACTCATTTCATCCATGCTTTCTTTTACCCTTCTTTCTTTCCTGTTTCCATCGAGCCATCATTTTTAACATACATTATTGGAGCTTTTGCTGAGTTGCAGATAAAAGAGGCCATAACTCAACCACAGCTCATGATTAAGAGTCAGGACAAAGCAGTTGTAGCTTGTGAGTATAATAGCAACTGTCAAAAAGCAAGCAATGTGACTTACCTCTACCTGTCCTTGCCGCTGTTTCTCTCCCTATAACATAATCTCCTCCTGCATTGGAACGTGAGCTGGTGGCACTCTATGTGGCTAGATAAAAAGATTATACATTTTTTTAGATGCCAGATACCCCTCTACTTAATTTTTCAAATCCAAAATATAGAACCTCGATACTTTATTACAGTTTGGTTAGCACTGCAGTATCTTCTACCAAAAATATCACTCTGGGCATTTTGTTGGTTCATAATGTTCAAAAAGCCAGGTACTCAGCCAACCAAAATCCTTTTGCTTTGGAGGGGCAGAGCTACAGCCTATGATGATGATGACTCTGAATCTTTGACGCGCCATGAAAGGGTGGAATAATAATGGTCAATGAACAGACATATGGGCCCTCACTATGACACTGGCGGTAAATCCAACTTACCGCCATGCTGACTGCCTCCAACATGCTGCCGCCACAGTGGATATCCGTTCACCATATTATGACACACACCAATCCGTCACTATTCAGTCACAGACAGAACTCTGCCACATCAAAGGTCAGTGATAAACTGGTGGTATCAAAACCCACACTGTAACACCAACAGAACAATGCCCACCACATTATGACCCACGAATCACCCCGGCAGACATTCAATGTCGGTAAACCATTGGCGATACATACTGCCGTGCTCAAAATACACAAACACACCCAAAACAACACCACATTGGACAATTCGAACAACACACACCTGACACCCATATACACACCACACCCACACTAGTATAAAACACACACCCATATTACCCACAACCTTTTACGACTAGAACCATTGGCACGAGATAGACACCACGACCACAGACAAGACAAGAGACACACACCACCATCACCTTTACACCGACCACGCACCCCACATCACACACCCCAACAAATCACCCTACACACCCTCAGCCACAATACTCATACAACACTCATGGCACTACAGCAACACCCCAGATTCTCTGAGGAGGAGATAAGGGTCATGGTGTAGGAAATCATCTGGGTAGAGCCACAGTTATTTGGAGCACAGGTGCAGCAGATATCCATTGCTAGGAAGATGGCACTATGCCGGAGGATCGTGAACAGGGTCAACGCTGCGGCACAGCACCCCAGAACAAGGGATGACATCAGGAAGAGGTGGAACAAGCTACAGGGGTGTCACGTAGGATCTCATTATTCTAATGAGACTACTGGATTTTGAGCAGCAGATCGTCCACGGTGTGGGAGACTGAGGCCCTCATTCTGACCTTGGCGGTCTTTTCGCGAGACCGCCGAGTTACCGCCGCGGTGAAGACCGCCGACCGCGGCGGTATGCCGCTGTGCGCATTCCGACCGCTGGGAGCGTTCCGCCGGGAAACCGCCAGCAGCCACACTGGCGGTCGGCGGAAAAGTGGAGACTGGTCAACCTCCAGCGCCACGCCAGCAGAACACCGCCCACAGAATTACGACCCACATATCTGTGTGGCGGTCTTCTGTTGGCGGTGTTCTGTTGGCGGTCACCTCCCCATGGCTCCCGTCGCCTCCCGGAGGACCAACGCACAAGGTAAGTGAGGGGAGGGGGAGGGGGGGTGTTGTGTGATGTGGGCGTGCATGGGGGTGTGCGTGTGAGTGTGTAGAGGGGGTGTGTGAGTGCGTGTATGCGGGCGGGGGGTGCTGCTGTGTCTATGGGTAATGTGTGCTGTTCGGCAGGTGCGCATGTCTGCATGTATGTGTGCGGGTATGTGTCCCCGTTGTGTATGTGTGTGTAGGGGGTGTGTATATGTGCATGTTGGGGGTGTGTGCATGTCGGGGTGCATGTATGTGCATGTCGGGGTGGGGGTGGGGAGGGGGTTCGTACCACCTCTGGGGGGTGGCAGGGGGGTGGAGGGTGTGGGGGGAGGACTCGGGTGGGTAGTGGGGGGTGGGGGAGACCCCTATCAGTGCCAGGGAAGGAATTCCCTGGCCCCGATAGTGCTTACCGCCATGGTTCGCATGGCGGTTCCCGACTGCCAGAAACCGCGGCGGTAGGCAGGGTCATGATACCGTTGGCGGTCTTGGGACGACCGCCGGGCCGGAGTGCGCAAACTCCAGCCCGGCGGTCATGACCACCGTGGCGGTCGGAGTGGGGAAGTGGCGGTCGATCGCGGCGGTGACCGCCGCGGTCAGAATGCCATTTTTCCGACCGCCGGTCTGTTCGCGGTCCGACCGCCGGTCTGTTCGCGGTCCGACCGCCGCCTCTCCGCCGACCGCCAAGGTCAGAATGAGGGCCTGAGTCTGACCAACTGTGGGTTACACCTGTCGCTTTAAATCTGGGTTTTGCTCCAGCTAACTAGCAGTGCCTCGTCTCTACCAAGGGGTAGAGATGATTGGGCAGCCGAGCGCATGACATATCATACTTCTCAGGGAAGTCGTGATCACTCAGGTCCCATCCGGTTCTCTCATTCACAATACAGTCTCATATACAAATGATAGACAGAAGCAGTATATGTTTCAATGATAGGTTTAATAAAACGACTGCATCTTAGAGATAGCAAAGCATGTGCTGCAATACCCAGGATGACACAACATGACAATATTAAAATGGTGACGAGAAGCGTGAAGTATAAGAATAATGCTATCCTGTTGTCAGTAAGATTGATGGACTATTTCCTATCTGAGTCATAATCTGAGCACAGCATGTTTAAACTCTAATTCTGTCTTTCAGGTTCCCCCGGGAAGACCTCTACCCTCATACCTGAGCAAAGGCCTGTAGTCTGCGTTAGCATCTGTAACGAAGCATTCAGCATACAGTAGTGGTTCCCTGGTTGGAATCTCCCTCTTAACATGTAATGGGACCAAGAAGTGTTTTTATAATAACACAGCTGAAGTTCTAAGAAAATATCCCTACTTAAGGATGTGTATTTTTTACGAATGTCGGAGACTAAACTTCTACCATGTTCACCTGCAATGTACTAAACTGTAGCCTTGACTGAAGCACAAAGTGATCAAGAATGTCTTGTTTGAGAACACAGTGCTGGGCTAAGTAAAAACAGTTAGATAGATGAAATTAAAACAAGACCATAAAACTGGTTATTGTAAAAATAACAATGGAAGCCGAAAAAATATCTAGGTCAAAGTGCACAGCGGGCTAGTGTGTTAAGCTAACGTGCATGGAGCTATAACTAAATGGCTACAGAACACACTCCCCTTGTTGGTTAAAGTGGTTCAAAGCCAAAACTAAAATGCCATTCCTTAAAGGTCACCCTAAGATATATATAAAAACCAGGTCAATTTTGACAAGTTAAAATGACACACAAGCATACTACGTCGCAATTTAAAACATAAGTATGTGACTTATAACCCAATTCAATGAACATGTCAATTTAGAAAAGTTCCAAACTAAGTACGAGCCATGGAGAACAGGAGATCTTCCACTTCGGCAGGTGACAGAACCGGAAAGTCCGCACCAAAAATGATCAAGGAGCAAGTGTGTTCCATAGCCTCAGTGTCAACCAAGGCAGCATCCCATGGAGTGCCTATTGATGAGTTGTTGGCACCTTCCTCCAGGAAGGGTAACTCATAAATAGCTTAATGTAGCAAACAAAGTCTCAGTGCGCATGTCTCGTAATGAACCCTCACCGAGAACATCATCAGATCAGCATCTATTGCTAGGGGCCGTTGCTGTGAAAGACAAACTTCTAGTGCATGTTCGAAAGCGCACCAGAGGCACTGGAACACGGGCTGCACACAATACAGAACCGGGCTGAATGACAGAGACCAGTCACACTCCAATTGCTCCAGGAGTGTTGCTCCAAAATGCTGCATCATAGGTTCATGACACAGCTGCACTAATGGGAGCGCCGTCATTCCTCCTCGTTGTGGCTGGACAGCCATTGCGCATAAACAACAGCAACAGCAGGATGCCAGCTAATAAACCAAAGTTATTGGAAATCCCCCAAACATACTACCGAAAATTGAGTGAATAGTTGAAGGTATCAAACCGAATATAGAGGAGAAGGTGTGAATGAAACCAGGACCAACACCTTTGAAAAAGTGTGCGATTCCAGTTGTGCTGGACGCATTAAATATTTGTCCCACAAGTTCACCAAAGTGTCTCGGAAAGTTTGTATTTAACAGGGACTGTATTTCTGCTGATGACCTTGCCACTTGAAGTGCATAGGTCTTGCGTGCAGATGTAAGGGCCACATGCTTTTGAAACAATAAAGCATTGAGTCTATTTAACTTGTCAAAATTCATGTTTGAAGTAGCAATATAAGGCCAAATATCAGCTACCGCCTTAAATTTAGTTCCTGCAGCATGTAATGACCTAAGAGACCCAAACAATGTAAACTATTCCGGCCCGCATGCCACAACAGCCTTCACTATTGAGAAGGACATAGCTGCCATTTGAAAGCACCTGGAACGTAGGTCTAATCAAGGGGACTGGAACTCCCTTAAGATAACAAGCCAAGTTTGCAGCCGAGGCGTTACACGCCCCATGCAAGGACAGCTGTTTACAAATCATTGAATGGCTGACTAAAATCTTGCATTCACTACCACTAAGAAAGACCTCTTTCATGCCATTGAAGCATTTGTACGAGAATGGAAGCTCTCACACCTCATGAATGTAACTATCTCCCAGCTTTTCACATCTGCCTACCGGAATGTGTTTTAAACAGGAGGTGATTTGTAGTGTGAAAATAGGCAGATTAATAACCCCATGTATTAACCACTCAGCTGATGGTATTTCGGCCACGGTAAAAGGCAGTTTTTCTAATTTCTCAATGTTAAGTATGACTTTCGTCGCTTCCTTCTTAGCCATTAGTTGTTGTTGTCGCGTTAAATTAAAGGAATAAAATATCTCCCTTGCACTAACGTGCTGCCATGGAACGCGACCCCCCTTCAATGTTTGAAGCGTCCAACCCAACTGCGTAATGGACCTGATCTGACTCTGTCCATGGTGTAAGACATATCAGATTGTATAATGTCTATAGCAGAAGAGACAATGTTATTAATGGTATATACCTGGTCGGACAAAGTGTTAATCCCATTATCCATAACAGCCAATGCCTTTTTAAAATTTTCCTGATCTATTTGCCTTAACCGGGCAGCAGCATCTTGTTGGGAAAGTTTCCAAATCTCATTGTATACTGCATATAAAAAACGCTTCTTACGTGGTGTTCTGGGGCCTGACAAGAAATCTTGTAAGTCAGTGGAGTTAGACAGGAGATTGAGGTGTTCTCTAACCGCATTCAGTGAGAATGATTTTAGCCACTGTTGGCATGATTTTCCCACACTATGGCGGTCATTACAACATTGGCGGTAAAAGCCGCTTACCGCCGTGCAGAAGACCGCCAACACACCGCAGCGTCCGTGGAATTCCGCCACAGCTATTATGACCCACATCTCGGAATCCAACAAAATTCAGACACCCACACAAGTCCGCCACACCAAAGGTCAGTGATAAACTGGCAAAAAAAAAACCTCCACCATCACGCCAACAGAATCACGACACACGAATCCACGCGGCGGTCTTTCAACCACGGTATTCCATTGGCGGTACACACCGCTGCGCTCAAAATACACACACATATACAAAACACCACCACATTGGACAATTCGAAATACACACACCTGATACACATACACACACCACTCCCACACACCCAATACAATAGAAAACACACACCCACATCACCCACAAACCCCTACGACCACAATTACAGAGAGAAGGCCAGAGAGAGACACCACCATCAACAAACTAGCATTCACAGGCACACAACACCATCAGCCACACAACTTCCATGCACAAAACACCACACACCACTACATAACACCACACTTATCACCACACACACCACCCCACACATCACCTACATCACCCCATGGCACCGCAAAGACACCCCAGGTTCTCGGAGGAGGAGCTCAGGGTCATGGCGGAGGAAATCGTCTGGGTAGAGCCACAGCTATTTGGATCCCAGGTACAGCACACCTCAATTGCAAGGAAGATGGAGCTATGGCGAAGAATAGTCGACAGGGTAAACGCATTGGGACAACACCCAAGAAATCGGGAGGACATCAGGAAGAGGTAGAACGACCTACGGGGGAAGGTGCGTTCCGTGGTCTCAAGACACCACCAGGCTGTTCAGCGGACTGGCGGCGGACTCCCACCTCCTCCCCCACAACTAACAACATGGGAGGAGCAGGTCTTGGCGATTCTGCATCCTGAGGGCCTCGCAGGAGTCGGTGGAGGTATGGACTCTGGTAAGTCAAATCTTAACTATTACATACCCCACCCTACCTGCATGCTATCACATATCCCCACCCTCGTCCCCCCACCCCATCACTCCAACTCCTCACAAATGTACCAATATCACAAACCACACATCTCAACACCAAGCCCTGCATGCAACAACAACGCATGGACACCCATCACTAAAGCATGCCCACTGCACATACCCATACACCCCCCTAAACCATCATCACACAAGCCCACACACAGGAATGCCTGCACTGGGGTACACGGTCACCCACCCATTGCACACCATGACACACACAGATGCAATAATCATGCCTTTCCACCCCTGCAGGACCACTACCCAATGTCACCAGACAGGAGGGTCCAGACATGTCCACTCCACCCACAGAAGAGGCCCACAGTGATGACAGCACCTCTGTCCACCTGGATCTAGATGACCAGCCCGGACCATCGGGGGCCTCGGGACAGTCTGTTCCCCTCACACAGGCACAGGCCACCACAGACCTTTCCCCCTCTGGTAACACCAGCACAGCACCCACCCAGCGGGCCCATACCTCCATTCCCAGGACACGTCAATCAGCTGTGTGACCACCACTACAGGGAACCCAGGATAACCCACCACCCCAACAACAACAGGGACCTGGGGGCAGTGGCAGTGGGCACACGGTCCAGGGGACGGAGGCACAGGAACACAGGGGAACTGGGAGGGCTGCTGTTTGACAGGGGGCGGACAGGCCAAGGGAACCCACTCTCCACGAGGCCCTCTCCTCCATCATGGGAGCATACCACCACTCCCAGGAGACGATGGCAATGGTACTGGCCAAGTTTCAGGAGACCCAGCGGATGCAGGAGGAACAGTATTTGGGGTTCAGGGAGGAACTCAGAACCATCAGCTCCGCCCTGGGCACCATCGTAGGGGTGCTGAAGGAAGTACTCAAAACCAGGAGGGACACTGTGTCACTACAAGGGGCCCCTGACACTAGCATGGATGATGAACTGCCCACCACCTCCGCCGGTGCTAGTGGACAGGAAGCACCACCACAGGACCACCACACCAGCACCCCACCCCCTGCAGACGGAGAACCACCCCGCAAATGGTCCCTGAGATCCAGGAACAAGACAGAGCACAATGCCAAGACCCCCGCCAAGAAATGAGACCACCCTGATTGTCATCCCACTGTCCCACTTTGTCACCCTGTCCATATTGAAACTGCCCCAGCTCCACTTCCTATGCCCCTATGGGCAATGCACCTGTGAGACTAACAGACTGGACTCTGCCATGGCCATCACCCCTCACCATTTAACTTCCCCCTTCAATATTTTGTTTCACCTGTGTTTCACTGGAAATATTGCTGGATCACTGAGTCCCTGTTCTGCATTTCTTCTTCCTCTGCTTCCTCCTCATCACTGTCCACAGGCTCCACAGCTGCCACAACACCTCCATCTGGACCATCCTCCTGCAGAAAAGGCACCTGTCATCGCAAAGCCAAGTTGTGAAGCATACAGCATGCCACGATGATCTGGCACACCTTCTTTGGTGAGTAGAATAGGGATCCACCTGTCATATGCAGACACCTGAACCTGGCCTTCAGGAGGCCGAAGGTCCGCTTGATCACCCTCCTAGTTCGCCCATGGGCCTCATTGTCGCATTCCTCTGCCCTTGTCCTGGGATTCGTCACTGGGGTCAGTAGCCATGACAGGTTGGGGTACCCAGAGTCACCTAATAGCCACACACGGTGCCTCTGGAGTTGACCCATCACATAAGAGATTCCGCAGGATGTTGGCGTCATGCACTGAGCCAGGGAACATGGCATTCACATGGGAGATGTACTGGTCTGCCAAACATACTATCCGTACATTCATGGAATGATAACTCTTCCGGTTCCTGTACACCTGTTCACTCCTGTGGGGGGGGGGGAAGACACATGGGTCCCATCAATGGCACCTATGATGTTGGGGATATGTCCAAGGGCATAGAAGTCACCTTTCACTGTAGGCAAGTCCTCCACCTGAGGGAAAACGATGTAGCTCCGCATGTGTTTCAGCAGGGCAGACAACACTCTGGACAATACGTTGGAAAACATAGGCTGGGACATCCCTGATGCCATGGCCACAGTTGTTTGAAATGACCCACTTGCAAGGAAATAGAGCACTGATAGCACCTACACTTGAGGGGGGATTCCTGTGGGATGGCGGATTGCTGACATCAGGTCAGGCTCCAACTGGGTACACAGTTCCTGGATTGTGGCACGGTCAAACCTGTAGGTGATAATCAAATTTCTTTCCTCCATTGTCGACAGGTCCACCAGCGGCCGGTACACCGGAGGATGCCGCCATCTCCTCACATGTCCCAGCGGACGGTGCCTATGAAGGACAACAGCGAGCACAGAGTCAAACAACTCAGAGGTATGTATCCACAGTCTACACAGAACACCAATCATACACAAAATGTGGCCTGTATGTGTGTTGAGACTAGGCCTAGGTATGTGTGACGCAGTTGGTAATTAGGCCATGTGGGCCCCTGAAATGGCGGCTGCCTGACCTGTAAAGTGGGACAATGGGATGTGAGGTAACTGCGCTGGCGTTGTACACCGTCGCGGTAGGCGGTCGAAGACCGCGGCGCAATGCTGCATTGGTTAACATTGGACCCTATGGGTCCCAGGAGCCAATGACGATGTATGCCGGTGGTGATGGTACGCACCGCCACGGACGTGACCGACATTTTCCATCTGTATAATCACTCGATACCTGATCTTCGACAGGAGAGGACCTACACTGCAAGTGCTGCTGTGACCTCGGTCTGGAAGGGACAATGGCTTGTGCGCCTGGGGAAAGGGCCCCTGCCTTCACATCGGAGGAGTTGGAGAAGCTCGTGGATGGGGTCCTCCCCCAGTACACGCTACTCTACGGTCCTCCAGACCAACAGGTTAGTACACAGGGAGCATGTTGTATGGGCTTTGCCTGTGTGGAGAGGGCTGGTTGTAAGAAGGAAGGGGGCAGAGTTCTGCGTGCATGAAAGACGGTGGGTGCATGTGCCACATGGCAAGGGTAGGGATGGGGGCCACTCACTTTGACGGTGCAGTTGTTAAGTTCTTCTCCTTCCCCTGTACATTTCATGTAGGTCAGCGCCCAACAGAAGAAGGATATTTGGCGTGCCATCGCCAAGGACGTCCGGACCCTGGGGGTCCACCACAGACGGAGCACCCACTGCCGGAAAAGATGGGAGGACATTCGCCGCTGAGCAAGAAGACGGCGGAGGCTCAGCTGGGGATGGCCTCCCAACGTGGGAGGGGTGCCCGTCGAACCATGACCCCCCTGATGTTCCGGATCCTGGCGGTGGCCTACCCGGAGTTGGATGGGCACTTGAGGGCATCACAGCAGACACAAGGGGGTGAGTACACTCTCATTCTGCTGACTTTGCACGCAGTGGAGGTGTGTGGATGGGGGAGGAGGGCTGTGGGTTTCCCTAGGCCAGGGCGAGTTCCGTAGGCTAGGCCCCTCCGTAGGGCATGGCCCTGTGGCCCACCACCCCACCTCTGTAGAGTGCCAAGTACAGCTATTCATGCACCTGTGTCATCTATGTGTGCAGATGTCTTCCATAGCCTTGTAGGCCATTTCCCAGGAATTGCACTGTAGAGCCCAACAGCGCAATGTAGTGCAGGGGGATTCTGTGTCTGTCTTGTCCGCCAACGGTAGCGGTAATCCATGCACTCAACCTGTCTTCCTTCTGTCCCCCCCCCCCCTTTTTTGTGGTCTCCCTGTTCTTCTGTGCATTAGCATCATCAGGTGGAGGGGCTGTGGCACCGGAGCAGGAGGGAGCTGCATCCCACATGGCCATGGAGGGCCACACTACGGACTCAGAATACACCAGTGGGACAGAGGGCGAGGGGAGCTCCACGGCGGGGACAGGAGCTGACACCAGCGACTCGGACTCATCCTCCGATGGGAGTTCCCTTGTGGTGGCGGCAACATCTGTGCCCCCCGCATCTACAGGTACAGCTGCCACCCCCCCTACCAGCACCGCCCTCCCAGCAGCCCCTCAGCCTTCGCCCCGTGCCCGCTCACCCAGGAGGGTGGGCATCACCTTCGCCCCAGGCACCTCAGCCCCTGCCCCTGTCACCCCTGCTGCCCTCAGTGAGGAGGCCATTGACCTCCTCAGGTCCCTCACTGTTGGGAAGTCTACCATTTTGAATGCCATCCAGGGTGTAGAAAGGCAGTTGCAACAAATCAATGCATTCCTGGAGGGCATTCATTCTGGTCAGGCTGCCCTTCACCGAGCCTTTCAAACTCTATCCTCAGCACTGATGGCAGCCATTGTCCCTGTGTCTAGCCTCCCCCTCCAACTTCCTCCACCCAGACCCAATCCCCTCTACCTCTGCCTATCCCAAGCACACCATCAGACCAGCCTGCACACACCTCACCACACAATGGAAGCTCAGGCAAACATAAGCACCACACATCCCACAGGCACTCACGCAAGCATCACACACTTACAGACACACCAACATCCACTGCCTCCACTGTGTCCCCCTCCTCATCATCTCCCTCCTCCCTCCCAGTCTCGTCTACACTCACACCTGCATGCACTACCTCTACAGCCACTACGTCCCGCACCAGCACACCCACCAGCACACCCCGCTCACGTGCAGTCACCACCCCACTACCATACACACGTCCCCTGTGTCCTCTCCCGTTGTGTCTGTGACGCCCCCTCTGAAGATACACAAATGCAGGCACACACCCACCCAACAGCCATCCACCTCACGACAGCCTCCAGCGCATGCACCTGCACACAAAGCCACAAAACCTACACCTCCTACAACCACTACCTCTTCCTCCACTCCCAAACCCCCTCCAGCTACCCGTCCCAGTGTGTCCAAACAACTTTTCCTGTCCAGCCTTAACCTATTTCCCCCGTCCAACTCATAGGTCCCAAACTTGCACCTCAGCCACAAAATTTCCGGGACCAGTGGTGCCTGTGGTCACAGGTATGTGGAGTGCACCGGCCACCAGGACAGCCAGTGTGGCACGGAGCCACAGCACAGCGAGTCCCCCCCTGTGAAGCACCAGAAGTTGGCAAGTGCCCAGCGGGAGAGGGGGAAGACTCCAGCCACCCAAGCCACTCCCAGGGGTCCCGGTGGGAGTGTGGACTCAGCTGTGACTCCTCCCAAGGTGGGGAAGGGCCACAAGAAACCCGGCAAGTCTGGGAGGAGCAGCACGGCGGAGAAGACCGCCATCATCCCCGCTGCCCAGAAGGGCCCCGCCAGCCCCATCCTCGCTGCACAGGAGGCCAGTGGCAGCCCCATCCTCGCTGCACAGGAGGCCTGCGGCAGCCCCATCCTCGCTTCCCAGGAGGGCCCCACCAGCCACAGCCCAGCTGCCCAGGAAGGCCCCACCAGCCACAGCCCAGCTGCCAAGGAGTGCCCCGCCAGCCACAGCCCAGCTGCCCAGGAGGGCCCCACCAGCCACAGCCCAGCTGCCCAATGAAGGACCACCAGCCCGAGCCCAGCTGGGCAATGAAGGACCGCCAACTCAGGCACCGATGAACATGGCACCGCCATATCAAGCACCGCTTAACAGTGCACTGCCAACTTAAGCACCGCTGAACAGGGCACCGCCAACTCAAGCACCGCTGAACATGGCACCGCCATATCAAGCACTGCTGAACAGGGCACCGCCTACTCAAGCACCGCTGAACAGGGCACCACCAACTCAAGCACCGCTGAACAGGGCACCGACGTATCAAGCACTGCTGAACATGGCACCGCCAACTCAAGCACAGCTGAACAGGGCACCGCCGTATCAAGCACCGCTGAACAGGGCACCACCAACTCAAGCACCGCTGAACAGGGCACCGCCAACTCAAGCACCACTGAACATGGCACCCCCATATCAAGCACTGCTGAACAGGGCACCGCCGTATCAAGCACCGCTGAACAGGGCACTGCCAACTCAAGCACCGCTGAACAGGGCACCGCCAACTCAAGCACCGCTGAACAGGGCACCGCCAACTCAAGCACCGCTGAACAGGGCACCGCCGTATCAAGCACCGCTGAACATGGCACCGCCGTATCAAGCACCGCTGAACAGGGCACCGCCAACTCAAGCACCGCTGAACAGGGCACCGCCAACTCAAGCACCGCTGAACATGGCACCGTAGTATCAAGCACTGCTGAACATGGCACCACCAATTCAAGCACCGCTGAACAGGGCACCGGCGTATCAAGCACCTGTTGGAAAATGGGTTATTGGTAGGGCAGGTAGGTACCTACACCTAGCAACAGGCCACAAACCTCCACAAAAGTACAGTTAGGTCTCAGTAAATTAATCCCAGCTCTACCCTTGGTAGCTTGGCATCGAGCGTCAAGGCTTAACTTAGGAGACAAAGTGTAAAGCATTCAAATATCACACAACAGTAATTAAATAAAACACAGGAAACAGTTTAAAAATCCAAAACCAATTTATAAAAATAGCTTATATTTTTATCTTTAAAATGACACAAAAACGATTAAAATCGGTTCAGGGGAACCGGAGATATGAATTTTTAAAGTATTATTATTTTCTAGCGCATAGAAACAAAAAGCGCCAATCGGGTCATCTGGTTGCACCAGGACCGGGACAAAGTCAAACTTTCAGGCCGACCGCGATGGAGCCCTGCTCGGCTACAGGTCGCGGGAAGCCTCGGTTAAAAAGTTACCTTCTGACTTAGTCTTTATTTTGAAGTTTTTCTTCACCGGGACGAACCTGCCAGTTGGATCCGACCTCCTGGAGCCCTTGTCCGGAGACGCGAAGTCGGTTTCCTCGGTGGTGATTTTTACCTTCGGACTTAGTCGTTTTTTCGAGATGAAAATCCTTCGACCGGGGTAAACCTGGATCTTGATCCGACGTCCGTGGAGCCCTTCTCGGATACGATGGCTGGAAGGTCCCGGTCAACTTTTTACGTTCGGACTTAGTCTCTTTTTTGGATGTTTTTCTTTACCGGGACGAACCACGAAGTCAGGCCGGGTCGCGGTTGAGGCAAGCCAGCTAGAATTTCCGCGTTGGGTCGGTCACTTTATGGAGCTTTTTTCCAAAATGTCTCCAATCTTTTCCAAACTTCTGGGGCTTCACCCAGATGTTCTTTTAAGGTTCTTTTGGGGTCCACAGCTCACCCCAAGGGTCCAGAAGTTCTGTGATGGTCCTTGGGAAGTGCGGACTTCAACTCCCAGAATGCACCTGGCGCAAACTCCTTTTTGGCCACTGGACAGTGGTCAGCTGGTCACTTTTTCAGGAGTTGGTGCAGGGGACTCTGGTTAGCAATTTTTCACCTGTAGCAAACAGGTGTAGTTCACTCCTTGAACCAGTGGAAGCCAGGCAAAGTCCTTCTTGTGGTGAAGCCCAAGTGTGCAGCTGGTGCAGTCTTTCTGAGTGCAGGGTCCAGGTGCAGGCCAGGGGTCCAGCAGGGCAGTCCTTCTTCTCCTTGTAGTTCTTTCTTCTTGAAATTTGGTGGGGATCTGAGGCGTGGGTGCAGGTCTGCCAGTTTTATCCTTGCTCCTGGGTGAAAAGCAGGGGGGCCCTGGTTCTCCAATCAGGGACAGGGTCGTCCCCCTGTGATGACCACTTCCTGGGAAGTGTGGCAAAAATCCATCCCAGAAGGCAACAGTCTCTAAAAATCCAAAATGGATGAATCTGATTTTTGGAGGAGAGATCTGGCTGAGCCCACCCACTGGTGTGGCTAAAAATCATAAACACACCCCTCTCCTGCCCTCTCCTAATCTAATCAAGGGGGCACCTAGCTGTCTGGGGTTGCAGGATGTGGGGGTGTTGCTGGGTGCTCCAGATGTCCTTCTCTGCCTTTGAAGACCAGTTTGGCAGCCCTCCCCCTTCCTGCCTCACCATCTGCTGAGGGGAGATTCTCTCCCCCAAGCACATTCCTTTGTGTGAAGTCAGGCCACTTCACACCTCATTAAAGTAGCCTGGCAGAAGCTGCTGCAGGCTGGCCAATCAGAGCACAGCAGCAAAAACAATGCAGAGCTGAAATTGGCAACTTTTTAGGTAAAGTCTAAACTTTTTACCTGCACTAGTTATATTGAATCCAACAACTGGAAGTTGTGGGATTTATTATAACAATCAATTTGATACCAAATTCTTGGTATGTAACATTTAAGGAGACTTTAAAATTTAAAATAAAGTCTGCCCATTCTAGCCTATGAAGGCCATTTACTTCAATGAGGGAAAAACGAATTTGGCTGTTTTTACCTCACCAGGGCTTATAAATCTATTTTTATAAAGTTCCTGCTTATAGTTACATGGCACCCAGCCCTAGGGGCACATAGGGCACACCTTAGGGGTGACTTATATGTAAAAATAAGGTAATTTAAGACTTTGGAAGTACCTTTAATTCCAAAGTCGAATTTGCATATAACTTTAATTTAAAAGCAGCCAGCAAGGCAGGCTTGCTTTTAAAATGACACTGGGCACCTCAGCAATGCACCTAGGTGTGCACCACCTATGCTGTGGTCCCTAAACCTACATGCCCTACCATATACTAGGGACGTATAGGTAGGTTAACTTAGCCAATTATAATTAGCCTAATTTGCATATCCATTTTACACAGAGCACAGGCCCTGGGACTGGTTAGCAGTACCCAGGGCACCATCAGAGTCAGGAAAACACCAGCATAAAGTGGAAAATGGGGGCAAAAAGTTAGGGGGCCTCTGCAATCAGCCCCAGTTTCTCACACAACCCCCCCCAGCCCACACGCCCAGGAGACTCAGCCCAACCCTGGGAGAGTCTTCCTGGCTTGTTAGGCGAGGAAGACAGTGCAGAAAACTGGCTGTCCCTTTGCAGGGCCTACTCTGCCTTATATCCTCCTGTCAGGGTCACTCCCTCTGGGTAGTGAAGCCATCCCAACAGTAAAAGGACCCAACCCAAACTGAAACTTCCCTCTAGGGGGGTCTTCCTCCTCTCTTCTCTGCCAACTTGGGTAGTGAGGTGCCCACCTCCCCTACTCCTAACTTTGCTAGGGCAAGACCTAGTTTACCCAAAGAGGTCACCCAACACTTGAGCAACCCCACCATGACCAACAGGGTCAGGGGGCCTACTTTGCTATTGGCCTTGGGGTCTGCCTCCCAGGCCAAGTACAGTGCTGCCAGGAAGGCTAGCACCCAGCAGAGGCTACTGACAGCTGTCAGTACCCAGAACCACACCCTAAGCTCTCCACTGACAGGTGGCTGAGCTGCTTTAGGGGCATCTTTGGGGTCCTGGCACCCCTCTTGCTGTCTAGAGTGGGGGGCTACCACCTCCTGTGGCAGACACCCTCCTTCCACTCTCCCTTCTGTCAGTGCAGGGGCAACACCTTGCATCTGGACAGCTGCCTGACTACTCAGGACTTCCTTGGGGTCAGGTGAGGCCTCACCAGTGCCAACTCTGGGCTCCCCCCCTACTGGGGCAGAAGGCCTTTGGCTCCCTGGAACTCTCTTTAAGAGTGGCCTACCCTTCCTTTTCTTCTTTCCTTTTCTTGGGGACCCCTGTCTCCTAACTGTAGGGACTGACTCCCCAGGACTTTGGGTTGGGGGGGCGCCCTGGGCGACCACCCCATCTGTGACCAGACTCACCTCTGGGAGGTCATTGCCCAGGATACAATCTAGGGGAAGGTCAGCACTGACTACCACCCTAATCCAGTCAAGGATACCCTCCCTCTCTAGGGGCACTATGGCTACAGGTTTGGAGGTGACCTCCCCTGTGGCTATCCTGACTTTCTTTGTCTTTCCTGGGACATACATGTCTGGGGTCACTAACCGGTCACTCACTACAGTGTGACTGGCACAGGTGTCTCTCAGGCCAGTGGTAGGGATCCCATTCACTTGAATGAGGTGGAAGTGCCTACTCCCACCCTCAGGGATCACCAGCTTACCATCTGGTCCTGTCTCCCAGCACAATGCTAGGAGGACTTCATCATCTGAGGAATCCTCCTCTATGGCTACACTGGACAGCCCAGTGCTAACCACTTTCTTTGGACAGGCTGCATCTCCTCTGAAGTGACCTGTCTGCTGACAGTCAAAGCAAGCCCTACTGTCCAAGAGCTTTTTTAACCCTGGGTCTCCCTGTCTCTGCATGTCAGATTGGGAGTGGGATTTACTCTCCTCCTTCTTAGGGTTCTGGGGTACAGAGGGAGTCTCTGTGGTGGGCTTACCACCTCCCTCCTTAGGTTTTTGGGGACCTGTCCCCCCCTTCTTGGAGTCTCCCCCCTGGGACTTGACAACCACCCTGGTTCTCAACCACTCATCAGCTGCCTCCCCTAGCTCTCTAGGGTTGGTCAGCTTAGAGTCCACTAGATGCTGGCGTAACCTTTCTTGGATACAATTGGTCAAGATGTGCTCTCTCATGATCAGATTGTATAACCCCTCATAAGTATTTACTTTGTTGCCAATAATCCAGCCCTCCAGTGCCTTTAGTGAGGTGTCTACAAAGTCAACCCAAGACTGGGTACTGACCTTCTGGGTGTCCCTGAACTTCATTCTATATTGCTCTGGGGTCAGACCAAACTTCTTGGCTAAGCACCTTTTCATACTAGGGTATGAATCTGCCTCCTCCCCCCTTAAGGTCAGAAGCCTATCCCTCCCTGAGTTGGGGACCAACTCCCACAAAAGGGAACCCCAGTATTGAGGCCTAACCCTTCTCATTTGGAGTGCCCTCTCAAAGGCCTCCAGCCACTTATCTATGTCATCCCCCTCTACATAAGTAGGGACCACCCCCTTGGGTAATCTGGGGCAAACTCCCCCACCCATGGACACCTCAGCTTCTTTATCGCTGCTTCCATCTCTTTTTTCTTTGTATGCCCACTTTTTCTTTTCTAGGGCCAGCTTCTCTGCTTCCAAAGCTATGTAGGCTAGCTGGGCTTCCAGCTCTCTTTCCCTGATGGATGGGTTCTCTTCTCCTGAAAGGACCCTCTTCCTACCACTAGCTTTGGGTCTGCGCCTAGTGACTGTATCCAGTGAGGACCGTTCCTCCTCTTCCTCACTTGGGGTCTGATGCCTTCCCTCCCCTGAGTGGTTAGAGTTAGCATCTTGCTCTTTTTCTTCCTCCTCTGGAGCTTCTTCTGACTCTACCTCTTGGGCCTCAGCCCATGCTGTCAGGGATGTGATCAGGATTTGCTTCCTGAGATCAGTGGTTGCAGGCAACCCTCTTTCAATACACAACCCCCTAAGCTGGACTACTGTCAGTGTGGGTAGGCTAGCCGGATCAAGCTCCGTGGTTCCCTAGTTTTGTGTCAACAAAAACTTTTTGCAAAAATTGGAAACAAGAATTTAGAAAAATTACAAAAATTCAATAATTGAAATTAATCCAAATTAAAAATTAAAAACAATTTTTGCACTAGGACAATTTAAAGGATTTTTAATTTGTTTTACCTAAAACTGTAACGTGATATTGAACACAAGTACAGGATCCCGTCGCTGCTTCCAATTATGTTGGAAAATGGGTTATTGGTAGGGCAGGTAGGTACCTACACCTAGCAACAGGCCACAAACCTCCACAAAAGTACAGTTAGGTCTCAGTAAATTAATCCCAGCTCTACCCTTGGTAGCTTGGCATCGAGCGTCAAGGCTTAACTTAGGAGACAAAGTGTAAAGCATTCAAATATCACACAACAGTAATTAAATAAAACACAGGAAACAGTTTAAAAATCCAAAACCAATTTATAAAAATAGCTTATATTTTTATCTTTAAAATGACACAAAAACGATTAAAATCGGTTCAGGGGAACCGGAGATATGAATTTTTAAAGTATTATTATTTTCTAGCGCATAGAAACAAAAAGCGCCAATCGGGTCATCTGGTTGCACCAGGACCGGGACAAAGTCAAACTTTCAGGCCGACCGCGATGGAGCCCTGCTCGGCTACAGGTCGCGGGAAGCCTCGGTTAAAAAGTTACCTTCTGACTTAGTCTTTATTTTGAAGTTTTTCTTCACCGGGACGAACCTGCCAGTTGGATCCGACCTCCTGGAGCCCTTGTCCGGAGACGCGAAGTCGGTTTCCTCGGTGGTGATTTTTACCTTCGGACTTAGTCGTTTTTTCGAGATGAAAATCCTTCGACCGGGGTAAACCTGGATCTTGATCCGACGTCCGTGGAGCCCTTCTCGGATACGATGGCTGGAAGGTCCCGGTCAACTTTTTACGTTTGGACTTAGTCTCTTTTTTGGATGTTTTTCTTTACCGGGACGAACCACGAAGTCAGGCCGGGTCGCGGTTGAGGCAAGCCGGCTAGAATTTCCGCGTTGGGTCGGTCACTTTATGGAGCTTTTTTCCAAAATTTCTCCAATCTTTTCCAAACTTCTGGGGCTTCACCCAGATGTTCTTTTAAGGTTCTTTTGGGGTCCACAGCTCACCCCAAGGGTCCAGAAGTTCTGTGATGGTCCTTGGGAAGTGCGGACTTCAACTCCCAGAATGCACCTGGCGCAAACTCCTTTTTGGCCACTGGACAGTGGTCAGCTGGTCACTTTTTCAGGAGTTGGTGCAGGGGACTCTGGTTAGCAATTTTTCACCTGTAGCAAACAGGGAGTCCCTCCTTGAACCAGTGGAAGCCAGGCAAAGTCCTTCTTGTGGTGAAGCCCAAGTGTGCAGCTGGTGCAGTCTTTCTGAGTGCAGGGTCCAGGTGCAGGCCAGGGGTCCAGCAGGGCAGTCCTTCTTCTCCTTGTAGTTCTTTCTTCTTGAAATTTGGTGGGGATCTGAGGCGTGGGTGCAGGTCTGCCAGTTTTATCCTTGCTCCTGGGTGAAAAGCAGGGGGGCCCTGGTTCTCCAATCAGGGACAGGGTCGTCCCCCTGTGATGACCACTTCCTGGGAAGTGTGGCAAAAATCCATCCCAGAAGGCAACAGTCTCTAAAAATCCAAAATGGATGAATCTGATTTTTGGAGGAGAGATCTGGCTGAGCCCACGCACTGGTGTGGCTAAAAATCATAAACACACCCCTCTCCTGCCCTCTCCTAATCTAATCAAGGGGGCACCTAGCTGTCTGGGGTTGCAGGATGTGGGGGTGTTGCTGGGTGCTCCAGATGTCCTTCTCTGCCTTTGAAGACCAGTTTGGCAGCCCTCCCCCTTCCTGCCTCACCATCTGCTGAGGGGAGATTCTCTCCCCCAAGCACATTCCTTTGTGTGAAGTCAGGCCACTTCACACCTCATTAAAGTAGCCTGGCAGAAGCTGCTGCAGGCTGGCCAATCAGAGCACAGCAGCAAAAACAATGCAGAGCTGAAATTGGCAACTTTTTAGGTAAAGTCTAAACTTTTTACCTGCACTAGTTATATTAAATCCAACAACTGGAAGTTGTGGGATTTATTATAACAATCAATTTGATACCAAATTCTTGGTATGTAACATTTAAGGAGACTTTAAAATTTAAAATAAAGTCTGCCCATTCTAGCCTATGAAGGCCATTTACTTCAATGAGGGAAAAACGAATTTGGCTGTTTTTACCTCACCAGGGCTTATAAATCTATTTTTATAAAGTCCCTGCTTATAGTTACATGGCACCCAGCCCTAGGGGCACATAGGGCACACCTTAGGGGTGACTTATATGTAAAAATAAGGTAATTTAAGACTTTGGAAGTACCTTTAATTCCAAAGTCGAATTTGCATATAACTTTAATTTAAAAGCAGCCAGCAAGGCAGGCTTGCTTTTAAAATGACACTGGGCACCTCAGCAATGCACCTAGGTGTGCACCACCTATGCTGTGGTCCCTAAACCTACATGCCCTACCATATACTAGGGACTTATAGGTAGGTTAACTTAGCCAATTATAATTAGCCTAATTTGCATATCCATTTTACACAGAGCACAGGCCCTGGGACTGGTTAGCAGTACCCAGGGCACCATCAGAGTCAGGAAAACACCAGCATAAAGTGGAAAATGGGGGCAAAAAGTTAGGGGGCCTCTGCAATCAGCCCCAGTTTCTCACAGCACCGCTAAACATGGCACCGCAGTATCAAGCACCACCAACTCAAGCACCGCTAGCCCATGAGCGGCAGGGGCACCGACGCAACTGGGACCGTCATGGAGTGCGTGATGCACTCTGTGCACCAGTCCCCCTCCAGAACCAGTGGAGACATGCATCCCCTACCTCTGTCCTACACAGGATGAAGCACTCTGGGCACCAGTCCCCCTCCAGAACCAGTGGAGACATGCATCCACTACCTCGGTCCTTCACAGGATGAAGCACTCTGGGTACCAAGCCCCCTCCAGAACCAGTGGAGACATGCATCAACTACCTCTGTCCTTCACAGGATGAAGCTCTCTGGGCACCAGTCCCCCTCCAGAACCAGTGGAGACATGCATCCACTACCTCTGTCCTTCACAGGATGAAGCATTCTGGGCACCAAGCCCCCTCCAGAACCAGTGGAGACTGTTATCCACTTGAGAGACTGTGGCTTTGCACTCCCCAGGATGAAGCAGTGGGGAAACCACCCACTGTAGAGACTTGAGAGACTGTGGCTTTGCACTCCCCAGGATGTTACAGTGGGCAACCCACCCACTGTAGAGACATGAGAGACTGTGGCTTTGCACTCCCCAGGATCGAACAGTGGACAAACCACCCACTGTAGAGATTTGAGAGACTGTGGCTTTACACTCCCCAGGATTGAACAGTGGGCAAACCACCCACTGTAGAGACTTGAGAGACTGTGGCTTTGCACTCCCCAGGATACATCAATGGGCATGGAGCCCCTCATGGATCTGGCGTCGTGCACTCATCCGGCTGAGGTGCCCCCCCTTCCCTTCCCCCTGAGGTGCCTGTTGTATTTCTATCTGATGCCCCTGCAGTGTTCTCTCCCTTTTGATCTGGTATCGTGTGTGGGCCTCACCCATGCATTTTGGGCCCAGTGGTCCACGGACTATAAATGGTGCAATACATGGACTAATTTTCTCGGTGTATATTTTGTAAATAGTGTTTATATGTATATTTTTGCGTACTGCATTTTAATATATTACAATGGTTACACTCATTTCCTTTTGTCTTTGCATTCTTCCGGGGGTGTTGGGGGGTGTTACTATGATGTATAGATATGTATTAGTGTGTGTGTTGTAGTGGGTGAGGGTGGGGGTGGGGGTGTTGCATGTGTGTGTCCCTGTTTTTTGCCTCCCCCCTCCCCTGTGTCGTAGGTGCAGTACTCACCGTGGTCTTCTCCGCCGGCGTTGGTGCTCCTGGTACAGGAGCAGGAAGACTATCACGGGAAGGATTTGGAGTTCCGGGTCCATGGTGTTGTCGTTCCTCGTGGAGTGTGTAGAGGTGAGCGTTTTCCCTTCGAAATTCCTCTTTCTGCCGTGTTTTTATCCGCGGTGAATCCGCCCCGGAAAAGGTGGCGGATTGGTAGGTTCTGATACTGTGGGCGGTACATTGTCTTCCGCCTGTCTGTTGGCGGTGACCGCCGCGCTGTTTGTCTGTACCGCCGTGGCGGTCGGAGTGTTAAAGTGGCTGTTTTTGTTGGTGGTTTCCGCCACGGTCGTAATTCCAAATTTTTTACCGCCGGCCTGTTGGCGGTCTTACCGCCGCTTTAACACCGACCGCCAGGGTTGTAATGACCACCTATATGTTGTAATGATATCTGCATGCTCTGGTGAAATATAGCGACGGTCTGGCCTACTCGTCCTAAAACCCACAGCTATTCGGATCACAGGTGCAGCAGACTTCCATTGCAAGGAAGATGGAGCATGGCGCAGAATTGTCGACAGGGTCAACGCAGTGGGACAGCATCCAAGAACACGGGATGACATCAGGAAGAGGTGGAACGACCTATGGGGGAAGGTGCGTTCCGTGGTCTCCAGACACCAGATTGCTGTACAGAAGACTGGAGGTGGACCCCCACCTCCTCCCCTACAACTAACAACATGGGAGGAGCAATACTACATCCTGAGGGCCTCGCAGTAGTAGCAGGATGACTGGACTCTGGTAAGGCAAATCTTCACTACTTTATCCCCCACCCTACCTGCATACCATCACATACCCCACCCTTACCCTCACACCCATCCCCCCAACAAGCCACAGATACCCCATCAACACAACCCACACATACCAAAAACAAGCCCTGCATGTAACACAAATGCATGGACACCCATCACCAAGGCATGTCCAGTACAGATACCCACACAGACCCCAAACCAACTATCACACGAGGACCAAGCCAAGAATGTAAGCACTGGAGTACAAGGTCACTCACCCATTGCACACAATGGCACACACAGATGCAATAATCATGCCTTCACACCCCTACAGGACCCCTACCCAACTTCACCAGACAGGAGGTGCCAGACATATCCAGTCCCCCCACAGAAGACACCCACAGTGATGACAGCAGGTCTGCACAAATGGATCAAGATGACCAACCCGGCCCATCAGGGACCTCAAGACAGTCGGTTCCCCTGACTCAGTCACAAGCCACCACAGAGCCTCCCCTCAGGAAACACAACCACAGCACCCACCCAGCGGGCCCATCCCTCTGTCCCCAGGACACGTCAATCCGCAGTGTGTCCACCACTAGAGGGAACCCAGGCAACCCCACTAACACAGGACGATCAGGGACCTGGGGGCAGTGGAGGTGGGCACACGATTCAGGGGACAGAGGCACAGGACAACAGGGAAGCTGGGAGGACTGCTGTGCGACAGGGTGGGGACAGGCCCAGGGAACCCACTCTCCACGAGGCACTCTCCAACATCATGGGATCTTACCATCATTCCCAGGAGATGATGGCAACGGTACTGGCCAAGTTTCAGGAGACCCAGCGGCTGTAGGAGGAACACTACCTTGGGATCAGGAAGGACTTGAAGTCCATTAACAAAACCCTGGTCACCATTGCAGGGGTGCTGCAAGACCTTGTCAACACCAGGAGGGACACAGTGGCACAACAAGGGGCCCCTGACACTAACCTGAACGATAAACAGCCCTCCACCTCTGCCGGCGCTAGTGGACAGGAGGCACCGCCACAGGAACACGACACCAGCACCCCACCCCCTGGAGATGGAGAACCACCCTTCAAACGGTCCCTGAGATCCAGGAACAAGACAGAGAACATTGCTAAGACCCCTGCCAGGAAATGAGACCCCCCTGAATGTCACCCTTCTGTCCCACTTTGTTACCCTGTCCATCCTTAAACGGCCATTGCTCCACTTCCTATGCCCCTTTGAACAGTGCACCTGTGAAACAAATAGACTGGACTCTGCCATGGACATTCCTCCACCATCCCCCCAGCCCATTTTACAACTCCCTCCACTTATTACCACAGAAATTAACACACTTCAATCACAAAACATTCTGGAGTCAGCCTGTGCTTTCAGAATTGTGTGATTGCAGTAACCATGGAATATAGCAATGTCAATGTACTTGTGCACACACCGATGTAACACAACTGTAGGCCTGGAGGAAATATAGCAGAGGACACAAAGTGGGTCCCACATCTGTGCAATGGAAAGGCAAAGTGACAAGTCAGGGTCCATACAGTGAAAATTACTGACTTATGCTAGCTCCAGAAATTGTATGAGATGTGGGAGGCAGTGACATCTTCTTACCTGTGTCTCTCTGGAAGTATTGCATGATTATGTTGTTTCGGTTGTCGATATCCTTTTCTTCTGCCTCCTCTTCTTCACTGTCCACAGGCTCCACAGCTGCCACAAGACCCCCAGCTGGCCCATCCTCCTCCAGAAAAGGCACCTGCTGTCGCAAAGCCAGGTTGTGCAGCATACAGCAGGCCACAATTATCTGGCACACTTTCTTAGGTGAGTAATAGAGGGAACCACTTGTCATATGGAGGGACCGGAATCTGGCCTTCAGGAGGCCGAAGGTTCGTTCGTTCACCCTCCTAGTTCGCCCATGTGCCTCATTGTAGCGTTCCTCTGCCCTTGTCCTGGGATTCCTCACTGGGGTCAGTAGCCATGACAGGTTGGGCTAACCAGAGTCACCTGCAAATATCGAGGGACATGTGTTAAACGCACACTAACCCGTAGGGACAACCCCATACCCAGACACCTATTCACACTGTATTGGGTCCTTGGCCTCCCCTATTAGCCACACACGGTGCCTCTGGATTTGCCCGATCACATAAGGGATGCTGCTATTCCTCAAAATGTAAGCGTCATGCACTGAGCCTGGAAACTTGGCATTCACATGGGAGATGCACTGGTCTGCCAAATACACCATCTGCACATTCATCGAATGGTAGCTTTTTCTATTTCTGTACACCTGCTCACTCCTGGGGGGCTACTAATGCCACATGTGTCCCATCAATGGCACCAATGATGTTGGGGATATGTCCCAGGGCATAGAAGTCACCTTTCACTGTGGGCAAATCCTCCACCTGAGGGAACACGATGTAGCTGCACATGTGTTTCAGCAGGGCAGACAACACTCTGGACAAAACGTTAGAGAACATTGGCTGGGACATCCCTGATGCAATGTCCACTGTTGCTTGAAAGGAACCACTTGCCAGGAAATGGAGTACTGACAGGACCTGCACTAGAGGGGGTATCCCTGTGGGATGGCAGATAGCTGACATCAGGTCTGGCTCCAACTGGGCACACAGTTCCTGGATTGTTGCACGATCAAGTCTGTATGTGACTAGTATGTGTGTCTCTTCCACTGTTGACAGGTTCACCAGCGGTCTGTACACCGGAGAATGCTGCCATCTCATCACCTGCCCCAGCAGACGTGCCCTATGGAGGAGAACAGCGAGCAGAGAGTCAGCCAACAATGAGGTATCCCAAAATGTCATTTGCACAAATTTATTAATTCGCAATGTGCCTGTAACTGTGTGTATTCCGGGCCTACATAGGTGTGACACAGTTATTATTAATGCCATGTGGCCCCCTGAAATGGCGGCTTCCTAACCTGTAAGGTGGGACAAGAGCATGTGAGGTAACTGCGCTGGCGTTGTACACCATTGCGGTGGGCGGTCGAAGACCGCGGCGCAATTTTGCATTGGTTAACATTGGGCCCTATGGGTCCGAGGAGCCAATGACGATGTACTCCGGCGGTGACGGTACGCACCGCCGTGGACGTGTCCGCCATTTTCTGTATGTTCACTCACTTGATACCTGACCTTCAACAAGAGAGGACCTACACTGCAAGTGCTGCTGTGACCTCAGTCTGGAAGCGACGATGGCTCATGTGTCTGGGGAAAGGGCCACTGCCTTCACTTCGGAGGAGTTGGAGAAACTAGTGGATGGGGTCCTCCCCCAGTACACGCAACTGTACGGTCCTCCAGACAAACAGGTGAGTACACTGTGAGCATGCTGCATGGGCAATTCCTGTTTTGAGTGGTGTGGATGGAAGATACATGGGGGGCTGAGGCCTGCATGTGCGGATGGTGAGTGTATGTGCGTCAGGGCAAGGGTGGGAACGGGGGGGCAATGAGTATGGCGGTCCGGACGTGTAAGTCATTTCCTTTCCCACTGTACCATTCCTCTAGGTCAGCGCCCACCAGAAGAAGGGTATTTGGCGTGCCATCGCCAAGGACGTCTGGACCCTGGGGGTCCACCACAGACGGAGCACCTACTGCCGTAAAAGATGGGATGACCTGCGCCGCTGGAGCAACAAGATGGCAGAGGCCCAGCTGGGAATGGCCTCCCAACGCCTGTCGCGCCATGACCCCCCTGATGTTCCGGATCCTGGCGGTGGCCTATCCGGAGTTGGATGGGCTCTTGAGGGCATCACAGCAGTCACAAGGAGCTGAGTACAGTGTCATTCAGCTGAATTTGCATGCATTATGAGGTGTCTGGGCGGGGGAGGTGGGCAGTGGGTTCCCCTAGGCCAGGGCGATCTTGGTAGGCAAGGTACCTTGTGAGGCAGCACCGCAACCCTACTAGTGGTTAGAGCTGTCTACACCTAGTCAGGCTCCTGTGACTTCCAGGTGTGCAGCAACTGGGCTTAGGCCTCGTACCCCATGGACATGTGATTAATCTAGGAACTATAAGTGCATGGCGTAGTGCAGAGGGCTGCTCACTGTCTGTTGTGTCCGCCAACGGTAGTGGTGTTGCAATCACTGAACATGTTTTTCTTCTGTCTTCCCCCCCACTTTTTGTTGTCTCTCTGTTCTTGTGTGCAATAGCATCATTAGGCGGAGGAGCAGTGGCACCGGAGCAGGAGGGAGCTGCATCCCACTTGGCCCTGGAGGGTGAAGCAACGGAGTCTGAAGGCACCCGTGGGACGGAGGGCGAGGGGAGCTCCACGGCGGGGACAGGAGCAGAGACCAGTGACAGCGACTCCTCCTCTGATGGGAGCTCCCTTGCTGTGGCGGGCCCCTCTGTGCCCACCGCATCAACAGGTACAGTCACCACCCCCTACCAGCACCGCCCTCCCAGCAGCCCCTCAGCATCTGTCCCGTGCCCGCTCATCCAGGAGGGTGGGCATCTCCTTTGCCCCAGGCACCTCAGGCCCTGCCCCAGTCAGCCCTGCTGCCCTCAGTGAGGAGGCTATTGACCTCCTGAGATCCCTCACTGTTGGGCAGTCTACTATTCTGAATGCCATCTAGGGTGTTGAGAGACATTTGAAACAAACAAATGCATACCTAGAGGGCATTCATTCTGGTCAGGCAGCCCAACAGAGAGCATTTCAGGCTTTGGCCTCAGCACTGATAGCAGCCATTGTCCCTGTGTCCAGCCTCCCCCCTCCAACCTCCTCCACCCAGACCCAATCCCCTGTACCTCAGCCTATCCCAAGCACCCCATCAGACCAGCATGCACACACATCAACACACAAGAGTGGCTCAGGCAAAAATAAGCACCACACATCCCACAGGCACTCACACAAGCACCATACCCATGCACACAGACCAACATCCACTTCCTCCACTGTGTCCCCCTCCTTCACGTCTCCCTCCTCCCTCCCAGTCTCATCTCCACTCACACCTGCATGCACTACATCCTCAGCCACTACCTCCATCACCAGCACGCCCATCACCACACACAGCTCACGTGCACTCACCACCCCCACTACCATTCACACATCGCCAGTGTCCTCTCCCAGTGTGTCTGTGAGCCCTCCTCCCAAAGTACACAAACGCAGGCGTACACCCACCCAACAGCCATCCACCTCAAAACAGCCTCCAGCCCATGCACCTTCACCCAAATTCAGCAGACGTACACCTCCTACAACCACTACCTCTTCCTCCACTCCTAAACCCCCTCCATCTACCTGTCCCAGTGTGTCTAAAAAATGTTTCCCGTCAAACCCTTCCCTTCACCTCCCTCACTGTCCTTTCCCTAGGGCCAGGCTTTCCAGGTCCCAGCCCAGCACCTCAGCCACCACATCCCCAGGCACAGTGGTGCCAGCAACTGCGGGGTCATGGAGTGCGCCAACCATCAGGGCTGCCAGTGTGCCACGTAGCGAGGGCAAGGACATTCCGCCTCCTGCCAAGGTGAAAAAGGTGCCCACATCCCAGAGGGAGAAGCTGAAAACACCAGGCACCAAGGGGTCAGCGAAAACAAAAGGGGATAGTGTCAAGACAACTGTGCCACCATCAAAGGTGGGGAAGGGCCAAAAACTGAAGGGCAGGTCAGGAGAGGGCATGGTGGCACAGACTGAGGGACCAGTGTCACACCTTCTGTCCACATCCACGCCAACCTATACGGCGGTGAACACCGCCACCTGCACCGCCTCCGGCAGGTCTACAGCTGCTGCAACAGTCCCCAGCCTCTTCCCCGGTGGGCAGCCATCCAAGGCTGCAGGAGACATCCTGCTTTCTCCCTCAGCAGGTGCTGACAGATGCCCCTCCGCCACAGACCCCGCCACCAGCACCGCCACCACAGACCCCGCTGCCAGCACCGCTGCCACAGATCCTGCAGCCAGCACCGCCACCACAGACCCCACCGCCAGCACCACCGCAACAGACCCCGCAGCCAGCACCACCGCCACAGACCCCGCAGCCAGCACCGCCGCCACAGACCCCGCAGCCAGCACCTCCATGACAGACACCGCTGCAAGCACCGCCACGACAGACACCGCTGCAAACACTGCCAGTGGCCCCGCGTCGTCCTTGGACAGTGGCACCATCGCTGACATGCCTACCATCCCCAGTGGTCAGTCGTCCAAGGCTGGTGGTGTGTTCCAGGACCCTGGGCAGCTTCCATGAAGCATTACTGTCATCACTGTTGTCACCTGCAGGTGGAATGCGAAGCCGCAGCAGTGTGGGGTATGTTGCTGCCTCCATGTCGTATCATGATACCTGTACCTCGGCAATCTCGTGGTACACACACCCAGGTGAGGGAATGGTACCGGCCACACTGCACGTGGAGCACTCAGGGCACCAGGCCCCCTCCAGAACCAGTAGAGAGATACATCCACTGCCTCAGTCCTTGGCAGGATGAAGCACTCTGGGCACCAGGCCCCCTCCAGAACCAGTGGAGCGATACATCCACTACCTCAGTCCTTGGCAGGATGAAGCACTATGGGCACAAAGCCCCCTCCAGAACCAGTGGAGAGATACATCCACTACCTCAGTCCTTGGCAGGATGAAGCACTCTGGGGAAAAAGCCCCCTCCAGAACCAGTGGAGACATACATCCACTACCTCAGTCCTTGGCAGGAAGAAGCACTCTGGGCACCAGGCCCCCTCCAGAACCAGTGGAGAGATACATCCACTACCTCAGTCCTTGGCAGGAAGAAGCACTCTGGGCACCAGGCCCCCTCCAGAACCAGTGGAGAGATACATCCACTACCTCAGTCCTTGGCAGGATGAAGCACTCTGGGCACTATGCCCCCTCCAGAACCAGTGGAGAAAGGCATCCTCTTGAGAGACTGTGGCTTTGCACTCCCCAGGATAAAGCAGTGGGCAAACCACCCACTGGAGAGAGTTAAGAGACTGTAGCTTTGCACTTCCCAGGATAAAGCAGTGGGCAAACCACCCACTGGAGAGACTTGAGAGACTGTGGCTTTGCACTCCCCAGGATAAAGCAGTGGGCAACCCACCCACTGGAGAGATTAGAGAGACTGTGGCTTTGCACTCCGTAGGATATATCAATGGGCATGGAGCCCCCTCGTACAGCAGTGGCATTGTGCGTTCATCTGGCTGAGGTGCCCCCCTCTCCCGCTCCCCCTGAGGTGCATTCCGATCTGATAACCCAACAGTGTTCTCTACTTTTCGAGTCAAGTATCATCTGTGGGCTTCGCCCATGCATTTTGGGCCCAGTGGTCCACGGACAATGATTGGTGCACTATCCGGACTTGTGTATTTGGTGTACATAATTGTGTTTACTGGATTTTGAACTTTGATAATGAGATTTCACATGATTACATTTGTTCAAATCAATTCCTTTTGTCCTTGCGTTCTTCCAAGGGGTGGGGGGGTGTATGTGTACTGTTGCTGCATGTATTTGTGTGTATTTTGTTGTGGGTGGGGGTGGGGGTGTTGCGTGTTGCGTGTGTGTGTCACTCTATTTTCCCTCCCCTGTGTTGTAGGTGCAGTACTCACTGTGGTCATCGCCGCCGTCCTTGGTGCTCCTGATAGAAGAGAAGGAAGACCAGCATCGGCAGTATCTGCAATTCAGGCTCCATGGCGTCCTGGTTCCTCGTGGGGTGTGGAGAGGTGAGTGTTTTCCCTTCTGTGTACTGTTTCCGCCATGTTTTTGTTCGCGTTGGTTCCGCCCCGGAAAGGTGGCTGATAGGCATCTTGTGATAGGGTGGGCGGTACATTGTCTTCCGCCTGTCTGTTGGCGGTTACCACTGCGCTGTTTGTTTGTACTGCCGTGGCCGTCGAATTGTTAAAGTGGCTGTCTATGTTGGCGGTTACCGCCACGGTCGTAATACCATATTTTTTTCCGACGGCCTGTTTGCAGTATTACCGCCGCTTTAACACTGACCGCCAGGGTTGTAATGAGGGCCTATGTTGCTCATTAGTGCTGTGCTATGCAAATTTTGGATAGCATAGGTGCGCGTATGACTGTTTAAATATCTGTAGTGTAAGACTATCCTGTATGAATGGTCTGGTTTAGCTACTGAAAATAATGGGTTATTCATTGGTGAGACATAGAGTTCAGTCACACCCTGGTACTCTAATTGCATGAGTATTTCTCTCACTGGGGCTTTTGCTTCATGTTTTATAGGATACTGCGGTTATGGCTGAGGTTCACTTTTAATTGGAATTTCATGGTAGGGGGATTCCTTATCCCATCCTACATGATTTCTGTATAATATGGGTGCTTGTGCTAGAGCCCATTCAATGGAATAGGATTCAGCAAGTTCCTCTGGAACAAGGGGCGGGAAAGAAGGCTTAATTACATCTTCTCCATATGGGTAGGTACGGACAAAGTCAGGCGGCCAATCTTGTTCGGACAAAAAGACATCATATACTTTTACTATGCGATCCCAAAAGATTTAGTCTATTGTGCGTTCAATGTCTCCTGCCAACTGTAGCGTTACTTTGTACACCCTATCAGGCTTGGAGACACGCATGTCCGCAGTTTCTACTTGTATAAAGTCAGCAGTTGCTTTCACCTCCAGATGCTCTAGAAGATTCCGGCGAACTATTGTGACCTCTGCCGCGCTGCCTAGCAAGGCTAGAGCCCAATTCTTGTTCTTCAAGATGACCCTCTACTTGTGTGGCATGTCGAACTGCGACTGCTGCCACTTTTTTCTTTTTCCGGCGGGTTTCTCTTCCTTTTTAACAGAAACCTCCGAAGAGCATTGTGATTCCTGTCTCGGTTTCACGTACTCTGTTCTTCGCTCTGATCTCCCACCTCTCTCATTTCTTTTTTCAGATGAGTCCTGAAAGGAACGAGATTGGCGTGTATCAGTAGATTGATATCTATCAGGTGTTTATATCTCTGTTTGAGATTATACCTATTTTGTGGGGTCTCCATACGCAGAGATTCTCCCCTTTCTTTCTTAGGAGTTTGTTGTTTTTTTATTCCAGCTTTTCTTATTTCCCTCAGGTGCTTGCATGGGGGTATCTTTGTTTGATTTACCCTGCAATTGAGGTTTCTGTGGTCTGGCCCCTAGGCTATATCGACCAATACTTGAATAGGTCTCTGCTATTATTTTAGGCAGCTCTTGTTCTTGATCTTGTTGTGGAACGTCACGAAGCTGCATGCGCACTGCAAGTGTGACTGCTTGCCCTTTAAGGTTACTTAAAATGATTGAGGATACCGTGGCAAAATTGCCCATCAATTGCATCCCCAAGTCTAAGGGCCGGGGCAGCCCCATATTCATCTTGAATTTGTTACAGAACTTCCGGTAAATTGGCAAGTGTTGGTGTACCGTGTGCGGTTGTATACAGCGCAGCAAATACCGTGCCCCAAGTAGTACAGTTTTCTACTGTAGGGACCATCCCAAAGGGCAAGCACATTGTTAATATTCTATGGGGCATATTTATACTCCGTTTGCGCCGAATTAGCGTTGTTTTTTTCGACGCAAATTCGGCGCAAAACTAACGCCATATTTATACTTTGGCGTTAGACGCGTCTAGCGCCAAAGTATGAGGAAAGAGCGTCATTTTTTTGCGTGAACGCCTTCCTTGCGTTAATGAGATGCAAGGTAGGCGTTCCCATCCAAAAAAATGACTGCGACACAAATGCGTCGTATTTATACTCCCGGGCAAAAATCACGCCCGGGAGTGGGCGGGGCAAAAAACCCCGCATTTGCGCCTCTTTTTAACGCCTGGGTCAGGGCAGGCGTTAAGGGACCTGTGGGCTCAAAATGAGCCCACAGCTGCCCTCCCATGCCCCCAGGGACCCCCCCTGCCACCCTTGCCCACCCCAGGAGGACACCCAAGGATGGAGGGACCCATCCCAGGGACATTCAGGTAAGTTCAGGTAAGTATAAAAAAAATAAAATTGTATATATTTTTTTGCCATAGGGGGGCCTGATTTGTGCCCCCCTACATGCCACAATGCCCAATGACCATGCCCAGGGGACAGAAGTCCCCTGGGCATGGCCATTGGGCAAGGGGGCATGACTCCTGTCTTTACTAAGACAGGAGTCATGTAAATGGCGTCTGGGCGTCGTTAAAAATGGCGCAAATCGGGTGGAGGCGATTTTTTTGCGTCAACCTGACTTGCACCATTTTCAGACGCCCTAACGCCATTTTTCCCTACGCCGGCGCTGCCTGGTGTACGTGGTTTTTTTCCACGCACACCAGGCAGCGCCGGTCTGCTAGTGCCAGCTAACGCCATTCAATAAATACGGCGCCCGCATGGCGCTTCAGAATGGCGTTAGCCGGCGCTAAACTTTTTGACGCTAAACTGCGTTAGCGCAGTTTAGCGTCAAAAAGTATAAATACGGGCCTATGTTTATCCTGAAGTCCTGTGTGGGGAAATACGGCCTCCAGCGTATTAATTTTCTGTGCTAACCAAAGTGGAGTTTCCTCTCGTTTGGCAGGTACTTTACCCATAATGGAATGTACAGTCGCAGGATTTGTACCTGACATTACTGTATGTGGATGTGCTGGAGCTGCATGTGCTGGGTTTGTATTTAGTGTTTGCATCATGAATTGTACTAATCGTCTATATATTGCTATTAATTCAATATATAAGCAACAAACCTCAGCTACTGCTAAATTTCTAACCGCAGGATGTGGTGTATAGGTGGCCAATAAAGGCCAGGTAGGACCGTCATTACTTAGTGGACCTAACCTTACTGGTAATATTGTATGGGGTAGGGCACCATCAAGCCAATTATTATGTTCTTGATAAGACAGAGGTATCTCTAAATATGCATACGCTCTGTATTGTCCAGGCGCATTCGCAGGCGTATATTGATTAAATGTATTTGTGTTCCCATCAACTGCTGGAAATGTGACCCAAGAATAAAAGAGTTCTGTTCTATAAGCTGCATGGGCATCCACCACGAATGTGACTGGACCTCCCTGGGCAGTTAGGCCATTTGCTAGTATGTGTGCTGTGAGAAGTTGTCTCATATTAACAGCTATTTATATATGTTGGGGATTCACCATGATAGTAACACTATGAGTTCAGCGAGGGCACACCAAAAAAATGGGGTTTACCTTTTAAAGTTCAAGCTTGAACAACCGCCAGTTGTACTAGGATTACCTAAACAGCTGTGGTGGAAATCCTCAGTACCACGGACGTCTCGGCATTCGACATTGAGGTATCATTATGTATAATGAGACAGAGATACTCCGGAGGACTCGAAAATTAGAGCCTGACCAAGCATTGGCGGCGCCATGTCGCGTAGGCTCTCATTATTCTAATGAGCCTACTGGATTTTGAGCAGCAAGATCGTCCACAGTGTGGGAGACTGAGTCTGACCCACTGTGGGTGACACCTGTCGCTCCTAATCCGGGTTTTGCTCCAGCTAACTAGCAGTGCCTCATCTCTACCAAGGGTTACAGATGATTGGGCAGCCGAGCGCATGACATATCATACTTCTCAGGGAAGTCGTGGTCACTCAGGTCGCATCCGGTTCTCTCATTCACAATACAGTCTCATATACAAATGGTAGACAGAAGCAGTAAATGTTTCAATGACAAATTTAATAAAACGACTGCATCTTAGATAGCAAAGCGTGAGCTGCAATAACCAGGATGACACAACATGACAATATTAAAATGGTGACGAGAAGCGTGAAGTATAAGAATAATGCTATCCTGTTGTCAGTAAGATTGATGGACTATTTCCTATCTGAGTCATAATCTGAGCACAGCATGTTTAAACTCTAATTCTGCCTTTCAGGTTCCCCCGGAAAGACATCTACCCTCATACCTGAGCAAAGGCCTGTAGTCTGCGTTAGCATCTGCAACGAAGCATTCAGCATACAGTCGTGGTTCCCTGGCTGGAATCTCCCTCTTAACGTGTAATGGGACCAAGAAGTGTTTTTATAATAGCACAGCTGATATTCTAAGAAAATGTCCCTATGTAAGGATGTGTATTTTCTACGAATGTCAGAGACTAAACTTATACCACGTTCACCGGCAATGTACCAAACTGAAGCCTTGACTGAAGCACAAAGTGATCAAAAATGTCTTTTTTGAAGGAGAACTACCATGCAAACGTTCCCTGAGATCCAGGCAGAAGCCAGAGACTATTGCCAGGACCCCCGCCAGGAAATAAGACTCTCCTGATTGTCACCCTTGTGTCCCACTTTGTCACCCTGTCCACCTTGAACTGCCATTGCTACCCTTCCTATGGCCCCATGGACACTGCACCTGTGCAACAAATAGACTGAAACTATACCATGGACTTTTCTCCATCATCACCCCAGCCCATTGCACTTCTCCCTTCTCTTCATAGCACAGCAATAAACACACTTTGGAAAAAACAAGTATAGAGTATGTCAAATGATTTCAGCATGTATTTGTTTAACAAGGTTTAAACATTGCAATTCAACTGCACAGTAATGTTTACATAGGAAATACCTGTATTTTGCTGCAGTGAACACACCAGGAGTGATAGTGGGGCACCAACATCTGCAAAAAGAGTTGCCATAGGGTACACTGAGTGACGATAGAAGTGGGAAATCACAGCCTGCCACTTACAATGTGAAACAAAAAACTGACAATGAATTGTGAAGTTAATCTGTCTTACCTGTGTGTCATTTGAAGTATTGACGTATCACTGCAGTTCTGTTGTCCTCATCCTCATCCTCTGCCTCCCCATCTTCACTGTCCACAGGGTCCACTGCTGCCACACGACCATCTCCTGCCTCCTCCTCCTGCAGAAAAGGCACATGGCGTCTCAAGGCAAGGTTATGCAACATGAAGCATGCCATGCTTTTCTGGCAGACCTTCTTGGGTGAGTAGCACAGGGATCCACCAGTCAGACTGATGCACTAAAACCTGTCCTCCAGGAGGCCAAATGTACATTCAACTATCCTTCTTGTTCACCCATGTGCCTCATTCAAACGTTCTTCAGCCCTTGTCTTGGGATTCCTCACAGGGGTCAGTAGCCATGATAGGTTGGGGTAACCTGAGTCACATGCAAATATAAACACTATCCCTTATGGCCCACGCCATACCCATACACCAACATCCACTGGATGGGAATTAGGGCTCACCTATTAGCCACACCCTGTGCCTCTGTAGTTGGGCCATCACATTTGGGATGCTGCTATTCCTCAGGATAAAGCCATCATGCACCAGCCCAGGATACTTAGCACTGACATGGGAGATATAATGGTTCCCCAAACACACCATCTGCACATTCATCGAGTTAATTTTTTTTCGATTTCTGAAGACCTGTTCATTTTGCCGGGGTGGGGGGACAAATGCAACATGTGTTCCATCAATCTCCCCAATGATGTTGGAAATATGTACCATTGCATAGAAGTCAGCCTTCACCATGGCCAAATCCTCCACCTGGGGGAAAACAATGTAGCTGCACATGTGTTTAATCAGGGCAGACAACACTCTGGTCAGCACTATTGAGAACATTAGCTGTGACATTCCTGCTGCCAAGCCCACTGTCCCTTGGAAAGAACCAGTTGCCAAGAAATGGAGCACAGGTAGGACTTCCACAAGAGGGGGGATCCCAGTGGGGTGACGGATAGCAGATATCATGTCAGGCTCCAATTGGGCACACAGCTCCGTGATTGTTTCCCTGTCAAGTCTGTAGGTGAGGATAATGTGCCTGACCTCCATTGTTGCCTAGTCAACCAGGGATCTGTACACGGGGATGTCTCCATCTCCTATTCATCCAAAGAGGTTGCAGTCTAAGGGACAAAAGAGTGAGGAGCCTGACCTAAACTGTACTTTGTAGGCACTACAGTTCAATGTATGATATGAATTTTAAGTGTATTAGTGGCATATGTCCTGTATGTACAATTGTAATCCGTGTTGCAGTTATGATCCATGCACTGCCCCCCTGAAATGGCATCCACCTGTCCTGTATGGAGGGACATGTAGAAGTGAGGTAATTTTGCTGACGTTGTGCGCCATAGCGAAGGTGTTCAGAATCCACCGTGCAACGCCTCATTGGATAATATTGGGCCCTATGGGGTACAGTGGCCAACAGTGATGTACGCCGGCGGTGACGGTATGCACCGCCGCAGACATCGCCACCATTTTCTATCTGTTCACTCACTTGCTAACTGACGTTCAACAGGAGAGGACCTACACTGCATGTGCTGCTGTGACCTGTATCTAAAACTGACCATGGCCCGTGTGACTGGGTAAAGGGCCCCTGCCTTCACTTCGGAGGAGTTGGAGAGACTAGTGGATGGGGTCCTACCCCAGTACAGACCACCAGTATGGGCCTCCAGACCAACAGGTTAGTACACTATGAGCACGATGCATGAATGCATGGAGTGCTGTGTGTGAAGGCCTTGTGAAGAGGGGTTGGTGGACGGGATCTGGGCAGCATGCAGCATGTATGCCGGGCAATGTCTGTGCATAAGTGGATGGGAAGGGCTACGGTGGGCCATGAGTGTTACAGCCAGGATGGTCTAACTAATACCTTTCCCTGTGTATATTTCGTGTGCAGGTCAGTGCTCATCAAAAGAAGGGTATATGGCATGCCATCGCCAAGGATGTGCGGACCCTGGGGGACAATGGCAGGCGGAGCACCCACTGTCGGAAATGGTGGGAGGACTGGAGACACTGGGCATGGAAGACGCCGGAGGCCCAGCTGGGGATGGCCTACCAAAGAGGAAGGGGTGCCCGTCAAACCCTGAAACCCCTGATGGCCCGCTTACTGCCGGTGGCCTATCTGGAGGTGGATGGGCACTTGAAGGCATCACAGCAGCCACAAGGGGGTGAGTACAGTGCACATCATTCCCACTTACGCATGGTGGGGTGGTATCCGGGTGGGGGATGTGTGTCTGTGGGTGCCCCTAGGCCAGGCCTGACATTGCAGAGTAGGTTCCATGTGTTGCATGGATCTGATGTGAAATTCCTCCAACCTAGCTAGTAGGCATCCACTACTGGGCAGGGCTGTCTGGGTCCCAGGTATGCTGCAGTTGGCGGCATGTGTCCCTTCCCATGCCCTGGTGACTAGCCTTGTTACTGGCAGTGCATTGCATAGTGCGTAGGGCTGTTCCCTGTGTGTGAGGGTGCTGTGTACGCCAACGACGGTGTAGGTGCAGCCATTGACCCAGTGTATCCTTTCTCCCTTCCCCCCCCTTTTGTTTTGTCATCCTGTCCATATGTGCATTAGCATCATCTGGTAGAGGAGCAGAGGCACCGGCGAGGGAGGGAGCTCCATCCCACAGGATTCAGGATGCAAAGTCCACCAATGGTGAGGGCACCAGTGGGAGCGAGGGTGAGGGGAGCACCACGGGGGAGACAGGAGGGACAATTCGGACACGGATACCTCCTCCGATGGAAGCTTCCTGGTGGTGGCAGACACCTCTGTGTCCCCCCCAGCTACAGGTACATCCGCCACCCTCTACCAGCACCACAATCCCAGCAGCCCTTCATCAAGTTGCCTGTACCCGCTCACCCAGGAGGGTGGGCATCTTCTTCGCCCCAGGTACCTCACACCCTGCCCCAGTTAGCCCTGCTGCCCTGAGAGAGGAGGCTATCGACCTCCTGCGATCCATTTGTGTTGGGAAGTCAATCATTGTGAATGCCGTCCAGGGGCTGAAAGCCCAAATACAACAGACCAATACATTTCTGGAGAGCATTCACACTGGCTTGGCGGCCCAACAGAGATCAATCCAGGCTCTGGCCTCCTTTCTGATGGCAGCCATTGTCCCTGTTTCAACCCTCCCCCCTCCAACTTCCTCTACCCAATCCCATTCCCCACAACCCCAACCTATCCCAAGCACACAGGCAGACCAGCATGCACACTGGACAACACACAAGAGTGGCAGAGGCAAACACAGGCACCACACTTCATCCCACAGGCACTCACACAAACACCATCCGGATGGAGACATACCAACATCCACTGCCTCCACTGTGGCCCCCTCCTCCTCCTCCTCCACCTCCCTCCCAGTAGCATCAACACCCATACCTGCAGGCACTACATCCTCATCCACTACCTCCATCACCAGCAAACCTATCAGAACACACACCTCACTGGCAGTCACCACCCCAACATCCATGCACATGTCCCATGTGTCCTCTCCTACTGTGTCTGTCCCCCCCCAAGGTTCACAAACGCAAGCACTCAGACACCCAACAGCCATACACTTCATAGCAGCATCCAGCCAATGCACCTGCACCCAAACACAGCCGACAGATACCACCTACAACCACTCTTCCTCCACTCCCAAACCTTCTCCCTCTTACCGCCCCAATGTCCCTAAGAACCTTTTCCTCTCCACCGTTGACCTCTTACCAACCCCTCCACCCGTACTTCACGTCTGGCCAGGGTAGGTAAAACCCAGGCAAGCACCTCAGCCACCCAGTCCACAGTCCCACTAGTGTCCACAGCAACTCGTGGTAGGAAAGGATCACGGGCAGCAGGCAGCCACACGTGCTGCCAGAATGGGCAAGCAGCAATCCCCAGCTGCCGCCAGGAAGGGCAAGAGGCCTGCACCAGCAGGCAGAAAGGACAAGGGGCCTGGTGCTGGGACTCAGTCGGAGCCCCCAGCACCAACCATGGTGGTGCAGCTATTGGAGGCTGCAGGGGATGGAATGGAGCCTTTGCCACCACCACCAGCAGCACACCCACCAGAACCACCACTACCAGCACCAGCAGCAGTGGGCAGCCGTCCGAGGCTGCAGGGGATGGGTTAGAGCCTCCCCCACCACAACCAGCAGCAGCACCGCCACCAGCATTAGCACCTCCACCAGTACCACCAGCTGCGGGCAGCCATCCGAGGCTGCAGGGGAAGGGCTGGAGCCTCCCCCATCACCATCAGCAGCAGCAGCACCACCACCAGCGCCACCAGCAGTGGGCAGCCATCCGAGGCTGCACAGGATGGGCTGGAGCCTTTCCCCCATCACTACCAGCAGCAGCGCCACCAGCATTGGGCAGCCATCTGAGGCTGCTGGGGATGACCTGGAGGCTCCCCCCACCACCAGCGGAAGCATCAGCAGCACCACCACCACTAAGCAGGCGTCACCGTCAGCAGACAGTCTGTGGTACTGCGTCCATGGGCTGTTGTGAGGCCTGCCCCCTGCAATTCCTGTGGGTATGACACCCAGCTGAGAGACTGTGACCTTGCACTCCCCAAGATCTGCATCACAGGGCACGATGCCCCATCCAGAACCAGTGGGTATGGCACCCATTCACCGCTTCCTCTCCAGGATTATGATCACAGGGCATGATGACCCCTCCAGAACCAGTGGTAAGAACAACCACTCACCCCATCCTCTCCAGGATGAAGATCACAGGGCATTTTGCCCCCTCCAGAGCATGTGGGCAGGTCACCCACTTGAGAGACTGTGGCCTTGCACTCCCCAGGACCAAGCACATAGCTTGTTATCCCCTCCAGGACCAGTGGTGTTGTTCTATCTGCTGGCTGAGGGCCCCCCCTGTTCCCCATCCCCCTTAGGTGCCTGCCTATTTTCGAACTGGTGCCCCTGCAGTGTTCTCTCCATGTTGTTGCAGGAGTCAAGTGGGGCCTTGGACTTTGTAATGTGTCCCTGTGGCCCACGCACATTGAGGACTGGGCAGTGCCCCCTGTTTGTACATATGTATATACTTTTCAATAGCATTTTTGTATTTCTACTTTACTTACATCTATTCGTGTTGTCCTTGCATTATTCCTGAAAGGTACGTGTGTGTGTGTTATATTACTGCATCTGCTTGTGTGTATGGTGTTGGGGGTGGAGGTGTTGTGTGTTGAGTGTGTGTGTGTCACTCCCTTCCCCCCTCCCCTGTGTGCTAGGTGGCTGTACTCACCGTGGTCGTCTTCGCCATCGTTGGTGTTCGTGGTGGACAAGGACGTAGAAAAGCATTGGGAAGATCTGCAGTTCAGGCTCCATGGTGGCGTGGTTTTTCCGTTAGTCTCCAAAGGTGAGTCGTTTCCCTTCTGAGGTCTGTTTCCGCCAGGCTTTACATGTCGTTTGTACTGCCCCGGAAAAGGTTGCGGATTGGGCTGTCATAATACAGTTGGTTGTTGGTGGCAACCGCCGTGGTGCCTGTTGATTTCGTTCTGGCGGTTAGTGTGGTAAAGTGGCTGATTGTCTGAGTTATTTCTACCACGGTCATAATTTGCAGTAGTTACCGCCAGCCTGTTGGTGGTATTACCGCCGCTTTATCACCGACCACCAGGGTTGTAATAAGGGCCATGGTGTTTGTTGGTAAATGTAATAGGACCTTATACTTTCCAGCCATGCTGCACTGTCACGGGAACTGCTGGTATACTTAATAAATTAATTACACAGCACAACATTGGGGGTTGAGGGGGTGATCCATGACCATGACCATGGCCACTCTATCGCTAACTGTTAGAGCATGAGCAAGAACAAGAAACCCTTCTCAACAAACAAACATGGAACATCAAAATTGGTTCTTAATCTTACAGTAGCACAAGATAAATAGGGGAGAGGGAAAGCTTACCACCAAAGAAGAAAGATTCTACAGATCAATACAGAAAAAGTCAGCTACCAAAAGAACCTGAAATAAGGAAAAATAAAGATAATGCACGGGTAACAGGAATTAAATAAAAATTGGATATGGGGAGTTGGGGAAAAAAGGAGACGGTATGAAAAAAGAAACCAGGCAAAAATAAAAGTAGTATAATAGTGGGCAGAGGTGAAAATTAGAGAAATACTAATTATAAATAATAGGAATTGCTGGGTCCTCAGCAGTGGTGCCCGTGGTCCATGCCTACTCCTCCCGATCTATTCCAGGACCTGCATCAGCCCTGCCTCTCTTCTAGTCCTTGGGTGTTGATGAAAAAAATAAAGAAGATAAAGTGGTATAGTTAATTTCCACAAAATGATTACAACAGGCAAACCCAGTAGCATTGCACTTATCTAAATCAGATTGCCTGTGGTACTTGTATCAACTATCATTGAGTTGGCTATGCTAATCCTAAAATCCCTAGTCCATATTTCCTTAACAAAAACTACATTTGGAATGAAAGCATTGAATGGATGATGTTTGATTCTATTTTCAACTCTCAACTCCCTTAATGGACCAACTCTGTCTCCCTTTTTTGCACTGCCTAGATCCATACTAGTACTACACATCACTGTGAAATTGCTTGGGACTGTATGAGCAACATAAAACGCACAAAACATGCTAACTCACTGATATCAATAATTAACTATCATGACAGGAGGACAGAGGAGTCTGCATTTCAATGGCTTCTCAAATATTCAGCCAAAACAAGTGCCAACGAGTACGATAGGGCAGTGCAGTGCACCTGCCTAGCTCAAATTGGATCACAGAATAATTTTCTTAATGTAAACTAAACATAACTTACCTCTAAGTGTGAGCAGCATGCTATTCGGAAAAAAAAGTTTGCATTGTATAACATAAACACAACAAATAATATAATTAATACTCACCGAGCCACGGAATATCAGTTCCTAGCAGGTCGAGCAGGTCCTTCTTCCAGTCGAAGCTATTTGTCCAGTGTTGCATCAGCTGTTGGTTGGGAGGTGCGCTGAACCTGGTTGGTGCCTTCACACACCTGGGCACCCTTTCCCAGTGCAGCTGATGTGCCTACAGGGGGTTCCCTCTGCTAGGCCTGCCTCCTGCTGCCACCATAGAGGGGAGGTGGTGCTGCATGTAAAAAGTGCTGCCACCTCCACTTCTCAAAAGATTGTCCGGGGCTGCACCTCTTGGTGGTGCCACCGCCCATAAGGTAGACGACTGTTGATGCTGGCTGCTCTGGGGGGGGATGGTGCTACCACTCCCCTGGTTGCGACCCTGCTCTGCCGTGGCATTGCATGGGATAAAGAAAAGAAAGAAGAGAATGAAGGAACGAAGGATGGAAGGAAAGGAACAAAGAAAGAAAATGTGTGGAAGAAAATGGGAAAATAAACAGAAATATAAAAAATTACTCAGAAAGAAAAAGAAAACATATAATGCACAAAAGTACAATAAATAAAAAGGAGGAGTAGATTAATTAGGAGGGTGGAGGATTGGAAATATTAGGAAGGGATTAAAAAAACATGCCCAGCACCATGAACAGAGTAGAAGAAGAAGACTTTATGCGGTATGAAATAATTCAACCATTAAAACATATATACAACACTACATGAGCCAAATAACAATAAAACAATATATTAAGAAAAAATCCATCAGATTAAAACAAATAAAACCTAATTCTTAAAATAATAAAAGAAAAATTATTTCAAAAACTCTACATTGCTGCGCCAAGTAATAGCTCCCCTCAGAAACGATCCCAACCCCCTCCATACCAGTGCATCTGAGGCCATTTGCAGCCACATAAAGGCAGGACGATATTGCACAAAACCCTTGGGCCTCAACAAAGGTAATAAAAAACGAGTTCTAAAAGGTGCATAAAAAACACAGAATAATGTAAAATGGGATAAGGTCTGCAGGGAAACCCCGTCACAAGGACAAGGTCTAATAGATTTTTCACCATACTGGCCTAACGGGAAACATAGATTACTTCTGATGATCCCCAAACGAAATTGAGTAATGAGAGACCGTTCCCTCACATAATTTATCTCTAAGAGATAGAGCTCAGGGCCCACCCCCATTTTTAACATAATAAAAACCCTGAACGATTTTTTCCGTAAGACCTCCCCCTCTCTTTTTGACCCCTGAATTCTCAAAAAATTTTCCTTAACCCAATTTTAATCAAGGCTAGTCAGACCCTCAGGAGTATCAAAAAAGTCAGGCCTCCCCAAAACATGGGCCGACATTCTTATATACGTCAGCCAGGGAATATTCTTTAAATTGTCACAGGCCACACAATCCCTAAAAAATCTCCCTAGTAAAGGTAGCATGTTCATTCCTCCAAATAGAGATCCATAACACGAGGGGAGCCAACTGGGGAGTATCCTGTACAAACTCAAGATCTAATTCCAAATGAAGGGAAAAACCAGAAGTGTTTTGGCCAACTCCCAATAGCCTTTTACAGAAATGATTTTCTTCTACAGTAGGTGCTCGAGTATCCACATACCCCCAGAGTGCTGCACCATACAACAGGACAGGAAGACATTTTCGCCTGTAGATTTCAAGCAAAGGCTTGATAGGTTTACTTCCTACCCTTACAGCAAAATCAAATGTAGCACCAACTGTGGCATAGAACAGCGTACCCCTTCTGGCAATCCAGGGCTTCCAAGAACCTTTATCGTCAAAAATTACCCCTAAATATGGGAATTCATGGACCCTGCTAATAATTTGATCTTCAATCCTTAGCTCCCCCACCCTACTCAAGGGTCTACCACATACCATGAAATGTGATTTCCTATAATTAATCTCTAGGCCGAGAACTGACATAAAGGAGGCATAAGCTCTAACTACTTCACGGAGGCCATTCGTAGTGCGGGCCATAAGGACCGCATCATCCCCATACGTCAACACAGGGACATTAATACCATTCACCTTATGGACATCCCTGCAGAGTTCCATCAGGAAGTCCGACAATCCATTTGTATATAAAAGAAACAGAGTGGGGGCCAAAACACATCCCTGGCGAACGCCCCTTGTGAGCTTAAAAGCCTCAGAACATTCCCCATTTATCCCCACCCTCACATTTGCAGCCGTTCCTGAGTGGAGATACCGGAACAACTCTACAATATTAGGATCCACCACTAACTGATTTAGCCTCTCCCACAGTATAGTCTGATTTACCTTGTCAAAGGCACAACTAAGGTCAATAAATGCAAGGTAGAGGGTGCCCTTCCTTGCTTGCGTATATTTCCCAATCATCATCAGTAAGTTAAGGCACAGTTCCCGTGTGTGAAGCCCTTCCCTGAATCCGCAATGGTCCCGGCTAAGAATTTCACTTTCTACAATCCAGGCCTCAATACGCCTTAAGATGATCCGCCCCAGAATCTTCGCAGAAGAATCAAGGAGGGAAATGGGGCAAAAAGACTTAGGATCATTCCGGTCACCCTTTTTAAAAACTGGGATAATACAAGCCAGCCTCCAGGAGGCAGGAATACCCACAGTAACTGCCGCATTAAGGACATTTAAAAGAATAGGTGCCCATAACTGAGAGCAGGATTTATTCAACTCCATGGGGATCGAATCCGGGCCCGTGGCTTTATTACTAGCACTACCCTGGAGTGCATCAATAACCTCCTGGAGTGAGAACCTGATAGCTAGGTTAGGAGCCACATCATACTCATTCTCCCATTTATTTCTTAGGGGTATCCCCTCAAAAATTCTGCAACAATAATTTACCCAGGCCTCTGGGGCGATATTGCAGCCCAGACCCTATGATGTTTCTGTTGCAAAAGAACCTCTATTCACCACCTTCCAGAACAACCCAGGATCCTTCAAGACTGTAGCCTGCTCCAGCTCATCCCAAGCTTTTTCTTTCTGTTTCATCTTACTCTCCCTCAAAGCAATTTTATACTTAATCCTTGCTTCTTTCACAAGGGCCCTGTCTCTAGGGTATTTCTTGAGGGCCGTTTTCATGTTTGCCCTAGCATCATAACAGGCCTTATCAAACCACCCACATCTGCACTTACTAGGGTGGCTACTTGTTGAAAGTAAGCAATCTCCAACTGCTATATTTACTACAGTTATTGCATCCATAACTTCCTTAGGGCTAGGGGTATCAGCCAAAAGTATTTCCATATACAAATGTAGGTTGTCTCCCACCACCCTTTCTACAAATTGTTGGGGATCTACCTGATTCCAACCAAGTCTCCTGCCCTGATCTCTTATCTTCACCGATGCAGGACCACTCCGTCCTAATTTACATAAAGCCCCTGGGAGTTTGAAGCATACTGTGAGGGGATTATGGTCACTAATGCATTCCCCTAGAACCTCTCCACCAATCAACAGATCTTTTAGTAGTGGAGACACAAAAATATAATCAATTGTGGTGCCAGACCGTCTTCCCACATAAGTTGGGAGTTGACTGGTATCCACTACTTCTAAATCACAAAAATTCTGAAGGCCCATCTTCCTCAGTTCCTTAATCAGAACCCTGCCTCTGGAATCCTGCACACCATTCGCTGAGTAATCCTCCCAGTCACACTCAAAAGGATTTACCACTGTACTAAGATGTCCCAGCTTTGCATTAAAATCTCCTGACACAATGGCACAGAATTCCAGCCCTACCCACTCCATTCTACACTTCAACACCTGAAGAACCGAGAAGAGGGCCCCAATTTGACACCTCACATCCCACACAGCATTGTAAAGATTTACCAACAGAACACTGAAATTGTTAGGAAAAAAAATCACCCATACAAGCAATATACCCTGGTGGTTACAGTTGAATTTGAATGCCCCCACTATCTTAGAAAAGTGGATTAGTGTAACCAGGCCACCTTTCGAACGGCATCCAAGGGACTGCACAGCAGGGACTGCAAATCTATTGTACCCGTCCCAAGCAGCCAACCCATCCAACCAAGTTTCCTGGAGCATAATAATATTTTAATTAGCCAAACACCTAACCCAAGCCTAGTCCGATAGCTTTGCATCATACCCTGCAATATTCCAAGAAATAAGACTGCACTGCGAAATCACCCCCTCCGGAAATCAAAGTCTTAGTGCATTGTCAGTCCACCCCTTCCAAATCTGGATTTCTATAGCTATCAACTCTCCTGATGATTGTCTGCAGGGCTTTCTGACCTAAGGGGGGATGCCTGCCAAGTTCAAAACAGAGTAAGATAACAAAATGTCAGTCCCTACAAGAACCGGGTGATGCCATTTGTGTGCAATTTTGAATGTGAGAACTTAGGGCCAGAAGTAGCAAAGACTTTGCGACTCGCAAACGGTGAAAATCGCCGTTAGCGAGTCGCAAATGCGTCTTTGCTATGTTGAAATGCATTTTGCGAGTCGGAACCGACTCGCAAAATGCATTTCCGACTCACAAATAGGAAGGGGTGTTCCCTTCCTATTTGCGAGTCGCAATGCTATGCATTTTCATTTGCGACAATGAAAGCGCAGTTACCATCCACTTGAAGTGGATGGTAACTCAGGCGCAAACGGGAAGGGGTCCCCATGGGACCCCTTCCCCTTTGTGTCTGGCAAAAAAAATAATTTTTCAGGGCAGGCAGTGGTCCAATGGACCACTACCTGCCCTGAAAAATGCTGAAACAAAAGGTTTCGTTTTTTTTTTCAAAGTGCAGCTCGTTTTCCTTTAAGGAAAATGGGTTGCACTTTGAAAAAAAAAGACTGCTTTATTTAAAAGCAGTCACGGACATGGTGGTCTGCTGTTCCCAGCAGGCCACCATCCCCGTGAGTGCCCTGACTCTCTATGGGGTCGCATATTGCGACCCACCTCATTAATATTAATGAGGTGGGTCTTTGCGACCCCATAGCGAGTCGCAGACGGTATCTGAGACACCGTTCTGCATAGCAAATTGCGAGTTGCAATTTGCGAGTCGGAAGGACTCGCAAATTACAACTCGCAATTTGCCACCTACCTACATCTGGCCCTTACTCTGCATTGTGGTTGACATAAAAGCTAATGTGAACAGGCACGACAGGGAAACTCCTACTGCCCACTGAACTCTGCATAGCATTGCAGAGACTTTTTTACTACATCACAAACTTCTGCATAGTGTGACTCCGTGAACTTTGCTGAGACTCAACTATAACTAACTACCGACAACAGCCAATGTATATATATATATATATATATATATATATATATATATATATATATATATATATATATTGGAGTAATAACTTTATTCGTTACATAGATATAACCATAAACATACATTTTAAAAATACAATAATACAAAATTACAGAAAAAACACAATAAAAAACGCATCAACTGAAAAATTATTGTGTATAAAACATACGGCTATCAAAGGGGGTTGAATACACTGGGATTGGCCTGGATGAGACAATAAGATATTTTCATAAATAAATTAAACATTTAAAAAGTCAAATGCCACGAACATAGCCCGACATTTTATAACAGTGAACAAGGAATCATATTAAAGTGACTCATGCTTTATCCGTGAATGAAAAGTGCATCAAGAATTCCATAAGCAATATGGGTTATTGTAAACAAAACATACAGCTTCCATGAAAGTTATATACACTGGGCTTAGACTGAATTAAACAACAAAAACATTCCATAGAAAAATAGGATATTTAGAGAAATTACACTATGATGAACAAACTTTACGTGACAATGGACAGGGAATCAAAAACCAGAGGAAATATTTAAAGGGTTCAAATACCACAATGTAGTCTAATAATGAAACAAAGGCGACTCATTCATAACAATAGTCATAGAATGAAGTGGCACACTCTTTCTTCTAGACGGAAAACTTCATCAGAGTACATATGTAAGAAACCCTTTTAGTTGAAACAATCAATAGGAAGAGAAGAATATCGGCCCATAGGTATCTAAACATTAAAAAAAAGAAACAAAAATGCCCTTTGCTAACACATCTCATTAATGTCACCTCTGATTGTGAGGGTGGGTTTGGGGAAGACAATGTAATTAAGACATCTAGCCCTTATGTGCCAGGTCCAATTTAAATATCTTGAAGTCACAAAGACAATCAGTTCATGTGTCTCATGACTAAGAATATGCAAAACATCTGTGCAAGAGCCAATGCCCAGATGGCAGCAGATTGGAATGATGTAGTTGGTGCATGGTAACGTGTACATTGGGCAGAAAAATATAAAATGGGTCACAGTTACCCTGGCCGCCAAGCAGAAGAGACATTCCCCTCTGTCACTTTCACTCCTCTTCCATTTCACAATTATCCTGCTTAGGGGAAGGGAGCCAATTCTGAAGTGAAAATACAGAGTTTTGGAGGTATGGAGAAAAGTCGTATCCATAAATATTTCATATTTTGGTGAGCACTTGTGATCTAAAAACGCATACCTCAGACCGCCCTATTGAGGTTCACACCAGACTTCTCAATGCACTTTGTCTCAGTAAAGAATCTTGCTGTGGGGGCCTCTATTTCTTGTCTTATTTTCTGGGTCTTGCCTCACCTCTGAGAGTTGTGAAGCCAAGGCAAGCACAATCAGCTCCATGAAGACCATTCTATAAAAACTGTCCATAGTCTAATCCAATACTTTAGGATACTGAGTTGAGCAATATGGTCCACCAACTGAATATCAAGATCCCACCTCAGTAGAAGCATGGGGGTGCTACTAGACAAATTTAATAGTGACCCTAGGAATCTATTTTCTGTTCTTCTTAACGGTCTAGTATCACTATATCTGCTGAATTCTGTGCCATAGAAAGCTAAATCCAATGCAACTGCTCTATAGACCTCAAGCACAAGAGATAATGGGCCTCATTACAACCTTGTCGGTCAAAGACCACCAGGGATGTTTTGGTGATTGTACCGCCAACAGGCTGGCAGTACAATCTGCCGTATTATGCCCACAGTGGTAGCGCCACGGTGGCACCGCCGGGACCGGCGGTTTCCTGCCATGGTTGTCCCGGCAGTTTTAATCTGCCGGATTACGACTCCCCTTCCTGCCAGCCTGTCCATGGCGGTAGAGACCGCCGTGGAAAGGCTGACGGGAAGGGGAGTCGCGGGGCCCCCAGGAACAGCCCTACCCTGCTTTTCACTGTCTGCACAGCAGACAGTGGAAAGCTCGACGGGTGCAGATGCACCTGTCGAACGACCGCAACACCGCCGGCTCCATTAGGAGCCGGCTCCAATATTATGCCCGACATCCCTGCTGGGCCGGGGGGCAGAAACTCTGTTTCCGCCCCCCGGCCTAGTGGGGATGTCGTAATGCGGCCAGCGGGATTGCGGCCGCATAGGTGGCCGCTCGGTGGTCCAACCTTGGCGGGCGGCAGAGTTGTAACGAGGGCCAATGTCTTGTTAAAAATGTCTGTACTTTAAATTGTTGCACATCTCTATTGTAACAGGGATTTACTCTTCTTAAGTTGGGGCTTCCAGGAGACTTTGGTGATCATTCCGACCCTGGTGGTGCACCAGGACCTTCACCAGTGAAGACCTCCAGATTATGAGTGAGGCGATTTGGCCTGGGCCAAACCGTCACTTACCCATTCCTACCGCCAGGTCAGTTGGACCCTCCGGGCTGGAGATGAGCATCTCCGACCCATCGCTCCACCCAATACCGCTGGCGGTATCACGAGTACCCTTTCCACTTTGTGATAGCACCGCCACGAGATCCCTGGTGGAAAGTTACCGGCAACCGTAATTTGCATTCCTGTCACCGGCAGATGACTCACTCACCCACCCATCTACTCAAGAGCACCCCCACTCCGCCTTCCCTCACAACATTCCCACCCCCACCTCCCCGAACCCCCAGTAACCCTCGCTCCCAGTAGTGACCCCTAATCCCCGTACTTACCCCCACATACACGCACACACCCCCAGACATGCACACCATGACACACACTCACTCACACTCACAACACCCTTCCCCTCACACACACACAACAACCCCCAAATCCACACATGCACAACACTCCCACTCACACATGCACTCACTACATTCACACCATTGACACGGATACACTCCATCCCCCAACCACTCCTTTTCTCAACATACATACACACACTCCTCACCCCTGTCTACACACATGCACACATGCACCCCGACTCAGCATTCACATTCACCCACACATGCTTCGCCACCACCACATTTACACACAGACATGCATGCATGCATGCATGCATGCACAAACACTCCCACCCCACCTACCCATTCATTACATGCATACACATTCTCACACACATCCAACACACCACTCCTTGCTGACCACAAGTACCTCGTCCAACGAGGTGCTCCTCCCTGACGTAACAGGACCAGGCGCTCCCGCCGCCGGCAGCGCCACGCCATCAGGACACCGCCAGGTCGTATTACATGTTGTAATATGGCTGGCAGAGTCCTTTTGGCAGGGCGGGGCCAGCGGTGGACCTGCCTCTGCGCCTCCGACCACCAGCATGACTACTGGAGGATTTCCATCCAAACTGTGACGGAAATCCTTCAGTACTCATAATATGGCAGTCTTTTGGTGCCCGCAGCTATAGTGGTCTAAGGAAAAGACCGTCGAAGTCGGAATGACCATCTTTGTCTGAAAGTGTGGCTCCTAGATTATCAAAAATCCTGACTCACTTGATCAATGACCCTTCTACCTCCATTTTATTTTTAAGCGGATGACGGGGGTTTAGGATTGTGAACTTTGCTTTAAGAGCATTTATTCCAAGCCCTCTATTTGTACAAAATGTCTGAAATTCACCCAGCAGAACTTGAAGGCCCATGGAGTTGCGTGACATGAGTAATGTGTCATCAGCAAACATCAGGAGCTCATTCAGCACACCAGTCCATTAATAACCAGACACAACAGGATAGGGTTGAGAACACAACCCTGCCGAACCCCACAGTTAATGAGTATCCTATCAGGGATGTCCCAATGACCATTCCACCTGACTTGGACAAAGGTATTGGTATGTAATATATGTAATGTTATTAAAATGTAAAAAAGATCTTAGGAAATCATATTTTGTCTGAGACTTCCCCCAGACATTTTCTTGGGACTAAATCAAGTGAGGCTTTCAGATCCATCAAGGTCACAATGAGATGGTCTTTTTGTACTAAAATATATTTCCAGCAGAAAATTGAAAACTGAACCACCTGGTTCATTGTGCTTGTTGTTTCACAAAGTCCGGACTGGAAATCAGACAGTATCTGATAATCTTTCATCAAAGTCTGGAGTGGGTAAGAACATGCCTAGCAAATAAAGTATGACTATAAGGCTAATGAGATATATCTGAAAAAAGAGCCTGTCTTGGTAGTGTGTGCTACACTCATGGAGGGTGAGAAAAAGTGCTGGGCTTTTTTATATAGCCCTCACAGACCAGAGTTGCCCCTTGGTGGCACACTTCTCTCATTCTACTACAGAATGGGACATGTTACTACCAGCGAAATATGAGGGAGCACTGAGTGGTTTTCCTTAAATGGTGATATAATAGGAGTATGAGTTTTTTTTAAGGTGCAACTTAAAAATACCTGCCTGGTAGGAGCGCAATGCTTTATTCCATTCTCCAGACGGCATGAAGGTTATAGTTAGGCGAGAATGTCAGTTAAACCATACCCTTTTAAACATACAAAACAAATGTAGTTCACCAGTTATAGTTATCTAAAGTTACAATAACAAGTACCCTAAGATAACTATAGTTTGCACACGCACCATGCACAGTTTTGTCATCAGTAATTTCATTGCACATGCTACAGTGATATTATGAATGATCATGCAAGATGTCATGAGTAATGTAATATGTAGGGGAATTAGCAGTATCTGGTGAGGGCGTCACCACATCACCAAGCCTTGTGGGTCATGGTATCTATACCCTGCTCCTTATGTTTTATTTTTAACTTTTTTCTAGGACTCATGATTGAGTCCTGATTCCTAAGGCAGCTGCCGTCAAATCCTTGCTGATGTATTGGCAGCTAATCAGATCTCACCTTGAGATCTGTCTTTCCAGCTGATCCCTCGCAGCATGATATATGCAAAGTTTTGAGTGTTAATTGCTCAAAAACTACTGAGCAGATTTACACCAAATCACAAAAAGCTAAATTGGTGTAAATCCATTCAGTGGTTTGTTATAGTTATATCTAAAGTTCCCATGGAAAAGCAGTGGAGACAACACATTTAGAGCCCCCCCCATTTTTTTCTCAGCCATCTCACTTGACAGATAACCCCAAAACTTTCCAGGAAGGTTTTGAGGTGATTTTATTTCTAAAGTTTCATGAAGATTCATCAAATGGATCCAAAGATATAAGCAAACCAAAAAATGCATTTGCTATGAAAACATCAATCTAACTATAAACGGTAGTGGCAATTGCCACTTGTTAATATATATATATATATATATATATATATATATATATATATATATATATATATATATATATATATATGTATATAAATTAAAATGTACATAACCATGCATGACATGAGGTTGAGAACAGGGCCTCTGTCCAACCCCCAGAGGCACCCCTACCCCTGCCGCTGCTTGTGGCTGGTTATGCCATGTAACAATGTAAAAGTTGTGGTTTTGTGTAAAGTAGTCCCAATGGCTTTGTCAAAGGCTCCAAATATAAAAGTAATAGTAGAAGTGACTATTGGCTTTATCAAGGGGTCAGCACACCAATACATATAAAGCAAACCTATTGTCCTTGTTAAAAAAACACTGATAACCATATTCAAATGTATAATTCATTAGGTCACATTGCAATGTTTACCAATAGTGATTGGTATAAAATGTTTTCAGTAAGACCTTTTTGAGAAAACATTAACAAGTGTTTGAAATGTTATAAACAATTTTCAGGCCACTAAATGTAGCCGTATAACCAACCTCTAGAGGTCCCTGCACGTCAGATAAAGAGCATACAGCTCCAGCTTGGAGTGCTTAAAAATATGATAAGATATCTAGAGGTTATGGATTCAATGTCCTAGGAAACGTACTATGTTTGTTTAATGTTGTTGGGGAGGTGCTGGAATCCCTGCAGCCCCCCACAATATATACAAAGGGCCAGATGTATTGAAAGATTTCACATTTGCAAGCACATTTCACTGTTTCCGAATGTAAATTAGTATTTTACAATGTATGAAAACCATTGTAGTCACATTTTAGGAAATCACAATGTTTTGTGATTCCCTAAAATTGTGACTCAAAATAGGGACTCACAATTTGCTATCCATAAATAGGAAATCTCACATAGGGAATTCCAATTTGCAATTCCCTATGCACATGTAACACACATTTCCTTAATGCAAACTGGGCATTTAGGAAATGCTATTACCATCAACTCCAAGTTGATGGCAACCATCTTCAATTTTAAAAAAAATCATTAAAAATGCATTTTTTAAAGTACTATGTAGCGCACACATGCCCCTTAGGACATGTGTGCTTTTTACAGGTGCCCTCGGCACCCTTGCTTTTGCATCTCCTAATATGCAATTTCATTATAGAAGATCTCAAATTAGGAAAAGCAAAACCATTCCTACCTATTGGCCTTCTTGCCCATAGAAAGGAATGGAGTCGCAATCCCTAATAACGTTTGTGTGTCTATAGGAATTGCTATTAGGAATCTTTGTTTTGTTACATAGCATTTTGCATTCCTTCAAAAGCGATTTCTTCAAATTCGCTATTTAGGGAATGCAAAATGTGATTTTGAGACATGTGGCTCAAAATGTTTAGTGGTGTCCCTGATGATTCTAGGGGCACAACCACCAAGAAAATAAATAATTTATAAAAGCCTTGGGGTATTATGGAGCACTCCTTGGTAAGGCAGTAAATAATAAAGGATTTAATGTTCTTATATACACACATGGACTTCGAAGCATGTTTTAGTACTACTGACTCCTTGTTGAGAAAAGGTTTTCTGTTAAAAACAAACATAATTCCTGTTCTTAATGACAAAATAAATGATGCACCTCCTTATATCTTCAGCCAAACGATTTGTTTTAAGCCAGTTGCTCAAGCCCAGCTCCAAATAAAAAGCGAAAAGCCATTGTTGTCTCCTAAACTATCCTAAACACACAGAGCAGAGAAGCAGAATAGTAAGCAAATAGTATAAACATAAACTAGTCAGTCAACAATGGATAAATGCATTAAAGCATTATACATTTTCATGTGTTCTTGGCATTATTGCGCTAAACGTTCATTTCATCACTCTGTGGTTCATTCAGTAATAATATGCAAAATACAGTTGTCGTTTTTTCTTCCAACGATTCTTTCACATCATGCAGTTCAGCGTTTTTTCCATAGTACTGTGCTAAACTATTTAATACTTAATGATAATTTAGGGGTTTCATCAATCATTGGTTATAGATATAAGAAGGATACTTTGTATTCTGTCTAAAACATATTATATAATTTGAAAACAAATTGATTTTACATCTTTGGAGCATCTATACTAATTGGATAAACCTTGGTGTTTGAGAGAGGTGTGAAACCCTGGACTTTGTTTTACTTTTGTCAGCAGCTTTTTTATATTCAATTATATGCCAAGGAAATTCGCACCCTCCTTGCAAGAAAATACCCTTCCTAAAACCTGAAACAGTTATATAGCAGCAAAATAATGGTTGAACATCTATTTATGCTGACCAGCATTTTTACTACATTTGGGAACACAGCAATGTGTCAAGGGATGGTTTTCAATCAGAGTAATTTCACATTGTATTCAAGTGCCATATCAAATCTCCTGAAACTAATAAGATTTTCAGGGCAGGCAGAAAAAAACCAGATAATAGAACCACTGGCAGTTCAGCTCCATTCTATAAATAATACAGTTCAAAATGCTAAAATATACTTTTCTTCTAACCATTTTATCGCTTTTCTTGAAAATAAAAATCAGGTATAACATCAGATTAAATATCCAGAAGACAACTTAAGTAGTCTGAGGATAGAAAATTGGTTCTAATTCTAAAATATATGGTTAACACATTGGTTCCTGCTGTAGTAAAAATATGGATCATTTTATTGTGTTACTTTGTGAGAATCCGAAATAATCTATTTTGCAACTGCAATTCCCTTGTCAACCTGTAATTGCAGTATCCAACTGTTTGACTTTTCAGCCATTTTCAAACAAGTATATCTGATTAGTTTTTAACAGGTTCATCTCACTTGAGTAATAGTCTGTGGCCCAGATTTACTAAAGTGTCTTGCTAAAAAAAGGGCCAACAATAACTTGTAACAACTTTCACAATCATTTTTTGGCACAGGTAACAGTGAACAGGAAGCTAAATGGTATAGCATAATGTATTTATAAAATATGTGATATTATACAAAAAGTGGAACAGTGGCGGCTGGTAATTTTACAAGGGAGGGGATGGGGGAGCTTACACAGGCACACACACCTTTTCATTTACACATGCACTCACACACCCATTCACAAAACTCACTAACAAATACACATGCATTCATACAAATCAAATCAAATCAAATCAAATCAAATCATTAACATTTATAAAGCGCGCTACTCACCCGTGCGGGTCTCAAGGCGCTAGGGGAAAAAGGGGGGGTTTTCGCTGCTCGAACAGCCAGGTCTTTAGGAGTCTCCGGAAAGCGGAGTGGTCCTGGGTGGTCCTGAGGCTGGTGGGGAGGGAGTTCCAGGTCTTGGCCGCCAGGAAGGAGAAAGATCTCCCACCCGCTGTGGAGCGGCGGAGGCGAGGGACAGCAGCGAGTGCGAGGCCAGAGGAGCGGAGGAGGCGGGTGGGGACGTAGAAGCTGAGGCGTCTGTTGAGGTATTCCGGTCCCTTGTCGTGGAGGGCTTTGTGTGCGTGGGTGAGAAGTCGGAAGGTGATCCTTTTGCTGACTGGGAGCCAATGCAGGTGTCTCAGGTGTGCGGAGATGTGGCTGCTGTGGGGTATGTCGAGGATGAGGCGGGCCGAGGCGTTTTGAATGCGTTGCAGGCGATTTTGGAGTTTGGCTGTGGTCCCGGCATAGAGGGTGTTGCCGTAGTCCAGGCGGCTCGTGACGAGGGCGTGGGTCACGGTTTTTCTGGTGTCGGCGGGGATCCAGCGGAAGATCTTGCGGAGCATGCGGAGGGTGAGGAAGCAGGCGGAGGACACGGCGTTGACTTGCTTGGGTAGCGCTTTGTGGAGAAGGAGGAGGGGCCAGCCGCCACACGCCAGGGCAAGGAGCCCTTTAAAAACATTGACGCGCTCCCGCTGCCGCGGGTAGCGCTTTGTGGAGAAGGAGGAGGGGCCAGCCGCCACACGCCAGGGCAAGGAGCCCTTTAAAAACATTGACACGCTCCCACTGCGCGGGACGCGTGCGGGCGGCGCCCTGGCGAAGCCCGGGCCCGTCCTTGCCCGTCATTGCCAGGAAGAGCCAGGGCAGGGCCACCCCCCTAATGTTTTGAACTAGGTAGGCTCAAATGTGATGCCCCTTAAAAGTAGTGCGCCTGGGTTTATTTAAGTATAAACAACCTTACCTATATCGCGCTACCTTTCAATTAGGGCCTATCGGTTTCTGGAATATATTACTCAAGGTATTCATAACTTCCCCTTCGCGCTTTAGCTATAACGTCCTTGAGGTTAATAGTTTATCAAGATGGGGAAAAGAAAAGCTACCAGCAATCCTACTGAGCAGGGAAGGGCAAAAAGAGCACCCCGACACGCGGCCGAAAATTGTACGCTCACCCAAATCGATGACCTTATAGAGGAAGTGGAGAGTTTGCTAGCCACCAAACCTTCAAAATCTTGTAGAAAAGATGCTCCCTCCTCCTCCAATGTCATAAAATCTTTCTTCGCCCCTGTGCACAGAGACTCGCAGAGATCTATACTTCAAGGCACCAGCACAGAACTTAGGAAGCTAGAAATTCTAAAGAATCCAACAGAGAGCCCTAAATTAAATCTGTCTAACCAGCAAGATGACGCACCCCCCCTGCCAAACTGCAATAATCGCTTCTTACCCCTTGTTTTACCATCACCAGCTGAATTAGAGAAAACTATCTCAAGGGAAATTGAGGAGCCAGTTCCAGCCATACCCACTCAGGAAGACCATTTAGCTGACTTTCAGTTAGCGCAGCTAAGAGATGAAATTTTAGGTCTTAGAGAACATCTTACATCTTTTACCCATATGATATATGAGAAGCTGGATAGCATATCTGCAGTAATTGGGGATATAAGGAAGACACCACAAAAATCAGATCCTAATATTCTGCCAAAGTTAGTTGAAACATCGGAAACATCTATCCCACAAAAGTGTAGGGGCCAAAGGGTCGAAATGGTAACACAGACTACCCAGGGGGGCAATAACGCACCTCCTGTAGCGCGTGTTCGTAATAACTATAACCCACCCTTGGATACAGGGAACAATTGGAAGATGTACAGAGAAGGACATCTAGATAAAAGCCCCAAACACCCCTTGGGAAATAACTTCCAAAGTCAGCCTAGACATAATATTTATGATATTTATATAACAAACGTCCCCAAGTTAAGTAAAGATCAAATTGAGCAAGGGGATTCTCTTAAAAACAAAGTTATACATTGGATAAGAAAGACAAAGAAATGTAGATCCATTATAAGGGACGATATAGTCATCTCACAGAGACTCACAAAAATAGGCTCAACATCAGATCTCATAGGGATAAAATTGATGAGTCAGAATCTAGCTAAGGGTCTTTTGGCACTTGAGGAAAGAATGAGACCGGGTACCTTCTCCCAAATGACATTTGTCCACAAACTTCCCCAACTAAACCGGTTCCCACAAGAGAGAAACAACACTATAATGGCCCAGTATCCTTGCCCGCAGAGTAGGGATCGAAAGCAAAGCCATATCTCTGACATAGATTGACGTGAAGCCTTTGCCGCTGAAGCTTCAGCCGCTGAAGTTGGGAGTGATGGCATAACCCAGCCTGACTCCTATAACACAAAAAATGACCTATCTAATATTCTGGGAGCAGAGCCCAAAATATATTCCAGTGGCTCGCCAAAGGAGAAGCCCCAGCAAGAAATAATTTGTATATATGAGAATAGGGAAAATCTATCAGGAAATGGGCAAGACCATGACTTACCGATCAAGATCCTATCCTGGAATGTGGCAGGCCTGACTCAGAAAATAGATAATCCTGACTGGTGCAGATTTATAGATCAACATCACATTATTTTACTGCAGGAGACATGGGCGTCATCTGTAGTAAATAGAGAAGGCTACTGGACCTTTCAGAAGGCGGCATTACCATCGCCATCAGGTAGGGCTTCAGGCGGCCTGATAATTTGGTTAAAACACGACCTGTTCCCAAAAGTCAAAGAGATAGTATCCCCTACGAGGGATCTACTAGCTGTTGCGATTGAAATCAGTACCGTTAAAGGTCCAGTTAATATAATAATTGTAAATTTATATATCAGACCTGGCACTCAAAGGACCCAGACCATTCAGATGAGTTCAATAGTAGATTTCTTTAACTGCCTACCTAATGGGCGGGGTATAATGGCCGCGGGTGACTTCAATATGCAATTGAATTGCAGCAATGGTAATCAGCAAGAGGGAACCCAGCTCACAGATTCATGGGATAGATCAGGGCCGGTGCAAATTACATCTAAGAAAGAAGGAGGAGTATCAGAACTATTGGAAGACCTAATAAAAATAAAGGGATTAAGAATAGTCAATGGGAATACCAGATCAGATAACCCGGCGTCACCTACATATAGGAGAGGCGTATACACTAGTCATCTGGACTATGTTTTAGTAAATGACGCCCTCTGGAAATCCCTAACTGACATGATAGTTCTCCCACGTATGGACAGTGACCATCTAGCCTTAAGCACCTCCTTTTCCACTATTTTATTTAGTTCCAAGACACTGTCAACGTGGACTTCAAATAGTGTCCTCACTAGGACCAACGATCGTAAAAATGTGAAATGGGATCGGGTTGAAAGTGATGCGAATTTTCAGCTAGCGATCTATAGATCGCTCGCAACAACACGCTCTCCCTTGAAACATACAAACATCAAATTGGTAGACTTGGTCTATCTTCATAACACCTTGGTCACCCGACTAAAACCACACTTCCAGACGGTAAGGAGGCGGACAGAGACTGTGATTAAAACCTCTAGGTGGTTCTCCAATCCCTGCCGCCAAGCTAAGACGCAGTTATTGGTAGCACTTAAGGAAGGGAACCCAAGAGAGATAAGGAAGAATAGGTCTGTATACAAAGACACACTTAAAAATGCAAAAAAAGAATGGACGAATAGGAATTGGAATAAGATGGTTGTGGCGCTCCAGGAGAAGGATCTTAACCTATTCTGGAAGCTAGTGTCAGATAAGAGTAGCCCCCAAGAAATGGGAAGCTACCCTGTTATCCAGCCAGAAATTTGGATGACGCACTTTTCAAATATATATAGGAAACCACATATCAACAGTACAATTACACCCCTACTAAAACCTAATGATTCTGTTGGCAATATCTTAACGTGGGGGAGTATAACACCACCCAAATTTGATCTGGACCTATTTTCCTTAAAAGAAACAACAGAGGCTCTCAAATCTACACACAAGGGAAAGGCCCCTGGTCTTGATGGCATCCCAGGAGATCTATATCTTTCTCGTCTGACAACGTGGTCATTGTATCTAAATGCACTTAGTAATGAGATATTGAGGGGGGGAGGACTCCCTATCACATGGCAAGGAGCAGTCATAGTCCCTATCTATAAGAAAGGGCCAAGGGATCAACCTGACAATTATAGGCCTATCAGCCTTATTGATGTTAGTCAAAAAATCTTCGCTAAGCAAGTGCTTAACAGACTACAGACATGGATAGAGGATTCCCAAATTCTCTCCGAATTCCAGGGAGGCTTCAGAAGAGGAGTGAGTACAATAGACCAGGCATTTAGGTTCAACCTCCTTTGCTGGAAATACCTGTCACTCAATAAAAGCCAATTGTATGTAGCTTTTATCGATTTAAAAGCTGCTTTTGACACGGTCCCTCGGGATACACTATAGGAAGTTATGGAGAGTTATCACCCCAATAGCGAACTACTAAGACTGATTAGATACCTCCATGAAGGGACTTATGCCCATGTTCGTTGGTCAGATAGTGGTGACCTAACGGAAGCCATACCCGTCAATAGAGGGGTTAGGCAGGGTTGCATCTTGGCACCAACACTATTTAATCTTTATATAAATGGTGCTGTGGACCAATTGCTACACTGTAATCATGATGCCCCTAGACTAGCTGGAACTCCGGTCCCTATTTTAATGTTTGCCGATGACACCTTATTAATTTCAAGAACACCTATGGGTTTGCAAAACGAACTGGATACCTTTTATAATTTTTGCTCCAACAGAGGACTTGAAATTAATCTAACAAAATCTAAGTTTATGGCCTTTAACCCATACAAATTATTTAGGGGAAAAATGACGATAGCAGGCTGTTGGACTTTTGCTTATGCAGGGTCATCCCCAGTCTTTTTCGCCTCCTGCCTCCTATTTTTTTCTGACATGTTGCTGTTGGCTTTTCAACTCTGAGCACTTTACCACTGCTAACCAGTGCTAAAGTGCATATGCTCTCCTGTTTAAATTGTATGTAAGTGGTTTATCCATGATTGGCATATTTGATTTACTAGTAAGTCCCTAGTAAGGTGCACTAGAGGTGCCAGGGCCTGTAAATCAAATGCTACTAGTGGGCCTGCAGCACTGGTTGTGCCACACACATAAGTAGCTCTGTAATCATGTCTCAGACCTGCCACTGCAGTGTCTGTGTGTATATTCTTACACTGTAAATTCGACTTGGCAAGTGTACCCACTTGCCAGGCCTAAACCTTCCCGTTCCTTACATGTAAGGCACCCCTAAGGTAGGCCCTAGGTAGCCCCAAGGGCAGGGCGCAGTGTATGGATAAGGTAGGACATATAGTAATGTGGTTTATATGTCCTGACAGTGAAATACTGCCAATTTCGTTTTCACTGTTGCAAGGTCTGTCTCTCTCTCATAGGATAATATGGGGGCTACCTTTAAATATGATTAAAGTGTAGATTCCCCTAGAGAGTAGATGGACATGTGGAGTTTGGGATCCCTGAACTCACAATTTAAGAATACATCTTTTAGTAAAGTTGATTTTAAGATTGTGCGTTTGGAAATGCCACTTTTAGAAAGTGAGCATTTTCTTGCTTAAACCATTCTGTGACTCTGCCTGGTTTGTGGATTCCCTGTCTGGGTCAGTTTGACAGTTGGGTTGTTTTTCACCTCACACCAGACAGTGACACAAAGGGAGCTGGGGTGTGATCTGCATTTCCTGATTAGCCATCTCTGCTAGGAGGGAGGGGTGGAGTGGTCACTCTCATCTGAAAGGACTGTGCCTGCCTCTGACAATGCTGTCTCCAGCCCCCTGGTGTGTGTCTGAGGCCTTGCCTGGGCAAGGCAGGATTTCACAAGAAGGTGTGAGTCCCCTTTGAAGAAAGGTGACTTCAAAGACTAAAATGGGTATAAGAAGGGCACCCAAACTTACAAACTTTAGAAACACTTCTGGAACCAAGAGGAACCTCTGCCTGGAGAAGAGCTGATAGCTGAGGAAAAAGTGCTGCCCTGCCTGTGACTGTGCTTTGTGGAGCTTTCCTGCAGTGCTGCTTCTGCCAGAGTAAGAGGGCAAAGACTGGACTTTGTGTGCCTTCCATCTTGAAGAAGAAATCTCCAAGGGCTTGATGTAGAGCTTGCCTCCTGTTGTTGAAGTCTCAGGGATAGCAAAGACTTCTTCCTGCCAGCACCTGGAGTCTCTGGAGAGACCCCTACTCTGCTCTGTGGTGCCCTTCCAGTTCCTGGGACCCTGAAAGGAGAGGCTGGCAGCCTAAGGACAAAAATACACGCACCGAGCGCCGTGCGGAGAAAAGATCGACGCGAATCCGATCGCGGCTGAGAAAACGACGCGACGCCGGTTCCGCCGCTGAGAAACGACGCCGCAGGAAACGCGACCGAAAAACCGACGCCCGGAGCAGGAGAAACGACGTGCAGCATCGCTGACGGAGGCTGAGAGATCGCACCCTGCGCCGCGGGACTTTCGGATCGTCGTGTAGCTGGCTTTTTCAACACGCACCGCCGTGCCGAGTTGTTTTCGACGCACACAGCCGTGCAGGGTTACTTTCGACGCACACCGCCCGTGCGGGGTTATTTTTGACGCAAACCAGGTACATTTTCACGCTAGCAGCGCTAGTGTGGTGTTACAACTACCTAAAGACTCTTTTTATTTTAAACCTTTAAAAAATCATAACTTGACTTGTGTATGTTGGATTTTTGTCGTTTTGGTCTTGTTTTGTCTAGATAAATATTTCCTATTTTTCTAAACTGGTGTTGTGTCATTTTGTAGTGTTTTCATTGAGTTACTGTGTGTGTTGGTACAAATACTTTACACCTAGCACTCTGAGGTTAAGCCTACTGCTCTGCCAAGCTACCAAGGGGGTAAGCAGGGGTTAGCTGAGGGTGATTCTCTTTTATCCTAACTAGAGTGAGGGTCCTTGCTTGAACAGGGGGTAACCAGACTGTCAACCAAAGACCCCATTTCTAACACAGGCCAATTAGTGGAGAGAGTCAGACAATTTGACTACTTGGGGATCAGGCTAAGCGACGACCAACGTTGGTCGGCACAGATCAAGAAGAGTCTGACAATACTTAGGCAAAGGGCTATAGTGATAGCCAAAAAAATAGCTAATACCTATGAGGGGGAGATAACACCTGCCATCA